>NC_141143.1:2449219-2777219 GCF_053477565.2 Lygodium microphyllum | reverse complement strand
TGTGTACGTAAGGGGTTACTTTCTTTTCGTTTGTTGGGGACCGACAATCAAGGCATGAAGTCCTAGGTATAGGTTAGTATGTTTGTGGGAGGTCTAAGTAGTCGTTGCCTCTTTTAAAGGCATTGTCAAGCATTAAAAGACCTGTTTTAGAAGGAAATCCTAGTGACCCTGTTCCCTTGACCTGCTAGGCGGCCGTTCTAGGAGTTTTTGTTAGTTGTGAGGCAATTAGAAAAGCCTGCCAGAAAAAATGATGATGCAAAGAAGCAAAATCTTGAATATCTGAAAATATATGAATATACGGAGGTGTGTAAAAAGGGGTTCTAACCCCTATAAAAATAGAAAAGGAAAGAAAGCAAAATCCTTGAGCAGTTATTTATTGCCTTGCAAAGGCCTGGTAGGATCCTGGGGACGAGACACGACCCGGGGCCGTGACTTGGGGCCGATGCCTTGTCTTCTTGGGGGTGGCATCTAGCTGAAAGAATAAGAATAAAAGAAGATTGAAGCGAAAATAAAAGTGAGCATTAGAAAAGGATTATGTGTCGCCTTGTGAGAGCTTGTTTGGGTATCGAGATAGGACCTGAGGCCGATGCCTTGTTCTCCTTGGGTCACTACGCTCAGCTCCCTCCTTTTTACATGCTCGAGTATGGAAAATAAAATGCCAAATGGACAATGTGCTAAAAGACAATATTTTTTGATCAGGCTATAGGAGTCCTCACCTAGGAGGAGCTCTTGGTTGAGTTGTCCTTAGTTAGAAAGGTAGTTCAAACCACCACTGAGGATGACCTCTTTGATAGTTCTTTGTAGCTTGGCCGTGTTGGAGCAGCAGGTTAGTGACTAGCTCTGGCCTCTTATCAGATTGTGCTAGGCCTACTCCTTGTGGATCTCATGCCTTGGTTTTGTCAAGGGGTAGGGTGAGAGCTGTGATGTGTTTTGTTGTGTATCTATTTTGTATCAATTTGATGCTCTTTGTGGTTGTGTTCATGTGCAGATTTGTTCGTGGGGTTCGACAGGCTGAGTCTCCCTATCCCATGGTTGCCAATGAGAGATGCATTTTAGGAGCCGACTTTAAGCTGATTTAGAAGTGGTTCGAGCTCGTTTTAAAGCGAAAACATGCCCGGGATGAGTCAACAAGCCAATTTTCATGAAAAATCAAACGGAGGTGGACGACTGAGCTAGAGTTTTCCTAGATGCATTTCGACATTAGGAATCCAACGTAAGTCTCGGTTTGTCAATTGAAGGTCATTTGACTGTCAAAATTGTGGGAGAGAAGGAAGGAGTCTCGCTTGAAGCTTTCTTGCTTCCACAATGGGGGAATACACACAAGGGTGGAGGCTGAAAACAGTTTTCCTCTTCTTCGTTGTGGAAGCCAAAAAAGAACTCTAGTACAAAGAAATAGAAGAACCCTATATATGGGTCTCAAACCAAACTCAACTAACTAAGGTGGCATACTAACTGAGCCACGAACTAGAGTAGATAAGGATAGCTATCATATAGCTATTATTCATGGGCGGTGTACCAACCACGTCTGCAACTGACAAGTCGGTGACATAAATACACAACGGTCACCCTGGCGTATCACGAGTGGAGCTCGATATCTCAACACTCCCCCTCGAGCTCAATCCCAATTCCTGCACACCAAGCAGGTCTCTGAACTTGCGCAGCTTCTCTGCGCCCAATGCCTTCGTGAATATGTCAGCTACCTGATCCTCTGTGCTGACATAAACTAGATCAATAAGACCTAGTAAAACCCTCTCTCGCACATAGTGATAATGCACCTCAATGTGCTTTGTTCTAGCATGATAGACTGGGTTATTTGCCAAGTGTATACTACTCATGTTGTCACAATAAATGACAACTGGTCCATCTGTAGACTGATGGATATCATAAAGTAGCTTATGCAACCAAGCTACCTCACATGCAGCCATTGCTGCACCCCTGTACTCAGCCTCTGTGCTCGACAAGGCAACTGTAGGCTGTTTCTTGCTGCTCCAAGTGACTGCAGCACTCCCAAAAGAGAACACATATCCACTGGTAGATCGTCTATCAGAAATACTACCAGCCCAATCAGCATCAGTGTATCCATGCAATTGTATCTGAACCCCAGTCTCATAAAATAGTCCATACTGCAATGTGGACTTCACATACCTGAGTATGCGTCTAGCCGCATCCAAATGTGGTTTCCTTGGAGCCTGCATAAACTGACTTACCAATCCAACAGCATAGCTCAAATCTGGCTTGATAATAGTCATATAAATCAAACTTCCTACTATGCGTCTGTACATAGTAGGGTCTTCTAGAAGCTCACCTGCATCTGTGCTCAGCTTCACATTCTGCTCCAAAGGAACTGAAATAGGCTTACAGCCTGTCATCCCATATTTGGACAGCATGTCCAATCCATACTGCCTCTGCAAGAGCTGAATCCCACTTGGTGATCTAATCACCTCAATGCCCAAGAAATAACACAGCTCTTCCAAATCCTTCATCTCAAACTTCTGCTTCAATAGCATTTTCACATGAAGGATATCTTCATCACTGTCACCTGTCATAATCAAATCATCAACATAAATGACAAGCAGCATAATACCTTTCTCTGTTTTTCTCACATAAAGTGAGAAATCTGCCTTGGAAATCTGAAATCCAATAGTGACAAGATACTATCCTATCTTGTCAGACCATGCTTTAGGTGCTTGCTTCAATCCATACAAGGCTTTCTTCAACCTGCAAACAAACTCAGGATGAACAGCATGCACATAACCTGGTGGCTGCTCCATATAGACCTCTTCTTGCAAATCACCATGCAAGAAGGCATTCTTTACATCCATCTAATGTAAAGACCATCCCTTTGATGCAGCCATAGCAATGACTGCTCTTACGGTTGCCATCCTTGCAACCGGACTGAATGTTTCTTCATAGTCAATGCCATATGTTTGTGCATACCCCTTGACTACTAATCTTGCCTTGTATCTGTTCACAGAACCATCTGCATTGTGCTTCACCTTATAAACACACTTACAGCCAATTGCATTTTTACCTTTAGGCAAAGGTACCAATTCCCATGTAGCATTTGCTTCCAAGGCATCCATTTCTTCATCCATGGCTTTCTCCCATTTTTCTTTTCCCATGGCTTGCTCAAAAGAAGTGGGTTCTGGTTCCTGTATCACTTTGACCATATATGCATAGTGAATGGCTATAAATCTATCATATTTCAGCCTATCCACAGGATACCTAGCTCTCGTAGACCTGGGCAAAGTAGGTTCACTCCCAGGTGCTCTCAAAACATCCCTGGTCTTCCTTACTCCAGGTGTAACAATAGAAGGAATACCCAACTCATCATCAATGCTCTGTTCTGAGCCACTGGATTCACCATCCACATAAGAGTGACCTGCATTCACATCAAACATAGGCTGATCAACCTTCTCTTTTCCTTTTCGTGATACTTGCATACCACTATCTGCATTGCTTTGAGAAGATTCTCCTGATCTCAATCTGCCTGTCCATGGCGAAGAATGTGAACCACTGCTAGAGGATGCTCCAGGTCCACTAATATTTTGTGACTGCTGCTGTGAATTCTATGCAGCATTACCATTTTGTGCATCTACATCATCAATCACATTTACTGGTTTATACCAGCTACTCATCTCATAAAAAACAACATCTCTGCTCACTATAAACTTACGAGTAGAAGGGTTATAGCATCTATACCCTTTTTGCTGCAGAGAGTAACCAATAAAGATGCACTTCTCAGCTTTTGGATCCAACTTGGATCTCAACTCATCTGGCACATGTACATAGGCAATGCAACCAAAAATTTCCAAATGAGAAATATCTGGTTTCCTACCAGTGTACCTCTCCTCTGGAGTCATTCTATGTATTGCTACAGTGGGAGTCTTGTTCATTATGTAGACTGCTGTAGCAACTGCTTCAGCCCAATAAAAATCTGGCAAGTCTTTTTCATTGAGCATGGCACGAGATACCTCTCCAAAATGCCTGTTTTTTCTTTCTGCAATTCCATTTTGTTGTGGGGTATGACTACATGAATATTGCTGCTTTATGCCATGCTCCTGCAGGAACCTTGCAAACTCATTTGAGAGGTACTCTCCCCCTCCATCTGACCTTAGGCATTTTATCTGCAAGCCTGTTTCTTTTTCAACCATAGCTTTAAGAGTTTTGAAATGCCCAAAAACTTCACTTTTCTTTTTCATAAAATACACCCAAACTTTTCTGCTATAGTCATCAATAAAACTGACAAAATAATGACAGCCTCCAAGAGATGCAGCTTTAGTAGTCCACACATCAGAGTGGATTAATTCCAATGGCTTCTCAGTCTCTTGAACATGCCTTGCCTGTTTTCCAAACTGACAGGCTTCACATACCTTATGCATTTTTGCAACCTTGAATTTGGGCAATCCTGCAACAATATTTTGGGCCTGCATTGATTTAAGTCGCTGTACATTAACATGACCAATGCGTTTATGCCAGATATCAATATCTGCAACTACACCGGTCCCATGTGCAAACATTGCTGCACTCAATTCAGACATGTCTGCATCCAATGTAAACATTCTGCCCTTCTTCTTTCCTTTTGCTATCAAGCGACCTTTATTTTTCATATCCTCAACAAAGCATCCATGAGGATTAAATCTGACCTACAAGCCCTGCTCAACCATTTGACCAACAGAAACCAGATTCTTGGTGATATTCGGGACATGAAATACATCGGAGAGGTATTTCTTTTTCCCATCCTGCATAGACAAAGGAATTTTTCCAATCTGCACAATAGGATGTGCAGTATCATCACCAGTCTCAACAAATCCTAGTTTTTCTATTTTTCTTGCATCCTCCATCCATTCTGCATGACCTGTCATGTGGTTTGATGCACCTGAGTCAACATACCATACATCATTGCTTTCTTCTGCACTTGTCACAGAATTGTTCATGTGCTGCACCATAAACAAGTGCTCATTTCTGTCATCACCCTGTCTACTAGAAGATGCATAATTTCATTGTTGCAGCTTTCCATTCATGATGTCATTCTGCTTTTTATAGCAGTCTTTAGCCATATGACCCATTTTACCACAGTAGTAGCATTCAACATTACTGTTTGAATTTTGGCCTCTTTGCCATCCACCACGACCTCTTTGGCTCCCCCTGCCTCTAGAGTTACCACGTCCTCCTCCATAGGACTGGTTTTCTTGAGTTTGCTGCATATTCTGATTTCTACCACGGCCTCCATATCGGCCTCCTCTACCTCTGCCTCTACCTCTTCCAGCATTTGAGTAGAAGACAGCTTCTTTTGAAGTTCCTCCTGAAGAAGATGCACCACCATTTCTCTGTTCCTCAGAAATTAGAAGAGCAATCAACTCCTCAAAATCAGGAAATCTTTCACGAACTGAAATGGATGTCCGAAACTGTGCATAATCTTTTCCTAGACCATTCAAGTTCACAGAAACTAAATCATCGTCTTCCACTGGTGACCCAATGGAAGCAAGTGCATCTGCAATCTTCTTCACCTTCATGTGGTAGTCGTTGATGCTCATATTTTCTCTTTGCACATTGTGCAACTCTTGCTTGAGCTGCATTTTCCTGGCTTGCGTATTTGTGCTATACATTTTTGACAAAGTATCCCACGCCTCCTTTGGCGTACTTGGATCCTGAATATGCACAATCATAGAGTCTGAAATGCTGATAGACAGCCAATACATAACTTTCCTGGCTCTCTCATGCCATGCTTTAAATGCCTGCATTTGCTGTTGATTGGGAATATCAGGAAGAACTGGTTCTTCTTCATTTCCTGCAACAAATTCCCAATATCCTTTTCCCATAAGGAAATTCGTCATTCTAAACTTCCATGCTTGGAAGTTGTTCTTGTCAAGCTTTTCAGTGACAATCTGTGAAAGAGAATCAGATGCCATTACAGAAGACTGCAAAAAATTCTGTCACTGCAAAAACCACAGCTTCACTCTCACAAGGGAAAATCTGCAAAACTGGCGAAAGTGGTATTTGACCACACAGTCACTTCCTAGTGACGATTTTGCATCAACAGGCAACAGGGATGATTCTGTAACTCCCAATGTCTCTGCGCACAAGCATACAATGTAATTTTTACAGTAACTATTCACCGACCTGTAGAACAGTGGTTGCACAGCATAAAACTGGGCCTTTTCCTGAGTGCGTGCAGAAAACTTTCGCCTCCAAAACAGGCCCCGAAATGGCCTCAAATAAAAAAAACAAGGTCGCCAAGGGCTGAAGCCCTTGCCCGCAGCATATACTGCCCTCTTGCTTCACCGCGAAGGGCGTCTCAACTTGAGACAATGCACTCCTGCACTTTCCGGCTGTGCTACCTGCAGAGATCTGCTCCCAAAACAGAAAATGAAAGCAACACTGCTCCTCTTACCAGAACACCGTGAGCTTGGCTTGCTTTCTTGAGCTCCTTACCACGAACAAGGCTCTGATACCATGTCAAAATTGTGGGAGAGAAGGAAGGAGTCTCGCTTGAAGCTTTCTTGCTTGCACAATGGGGGAATACACACAAGGGTGGAGGCTGAAAATAGTTTTCCTCTTCTTCGTTGTGGAAGCCAAAAAAGAACTCTAGTACAAAGAAATAGAAGAACCCTATAGATGGGTCTTAAACCAAACTCAACTAACTAAGGTGGCATACTAACTGAGCCACGAACTAGAGTAGATAAGGATAGCTATCATGTAGCTATTATTCATGGGCGGTGTACCAACCACGTCTGCAACTGACAAGTCGGTGACATAAATACACAACGGTCACCCTGGCGTATCACGAGTGGAGCTCGATATCTCAACATTGACCCCCCATTTAATCCCCACAAGGTTCGGCGTTATAAAGTAGCTACCAGATCGGGAAGCTGCAAAGTGCATGGGAGAGGCCACATTGATGGAGTTCGACGCCACGAAGCCACCTGTCCAATCTGATTGCAAATCGAAGTTCGTTTGGTCCCTAAAAACCAAAAAATCTACTTGCAGGACAATGTGAACACAAAAAGATGAACCTGCTATTTTAATGTTTTAAACTAATGCAAAAATTGTCGAATAGAGGGAAGTGTCAATGCGCCTCCTCATTTTTGCTCGATGCCTCTCCGATTCAAACCCGTTTGGAGAGAGAGAAGGAGATTCTCGATCAGGGCAGAGAGAGGAATAAGATGGCTATAAGCTTACTCGTTTCAATGGAGGATTTAAAAATCTCAATTTTTAGTCTTTCTCTTTTCTCCCTCTCTCTCCCCTTAAGGGGCAGTTGATGCACATGAAAAAGAATGAAGACCGGTTGAAGGATGCTTGCCCTAGATTGCTCCAAGATCAAGAGGAGGCTGAGGGGAGATGTTCAGCATTGAAGATTTGTTGATGGTCGGTTCTTTGGCAACCCAAAAAAAAAAACCCACAACACGCAAATAAGTGGTATGCGCTATTTTTACAAATGAATTTTACTTTTTGCTGATGTTTTATGGTTGAATTGGAATTCATATGGAACAAAAATTTCTTTGGAGCTTGTTTGCATTATGATTGAGGGTTTTTTATTAAAAAATGTAGATCCATAATAATAAATAGTCGCAATAATTAACTTATGGCCCGAAAAGCGCCTTGTTAGTGTAAAAATGAAGGTTTTATTGGTTTCGGGTGGGGAAAAGAGATGTGCATGGGATAAAATTCTGATACAAAACATCTTTCAACTGTCATAATCAGTCACTAATCATAAATTAGAAAATAATCTATTTTTATGCACAAATAAATAGAGAAAAATAGCAAAAAAGGGGAAAAATAGGATTTTCGCGTTATAAAAATGTAGAAAATTATGATTCGTGGTTGTGGCTGTAAAACAAAGTTGAGACATGAAGTTTGCCTTTAGTTCGGCTTTGTTTATGTGTTATAGTTCATGTTTTTTCTGTTTTATGTGAAAAATACATACAAAACAAAATCCTACACCTATGCAACGCAGCATAACCTAAACATTAGAGGGAAATGGTGATGTTAAGAGATTAAGAGGGCTAAGAGGGTTTGAATTTTTGAAGCATTTGATTTTTTATTCCATTTAGAATTGTGATAATTTAGTTTAAGGGGCTAGTAGCACGAGAAATCGGTGCTAGTCTCCATACATCGAAGCATATGTTTAGTGAAAATCATGAAAGGGTTGTTTTGTCCACATCACAAAATGCTAATTTGTTAAATATTGTTTGTGCACTAGGATCATATGCACTATGCATGACGCATGACATGGTATCAGTCCTGGATTGCATAGCAACTGCTTCCTAGGATATGACTTATACGTTGAGTGGTAAGGAGCCTTTGCTGTAGGTCAGTTGTACGCTTTTCTTGGGATTGTTTGGTGAGAATCTATATATTCCTGGATCGTACAAAACAAGAAAAGAGTGGAGTTTGTGCGTTATATCTTATATGTTGGAGCGATGCATCTTGGGGCCAATCCTCGAGGTGTAGGAGAGTCGCAGTTGAGCCGCGGTGATAAGCCGAGGAGAGCTTCCTGATGTTTGTGTGTGGCGAGGTACTATGCCTATATGCTATGGGATCTCCCTCTGAGGAGAAGGAAAGGTAAACATTGGACTACATATTGGCTACAAATGCATAATCAAGTCTATCTAGTGTTCATCGATGTATTACAGATGCTCTTGGCCTACGAGGCCATGTGGTGGGGTTGTCTATTTTGTGCATGAGATCCAGCTAGTGCCATAGCCAATGCCGTCCCATTTTAGGTCACATCATCTTAGGGGTGACATTTTGTCAAAAATTAAATAAAGGATGGTTGAAGAGAAAATAGAAAGTGAGTGGAAGAATAAAAGGATTAAGTGTCACCTTGCGACATGACCTAAGGCCAATGCCCTATTCTCCTTAAGTCACAATATGCTTAACTTCCTCCTTTTTACACACCTAAGTATCAAGTCATGAAGTATAAAAAAGTGATGAATGAAAAGTACTTGGAAATAGAAGAGTCGGGAATCCAATGCAAGTGTTCTCATCAATTGAAGTCCATTTGACTCCACATTTAATGGCCACAAGGTTTGGTGTTATAAAGTAGCTACTACCGGATTCAAAAGCCGAAAGCATGTGATGGAGGCCAAGATGATAGATTTTGATGCCAGAAAGCCACCCATCCAGTCAAATCATAATTACAAGCTCATTTTCTCCCTCAATCATACTAGAACCACTTTGGGTCAAGTGTGTGAACACCAAGAAATGAACTAGATAAGTTGTAGTTTAATGTAATCTTGATGAAAGATGGTAAAAACTCAAAATATGAAATGGATGGGAGGCAAGGGGAGGGGGGGAGCTCCATTCTTTTGGTCTCTCCTCAAATCATTCAAAAATGGCATTTTCGGGATTTGAATAATTCTCTCCCCCCTCTTGGACATTGGCTGCACGAATTTTTTGCTCTCCATTGCTCCAATTCTCGTGAGGAATGATGTAGTATTCAGCAAGATAAAAAAATTAGTCTTTCTCTCTCCTCTTTCTCTCTCGCCATAAACAAGGTGCATATGATCGGAGTAGTGTGAATAAAAGGAATGGTGAGGCTTGTCCTTCTGCTCTTGATGGTCTTCTTCTTCTTCTTCTTCTTCTTCTTCTTCATGTCCATGTTTTTCTTCTTCTTTCATAGTTGCAAGATATGCCTTTTGATGTCTTTTTTTGGCATGATAGAACTTTTTAGTATGTCCTTTTGCAGAAATCACAAAATACCTAGTCCTTTTTGCCATTGTACTTGTTATTATTGACATACAACACTTGTTCATCCTTAGAGATACTTGGTTCTTTTTTATTTTTGATCTTTTTTTCTTCTTCTAACAATGAGGATTGAATGTCAACAAGTTTAGTATTTGGCATTTGATTAAAGTAGTGGAGACATTATCATAATTTGAAGGTAAACTTTTTAACAAAACACTAATGCATACATCTTCATCCATTTCAATGTTGATCCCTACAAGTTGGGTTAAGAGTCCATGTAATTCACATGTGTTGCAAGAGATGTGTTAAGTTTCATGTCCAATTTGAAAATTCAATTAATAACCCATACTTTGAAGACTTTGGCTGTGCACTAAACAGAGTATCCAATCTTTTCCAAGTGTGATGGGACATGCCAAAGGTTTTCACACGGTGGATATAGTTGTTATCCAGTTCAAGATTTATGATGTTTTGAGCCTTCTCATCACTTTTTTGCCAGCCAACTGCAAGAGTTGCATCGTGGAGCTTCTTCTCTTGTCCACTAGTGATGGCCCATAGACCCTTCTTCATAAGGATGAGCTTTATGCATGTTTGCTAGGTATGAAACCAACTTGAAGAGACATGTCAGAGAGTCTTTGCCCATGTTGGAGTGACTAGAACATCAGCAAATCAACACCAAAATTTTAGAAAATAAGTTGACCTTGGTTGTGTCAAGATACACAAGCAATGGTAGTTATAAATAGTATCAAGAGATACTAGTTGAATTGAATTGATGAGCTTGAATCCTTCAAATTTTCATAGATCTTCCCCTCATTGTTGGTTTGATGGGAAAATCTTATTGGAAACTTACTAAATCAATCGATTAGAGTAACATGAACTTGGTTCAAGTGGTAGGAGTGAGGAAATGTAGTGTTTTATGAGCTTCAATTCAAATGGCTATGGCTTCTTGTTTAGGGTTTCATGGCAAGGGCCTGATTTTTCACTTATTGCAACTCATAGAGATGGCCATTTTGAAAACCCTTTGAGTAGGAGAGAGCTTAGATATAGAGCTTCCAAAGCCTTATGGCCTCGGTGGGAATCACGTTACGTATGGGGAGAGCAGGCCATATGAGTATGGACGTAGGTACAAAACAAGCAATGATGATGAATTTGTGCAATGTTGGGCTTAGAGTAGGACAATGTTGATGTTTGAAGTGATAGGAAGTTTCCCCCTGCGTAGAGAAAGAGTTCCATAGAAGGAAGTTTAGTGAGATATACCATGATTTGAGAGATATGAAAGCTCCAAGTAGGGTAGAAGGCTAGCTATGGCTGCCTTGAAGGTAGGGAGTGTAGATGAAGTTGGAAATGAAGTCAACCACTTGGACTGAGCTTGACAGAGATGAAGGGGAGCTGAGAGAAGAGATTCTAGAGCTGAGCCATGCTCATCATGGCTCTAATACCATGTTAGGATGCATGGATCTAGAGCATGGCTATGATGGATGAAAGAGAAAGAGAAGACTCATGATAACATTGACTAGAGATAATGACTGCCACACAAGTGAATTAGGCTCCAAGATGGAAACTTGGACTCATAAACACAATCTTGTGTATATAGACAATGACATTGAGACTGAAAGGAAAAAAAGTACAATAACATTTCCCTCAAATGACAGGCAACTACAATGCTTTATAGTCTTTTGGGTAGGTAGCACTTTTCACCACTGTGCTTATGGGATTCAGTCCCTTCTCTTGGATTGCTTGCATTTTCCTTGGCCCAACTCCTCCATACAAAGAAACTACACTAGATGTGATTATTGAATTATCAACATCAAAGTCATCCATTTTGTGCACAATACTCTAGGGCCAAGTACATCATTATAGCAATAGATTATCTCACAAAATGGGCTAAAGCTCAAGCCACTAGGAAGAAAGATACTAGGACTACGACTAAGTTTCTTTCCAAGTAGGTGATCTGGCTATCCCATTGAAGTAGTTAGTGACCAAGGAACTCACTTCATTAATGAAGTAATTGTGCGCTTGTTTTCCACCTTCTTAATCATCCATAGGAAATCATCACCGTACTACCCTCAAGCTAATGGTCAAGTGGAATCTATGAATAAGATCCTAGTGAATGTGGTGACTAAAGTAGTCTTTGCCTCTCGCGCAACGACTACGAAAATAAGCTCATGGCAGTGCTGTTGGCCTAAAGGACAACCTATAAGATGGTAGTCATACAAGCACCCTTCAAGATGACCTGTAGGACTAAAGTGATCCTGCCAGCTGAGTTTTTCATTCCTAGCCTGAGAGTAGTAGTGTAAGAGAGATGGGATGGAAAGGAGGCACGGACAAAACTCCTAGTAGAGCTAGAACATCTCTCTGAGACACAACTTTAGCTACTCATGTGCTAATTTGTGACAAGCACGCCAAGTAGCATGACTTTGATCAAGGCCTTGCTACTACACTTAGTGAAGGGTCATAAGTAAAAGATGAAATTCAGAGGATTAGGGCCATTCAAAGTCTGCAACATTAGTCAAATCGAAAACGTAGAGCTCGAGACCTTAGAGGGAGAGGACATGGGCTTCTTTAATGGCAGTTGTCTCAAGAAGTACTATCCTCCAACCCATCCATTGCATGAGCAGCCAATGGTGCAGCCACATGTCAACGTGAGAATATCCACCATCACATAAATCGAGGATACAGATGAGGAAGTAGTGGAACTTGCTTACTTTTGAATCAGAGTCATTGCTAAAAAAATGCACACCTTTGATGTGATTATTGATGAGAGATCTGACTTCAATATCCTTACCCATGAGCATTGGACTGTCCCAATTGTAGCCCATTAACATAAAGCTCAATCCATTTGGAGGGCAGTCCTACCCACTACTATGAAATATTGAGATGGCAAGCTCAACACGTGCAGACATTGATGATGGTCCACACATCTATACTTAGTACATCATTGGTCATTATGATCCTCACATGGCCATTCACTTATCATTTATTAAATTTATTGCATTTAGTTTGTTACATCTACCTATGGCTAACATAGATATAGCGCAGTTGATTAGTATGCTCAATTATGCACTGTTTGACTTAGTAGGCCACTTACCTTATGTTGTATTTTATCTATACTTTGTGTACATTGTATTGGGTGTGGAAGAAGAAGAAGAAACCAGCAAGAAAACGTTTTGGCCTCCATCTCTCTTCTTGTATTCTTGAGTGAGCTTCCTCTTGTGTGTACAGTGTGTGTTTGGCGTAACAGCTCAAGAAAGTCTCCCCACCATGCGATTCTTGAAAGGAAAGTGTGAAGTAGTGGTCTCTATTAAGACTAAAAGCCTACCTATGATTTTCTATGTATTTCCTAACTCTAAAACCGTTGGCAAGGAATCACTGCTAGGACATGCATTCAAAAAGCAAACACATTACAATGTTAACTACGACTCGTAGCACATTCAGCTTGCCATTGGCAATGTGAGAATAGTGATGGATTTGAGCAAGGGCACCGTGGCCCCATCTAAGCCTGTAGTGCAACCAATAGAAGCACTTAGCACAAAGTCTAAGGAGGGGGATCGTGACTTGTCCCACCCTGCCAAGACTAATCAACCGCAGCCCAAAGAAAACATAAGCAAGGCCATAGAGCAAGCTTGCAAAGGACATTCTCGATGCTACTGTCTAGTTGCAAGAAAAATGGTGTATGTGGTCTTCTATATGTTGAGATGACAAGCTCAACACATGTGGATATTGATGATGGACCGCCTGGTTAGATGGTTTCACACATCTACACTTAGCACGTCGGTGGTCATTATGACTCTCACATGGCCACTGACTCATTACTTATTATATTCAGGTTGTTACACCTATTTACAACAATTGGCATAGTTATAGCGCCAATCGACTAGTGTAGTCGGTTATGCATTGTTTGACTTAGCAGGTCACTTTCCTTTATGTTGTATCTTATCTATACTTTGTGTACATTGTAAAGTGTGTGAAAGAAGAAGAAGAAACCAGCAAGAAAACGTTTTGGCCTCCATCTCTCTTCTTGTCTCTTGAGTGAGCTTCTCCTTATGCATTCTGTGTGTGTTCGGCGCAACATCTTGAGCAACTCCCCCCACCATGCGATTATTGACACTATAGTCATAAGAACAATGCACTTATGGCTCTATGGCCACCCAAAAACCAAATTCTCAAGAGCAAGCTCGCAAAGGACATTCTCGATGCTACTGTCTAGTTGCAAGAAAAAACGGCGTATGTACTCTTTTCTAGTCATAGGTACAATATGCTTATGACAAGAATCCAAGTTCTTATGCTTGAAAGCATCATGGTAGGAGCCCTAGATGAAGTCAACTTGAATGCTTATGTATAGAGAACCATTGAATCTTTAGCCAAGGTGCTAGCGTCTAGCCAAAAATTGGCAGGGGGTGAGTCACCAATTGCCACCTTCAAAGCTGATCGTAGAATGCATGTATCCAAAGAATCGAATATAGGGTTTAACTACTATTATCCAAGAGGCAGTGGGAGAGGTGGAAGGTGAAGAGGAAGTGGACGAGATCCCTAAGAGATCACCAATCCACAAACAAGATTAGTCAAGTGAAAGAACAATGAGCAAGGCCGGAGAACAAGGGATGCCATCTAATCAAGGAGGGCCAAAGAAATTACAGATTAAGATTCCTTTGAAGAAGTGAGAGGAAACCAAGGAGAGGATGACTAGAAAAGATAAGGTTGAGTTACAAAAGGTGCAAGAAGAGTCAAAGAAGTCCAAAGAAGAGAGGTGAGGAAATTGGAAGAAGAAGTAGAAAGGCTATGCAAGGAAGAGGAAGAAGACATTGCTAAAGCTATTCTCATGTTAATAGAATAGTGCACTAGGGAGGAGGAGTTAGCCACCGCCATGAGCCCGCTAATAGACAAGGGTCCAAGCACCACTGTTGCCAAGGGTGTAGAGATTGAGCGTATAGACTCAAAAAAGAGAGTGCTCCATAAATAGTGTATGAAAAATAAATACAGTTATGATTATCATGTATCAATGTCAAGTGATCATGGTATCTCATCCAAATGCCAATGAATCATGAACATGATCAACTAACAAGTCTACAAAGTACAAGTATATGAATTATGATCTATCATATAATGAGAAATGTAGGGTTTTAGGGATATAGATAGCAATACAAGTGAAAGGGGGAAAGCAAACAACAGCCAAGGAGAGTGGTCAGTGAGAAAGAAGTGGAGAGCAAAGGAAAATGGATGGAAGTAGCACGCAATGAGGCAAAATGAGATAGCCATCATAAAACTGGGGATTTGAGTTATGCAGTTGGGCTCATAAGTCAGTTCATGCAGAAGCCCAGAAAGCCACATTTGGATGCTAAAATACTTGGAAATGAAGGAAGAAGAGTTGTTTTCCATCCTAGTCAGGGATTCGATGGAAGACCTGATCAATTATGATTACATGGATGTGCATCAGATGATGGCAGATATTGGAAGATATGATGGCACAAGCTTAGATACAGCGAGTGCCATCATAGCAGTATAGGAGCATATTACCTTGGTTGAAGAAGATTACCTTGTGTCGGATGTTGAATTTGAAGTACTATAACATGATCTATTTGGACCAAGGCCCCAACTTCCTACCAAGGAGTTTGTTGGTCCCTTTGCCCAAAGAGGTGCCTCGCTGTCACACGAGGAAATGAAGATACAAGATGATTTGGAGAAGGTAAGATTTCTAACTACCATATATTTTTATGCGAAACTTGACGGTAGGGTGTGTCGGGTCCCCGGGAGTCCACTGGTGAAATCTTGGCCAAAAATGATGCCTGCAGCTACCCTATCCACAGTCTGGCATCTGGGGCCACTTTCTGGACCAGAAAGTTGCCTTAGACACCAGACAGTGGCCCTAGACGCCAAAATTTGGATAGGGCAGTTGCAGTTAGAAAGTGGCCCAAGACGCCAAACTGCGAACATGGCAGCTACCGGCATCATTTTTGGCCAAAATTTCACCGATGGACTCCGAGGGACCCGAAACACCCTATCGCCAAGTTTCATCACTTTCTAATAACTCTAGGTTAGTCGCTAAATATATTGTTTGATTTGACTTTGTTATTCAAGATATACTATATATAGATGAGTTTGCATTAAGGCAACTGCTCGGCATGCAGATCGACGGAAGGATTCAACTCTGAAGGAGTACACTGGCAACCTTGTTGCATACTTGGTAGTCTTCCATAAAAAGTGCTCACCACGAGGGCAAGAAATAATCATGAAAATTCAAACTTTATTGACCAAGTTTGGACCTTTTTGAGTGATACCTGTGACATCTAGCTTGGAGAGGGTGGTGCTAATCAAGCGGTCAAAGCTTCTTTACTTGTTTGACCAAATGCATGGTGGAGTAATGTGTGTGCTTGCTACATTAGGCGACCTTGCTAAAGTGTCAGATTTGCTCCTCTTGGAGAAAGAGCTGAAGGGAAAGCGCATCATTTTTGAAGCAAAGAAGGAACTTATATTTTCATCAGAAGCTGGCCCCTCCTCTCCACCACTGATGAAAAAGCCAAGGAACAATTGAGAGTTCTTGTTAGCTATCGGCTTTTTGTATCTACCATCACTATCAGCCATTGCATGTATTTTTCTTGATGAATATAAGATATTTTACTTTGTCTCTATAAATAAATATTTATTGAATAAATGTGTGATTCATGTAAGTGTGACGATAATGTGTGGTACGTGAATGATGCATTCGCATACGTTAACATAATTCAATGCGTAGTATTGCACTTGGAATTGTGTAAGTGTGATGATAATGTATGGTGCGTGAATGACACATTCACATATGTTAACATAATTCAACACGTAGTACTGCACTTTGCAATTGTGCATAAGCAATAGCGTAACTCATATATGTACGTGAGTTCGTACGTTAAACAAAAATTAAGAGTTGTGAGTTTCAAGAAACAAAACAAAACAACTTTACTCAATTATTTGAATTCAATACACATTGCATGAGATATTATGTATATATAAATAAATATTCCAATGTGGTAGAGTATTCAAAAATTTTTGGCCTTCCAAGATGCTATGGTGTTATAACACTCATTACAAAACCTTGCATCATTAATCTCATAACCTATGGAGGAGTCCCCTTGTCATGTCGAAGCTGAATGATAAAGTTCATGTCATTATTTGTGATTGTGATACACTTTGCATGGATAGCCGCAAGCTGTGTATCATCAAACAAGTCGATGATGAGAAACCCCTCTGTAGCCGTTTGTAGGGCCTCCATAGCTGTAGCAGTCCACCATCCTGCTAGTGGGCCATCCTACACTTGTGCCCAAAATCTTTCCATCCCTTTCAGCTCCAAGTCTTGCATGACTTCCCGAATAAACTTATGAAAAGAACTTTTTGGAATGAGAAGCTCGTATCTGCGTTGGATTCTCCTTATCTCTCGAAGGGCGATAGTGCCCGGTTTCCATCTTCTCTTCTTCTATGGTGGTCCTTGTGCTCTATGGGGAGCACTTGTTGCTATACTAAAGGAGTGTTAAGAATCGCGTGGTGGGGGGACTTGATCAAGATGCTGCGCCAAACACACAGAGAATAATGCACAAGGAGAAGCTCACTCAAGAGACAAGAAGAGAGATGGAGGCTAAACTTGCTAATTTCTTCTTCTTCTTCCACACACTTTTCAATGTACACAAAGTATAGATAAGATACAACATAAAGGAAAATGGCCTACTAAGTCAAACAATGCATAACCTACTACACTGGTTGACTGGTGCTATAACTATGCCAGCTGTAAATAGGTGTAACAACCTAAATATAATAAGTAATGAGTCAGTGGCCATGTGAGAGTCATAATGACCACTGACATGCTAAGTGTAGACGTGTGGACCCATCTAACCAGGCGGTCCATCATTAATGGCTGCATGTGTTGAGCTTGTCATCTCAACTCCTCCTCAAGCTCAACTGCATCTCTACAACTCCAAGTAAGCTTTGAAACTTTTGAAGCTTCTCTGTATCCAATGCCTTCGTGAAGATGTCAGCTATCTGATCCTGTGTGATGACATACACCAAGTCAATCTCACCTGCTAGTACCTTCTCTCTCACAAAGTGGTAGTGTATCTCAATATGTTTTGTCCTGGCATGGAACATAGGGTTCCTAGCCAACTATATACTGCTCATGTTGTCACAATAAATGACAACTGGACCTTCCACCTGCACATCTAAATCAGCCAATAACTTTTGCAGCCATACTATCTCACATGCTGCAACAGCAGCACCTCTATACTCAGCCTCTGTACTCGACAAAGCAACTGTAGATTGCTTTTTGCTGCTCCAAGTAACTGCTGCACTACCAAGAGAGAACATGTATCCGCTGGTAGATCTTCTATCAGACATACTACCAGCCCAATCTGCATTTGTATATCCAAACACCTGTACATCTGTACCTGCCTCATAGAAAAGTCCATAATGTAATGTGGACTTCACATATCTCAATATGCGTCTGACTGTATCCAAATGTGACTTTCTAGATACTTGCATAAATTGACTCACAAGACCAATAGCATAGCTCAAGTCTGGCCTTGTAATGGTCATGTAGATCAAACTCCCCACTATCCTCCTGAACATAGTAGGGTCTTCTATCTCATCCCCAACATCAACACTCAACTTTACATTATGCTCCAACAGGATTGAAAGTGGTTTGCATGCTGTCATGCCATACTTAGACAACATATCCAAGCCATACTGTCTTTGGGACAGCCATATACCATCATCACATCTGATCACCTCAATGCCAAGGAAGTACCTTAGCTCACCTAAATCCTTCATCTCAAACTTCTTCTTCAAAAAGTCATTGACCTCAGCAATCCCACTATCACTATCACCTGTAATAATCAAGTCATCCACATAGATGACTATGATGACCCTTTCTCACATAAAGTGAGTGATCAGCATTAGAAACATAAAGTGAGCGATCAACATCATAAATTGACCAAGGACTACCAGATGATGTCATTGAAGTCTTCTACAAAGCAGCCCTTTGCATTAAATCTAACTTGCAGCCCTTGCTCTGCCATTTGACCGACTGACACCAAGTTCTTTGTAATAGATGGCACATATAATACATCTGAAAGACTCTTTGTCTTACCATCATGCAAGGATAAGGGAACTTTTCCAATGTGTGAAATTGGATGGCATGAATCATCACCCGTCTGCACATAACCTGTATTTTGCAAATCCTGTATCTCTCCAAACCATTCTGCATGGCTAGTCATATGATTGGATGCACCTGAATCAACATACCAAACATCATCATGTGTTCCCTTTCCTGCAACATCATCATGTGTTCCCTTTCCTGTAACAGCATTCAGCATATGCTGCATAACAAACAGACGTTCATTTTTGTCTTCATTCTGTCATGAAGATGATGCATAGTTTCCTTGCTGCAACTTACCACTGCGAATATTATCTTTCTTAGCATAACATTGGGCTACAATATGACCTGTTTTGCCACAATAGTGACACACAATACCAAAGTTGTTAGAACTTCTGTTCTGCCATCCACCTCTTTCTCTAAAGCTCCCCGTGCCTCTAAAGTTACCACGACCTCTTGAAACCTGCATATCGCCAAATTGCTGATTCAATCTGTTTTGCTGGTTGTCACTACCATGTCCTGTACCATGGCCTCTTGAAGAGGACCTGCCATGTCCCCTTCCTGAAATGGAGCAGAAAGCTTAGACCTGTTCACCACTTTTTTCAAATGTCTCACTCTGCATGTTAATCTCTTCAGTGATCATAAGAGAGATCAACTCATCGAAATCTGGAAATGGCTTTCTGACATATACGAAAGTTACAAAAGACTTTCAAGCCTTTTCATTGTTAAGTCCACCCAAGGTAGACAACACCAAATCATCATCATTGGGAATTGCATCAATCGCTGCCAAGGCATCTGCAATGCTCCTTACCTTCAGTGCATACTCATTGATAGACATCTTCCCTTTATTTAATGTATTCAACTCTTGCATGAGTTGAATCTTTCGTGCCTTTGTATTTACAGAAAACATACTTTCAAGTATGGTCTAAGCTGCATATGAATTCTCTACATTTCTAATATGTCCCAGCATATTATTGTCAATTACTGCAGACAGCCAACACATGACCTTTTTGTCTTTTGCATTATTCTATTCCTTCCGTGCCTTTGTCTCTTCTGTAGTTGGAGGATCACTCACCTCTGGCTCCTTTTCTTCACTTAAAACAAACTTGTAGAGGCCTTTTCCAATAAGGAAGTTCGTGACACGGAACTTCCATGAAGGGTAGTTGTTCTTGTCGAGCTTCTCAATGATGGGGTTTCCACTGTTCTCTGCCATTATCACAAAATTAATACCAAATAGCAAGCAAATCTTCTGCAACCCTCGACCTGTAGTGCATAGCAATACACCAGACAGCCTTTTTCACAGTTTGCTCAACAATACATGCAATATGCAACTAGTTTGCAGATAAACCTTGTGTTTATTAGTTGGTAAACACCTTTGAACTTACAGATCTGAAATCTGTAACTTGTGCACCTGTATAAGATAGACATAATTGAAATTGCAGGGTATCTCGAACTGCTGTCCGCAACCTTGCCAGTCTAAAATGGAGCTTGAAATGACCTTGGATGGCCAAAATAGCGCTCTTTGCGCACATCAAATCTCACTGCAATCTGAGATTTTTACTCTGCTCTGCTTCCGGTGCCTCCACAGACACTGTCCAAGAGAAGAAGTAGAGAATGGAAGAGCTTCTTACCAATTGCTTTCTTGCTCGAATCCTTGGCTCCTCTCCTTCGCTTTAGCCTTCAAAACCAGCCTCAATCAGTGGTGCAGCTTTCATACCATGTCAAGAATCGTGTGGTGAGGGGACTTGCTCAAGATGCTGCGTCGAACACACACAGAATGCACAAGGAGAAGCTCACTCAAGAGACAAGAAGAGAGATGGAGGCCAAAACGTTTTCTTGCTAATTTCTTCTTCTTCTTCCACACACTTTTCAATGTACACAAAGTATAGATAAGATACAACATAAAGGAAAGTGGCCTACTAAGTCAAACAATGCATAACCGACTACACTAGTCGACTGACGCTATAACTATGCTAGCTGTAAATAGGTGTAACAACTTGAATATAATAAGTAATGAGTCAGTGGCCATGTGAGAGTCATAATGACCACCGACGTGCTAAGTGTAGACGTGTGGACCCATCTAACCAGGCGGTCCATCATTAATGTCTGCATGTGTTGAGCTTGTCATCTCAACAAGGAGGCTCCACCTTGTGCTCCAGGTGGTGGGCCTTGACATGAGGTCTTCCCGGGGCCAAAACGATGATAGGCTTGCTTGGTGCATGCCATGCAAGCTCAAGGAGGGCAAGATGAAGAAGAAACATAGGTTGGGGGTGTGAGAATGGAGAAAGCAAAGAAAGCAAGATATGAAAATGAGAACAAGAATGAAAATTTAACCCATTTACATCCCAAAACCGAGTTAATGCAACTTTATAAGCACAGTCCATCGTGTGATCGTAAATCCATAACCTTTTATTAGAATGCAACGAAACTTTACACGTGCACTCGTTAGGTGGCCAAGAGCCCAAATTATTTTGTTTTTTGAAAAAGAAAAAGAGCATGTAGACTCTTGGTCCGAAGTCTGGTGTTTGGAGCCACTTTCTTGCCACCTAATGAGTGTACCTGTGAAGTTTCGTCGCATTCTGATATAGTTTAGTATTTTAAAAATCATCCCACACCAAAATTATAGATGGATTGATAATTGAGAAATCAACATTGCAACTACTAGCCCTTAGAAACTTCGCACCACATAGACTATACACAGAGGCATTAGGAGTAAAGTTTGCAACAAGAAATGGCAAATTTTTGCATGTTTTTCCTATTGAAATTGACAGTGCTAACAAAATCTATAAATAAGAATTGAAAATACAATGAAGATACACAGTCAAAGTTGAGAGCGAATGACAAGAGTGAAAATTTAATTCATATATTAAGGGCGCATACAATAGTTTTGCACTGGGACACAATCATGTGTCTAATGCATGAGGATAACACTATGCCAAAAAAGATAACATTACAAACTGTGTTCATTCCATTGGAATGAATGAATCCTTCACTGCTTGAAGATTTCTTACAAGTTGGAAGTCCTTGGGAGTTACAGTGATGCGCTTCGCATGTATTGCATAATGTTGAGCATCAGTCATCAAGTCAACTAAGAAGGCGCCTGAAGCACACTATAGAGCATGAATATATTCTTTTGTGAAGCGATCAGGTCTATCCTTACCTTGTGCCAAAAACCACCTCATGCTTTCTGTGCGGTAGAGGTCTTATACAATCTCACGAACAAGTCTCGAGAAGCTCGCCTTCGGAATGATGAGATCAAAAGAGTATTGATACCTCCTAATTTCTCTCAAGGCCAATGTACCTGGCTTCCACTTGTGTTTCTTGTGGGGATGCTGAGGAGGAACTTTGTGAGGGCTACTTGAGGAAGCTAGGTTAGGTTGAGAAGGGGGATCATCTAAGCTAGTAGATGCTCCAAGGGGCTGAATACGATATGGGGCTCTGAGTGGAAGCTTATTTGCAACTACCTTAGACCTAGCCATCTTTCCTGCACAAGAGATCTGAGAACTCAATGAATAAGATAGAAAGTGAAACCCTCTTTTATATAACCCTAAATTGTAAGACTCATTCACATAGATGCACACTCTCTCTTTCTCTCTTAAACTATGAATTACATTCACATTGAACACATTGTTCATCTTACTATCTTAGCTCTCTTCGAACCCATTTGTTGCCTTGTCGAAGCCTTGTTTCTAGCCACTTGGCATGGTTTTCTTTGGCACTTGAGGCTTCATAATGCACTCTTTTAGTGACACGAAGTGATTCCATCATGTCAGCAGCGGATTCATCAGCACTTTCATTTGCTCTCTTTTGTGAGAGTTTAGCTTCATCCGCTAATGTAATCCTATACCACCAAGATAGCAATTGGATCATTGGATTGCTACCATTCACCCCTCCACCATGATTAGTTTTTCTTTGGTATGCACCACACGCTATCTAATGTGAATTTTCCATCCCTTGTGCGGACCAAATTTCGATGCTTCCCTTTTCTGCAAAGTATGGCCCATGTATTCATATACAAGTTTCTCCATGATTCTGACAAAAGCATGCAATGAATAAATATGAATACGATTCAATGGAATGTTGAAGATGGGCTTCCAAGTGGGATCTTCTCTATTGCGTGTCGATGCAACACTTGTCACCCTTTGCCAGTTCTTCTTTCTGTCCTTTCCTTCCACCCTCTCTGTCAAGCAATATAAGTATGGATTCTTTGTATTTGCACCATTAGAGATTCCACACATGCATTTTAAAGTTTTCAAGTCTCCTGCAAGATTCCATTCAACTAAATATTGACCATACCCTTCAACCGAGAGCATCTCATCATGTTCTTGATAATCGATGATGCTTGGAATGCTTGTGTGCATAAAGAACAGCTTCCCTGGGTTGTTCTTGTTGAATTGTGAAGCTCTATTCATCAAAATTACACTAACTCTTTCAAGCTTTACTCCTTTGACGACCTCACTTTCATCTAATTTTATAACAAAGTGCAATTTACCATTACATTCCTCAATAGACATATTGTAGTGCGTTACCATTGCCAACTGCACTTTGTACAAATCTAAATAGTAATTGTTGAGTCTGGTGAACTTCACCTCATATACATTTTTGGTCCCAACCTTTAGTGTTTCCACGCGCATTGAACATGCATGGGATCTCCTATCAGCTCCGAAACATTTATATTAAGTTGCCGTCAGGCCTCTATTAACTTTGAAGGTTGAGGAAGAGGCACGATTCTATTTCTCTTCAGCACACGACAAAACCTAGCATTCACACCTTTAAATATCTTTGAGTAAGTCGTCGTGCTAACACTAGCCCTGTCACAAATAGATTGTGCATCCACAGCTAAGAACTCATTTGACACATCTTTTAATATGCACTCAATCACCTTTTCCTTCACAGCCTTAAACTTAGGATTTCAAAGCGTTTTCCAATGTACTTGCCTTCAGCAATCTACTAATACACGATCTAACCTCACCCTCACCTAGGTTCTCTTTTTGAGCTACCTTACATGCTTTGATATGTCGCTTCCTCTGGCCACTATTCACAATTAACTCATTGATTGGCTTCTTCTTTCGTTTGCGCTTCTGTGTTAGCTTGTTGTTGATCTTTCTCAAGTCATCCAATTGTGCCTTTGCCTCCTCATATGAGATACCAATGTCATGGATAGTGTCCTACATTGAAATAATTTGATTTTTTATTGAATTATGGTGTCATTCAGTTGTACCAATTGTCATATGAGCTATTGTATATGAAGTTGATGTGCAACGATCACATCATGGTAATTTTTTATGGTTGCTTGGCAAGTTGTAAATACTTTGAATGCCTGATCGTTGAGTCGCCTAGTGTAACCAAGAAACCCATTTTCACCCTCACACACATACTTCAACAAATTTGTGATTCTTGAGAAAGTTGGAGGTCTATTGTTTTAGGGGTCAATTGGGTAGATTCCCCCATCAATCCACAAATCCACATGTTTCAATCCCATTTGCTTATAACTTTGCAAAACCTAAGGGTTGACATTGGTACACTGGGTTCTTTTGAATAATGGGACGTATTCAATCTCTATCTCAATATGCAAGTTCTTCTTTCATGTATTCATTTTACTATTAATAGAAACGGGGAGCCTACTTGGTTGTCACAGGAGGTAGAGTGGAGATGCACAGAGAGGCACACAAAGGTGCCAAGGGAAAGGAGGGTGTAAGTAATTCACTCTGTTAATGAAGGTTGCATAAACACAGAGAAGAGGTCACAATAGAGCCATGAGAGAGTATAGATATGGGGAAAAATAGCTCAGAGGGTAGGGATGTCCAAGACTTTTCATAATTTAGATATTTCTATTTTACCTCCAAAAACATTTCCAAAAAACACGAATTTTGACTGGTTGGTTTGTTTTTTGACCAAAAGATAGAATATTAAAAATCCCCAAAATATCTTAAAGGGAACTTCAGAAATTTCATTTCCTTGTTCTCAATTAAAAAATCAATTACCTCATATCTAGTAATAATTTTGCATTGAAAACGAAGCATCACACTCTCGTAACTAACTCCTTTTTGAATATAAAATTTGGTTGAAAAAGACTTCTTGAATGAGGAGAGAGAAGGAATTTGAGTATATATTTGTAGATAATATAAAAAAGGCAAAACAAGATTGCAAAAGTGGAGAGAGAAGAGGATTATTTTATTATTCTTCCCTCCTCTTTTCCATGTTTTAAGGAGGGGAGAGAGGGGGTGCTAAAAGACCCATTTGCGAGTTCATTTTTTTCCTAATTCCTTGACTTTTTCCAAGCTTCAATGGCATTGAGCCCTTGGATCTTTCAAGAAAGTTGTCTACATCTTTAATTTCTATCTGCACAATAAACCACAATAATGTAAGATGTCAATAGATAAATATCCAATAATATTTGTCTATAACACCATATTGAAAAATATGGGAATTTTCCATAAGTTTGAGATATATGGTCAAATCTTTGGATTTGTCATAACTTGAACTCTGTGACTTCAAATTGAGCGCTCTATATCTCAATAGATTCCATATTTCAAGCGCTTTCCAATGATAGGTCACATCATATGGTTTTGAGAAACTTATGTGCATGTTATATGGGTACCACCTTTTTAGTATTCAAAAAATGGGAATTAGGAGATTCCCAAACTCACTAATATTGTGTTCTATAATGCATAACATAATCTAGTATAAACCACAATGGATATCTTAGAATTATTTTCCATACCTTAGGGTTTTCATCTTCTTCAAGAAGACTATCATCATAAATATTTATTGAGCTTTTTTGTTTCTCCTCTAATGGAGACTTCAATTTCTCTTCATACCCCATGTTATCAATACCAAGTCTCTACTGAAATTGTAAGAACTCTTCCTCTGTAGGTATCCCCCCCTTTTCATATTCCATGATTTGATTAATACATGAATGCAAGGCTACAGAGCTGTCTTGAAAATTCTCTCCCTCAATGTCAAGACTTGCTAGCAATTCCTGTTCATAGCCTATAAAATTCTTATCATTTTGACCCCATGCTACAACGATTGCCAAGCAGTAATCTTCTCTGACATAAACAAGTTGTTGGATATCATTGAGCAATGCATATCTCTTTTTGTCGATGAGGTAACTAGGAAATGTTGGGACACATTCAAGAGGACCTATTTCAATCTCTGCACTCAACTCTATCTCCTTTTCTTCCACTTTTGTAATGTTTTTACTTTTAAACAAAGCAACATCAAGTCCCTGCACTAATTGGTTCTCAATATCCTCCTGAAATATTTTCCCCTTCTCTTTAACCTCTTTATCTTTGCTTGCAATATTCTCTATCTTCTTCTCTTGTATTGGGTCTAAAGAACAACTATCCATATATTGAAGATATACAAGAAATCCAACATCCTTCTGTCTAAGAAGATATTGATGCTGATTCCGATGAAAAGGGCAATCTGCTTCCCACTTTTGAATTCCTCATCAATAAGGCTAAACCTTGTTTGCAAAGTTGTTCTAGCAGTATTGGTAGCTTCCACTCCATCATTGTAATGGACAAAACCCTCAATCTCTAGGCCTTCAACATGTCTATCATAAACTTATCTATAATCCTTCAGTTTGTCTTCAAGATCCTTTAAGAGCTCTTGCAAATCAAAAGGAACATTAAGCATATATCTGATGTAAAAAAATTTGGATGAATTTCCAGTTGCATGGAGGAAATCAAAGAGCTTCTTATCATAGGTATCCTCCAGATCCTCTTCCTCCATTCCCTCTAGAGAAAACTTCCTTTTAGTCATCTTGATTACTCACAGAACCAAACCCTGAAAACAACAACACAAGTTTAGAGAAACAATATATGAATTTACATTTGCTCACATCCAAAAATTTTGTCTAAGCTATGTATGACATGCTCACTAAGAAAATTTGAGCAAGACATTAGTGTGAAACTAGAACAATGAGCCACAATGACAATTTATTTCATTCATCTTGGATGTCTAAATCCATATATCATACTCCACATTTGCAAATGCTTGGATAACATAGCATACATGTTAATTTGTACAAAACAAAACAACAGTGCCTTATGAAAGGGAAATTGACCCTTTGGGCAACAGTAGAGCAAGCATAACATTTCACATTTCATCAGGCAGACATTATTTTAGTTAGAGGATTTATGAAACGCGATAACGGGTTTCCAAAACCATCTACAGGTTGATAATTTCGTGTTTCATACGACAATCAATCATTTCAGATGAAAAATAACAATTTTAATGATCTTTGATTCCTCCAAATACTCATTGAACTATTTTCCAAAGATTGCAAAAAATTAGTGATAATATAAGTGTGTTACCCAAAAATTAATTTGCTTCCTTAATATAAATGGACCTTGTTGAGAATACACTTACTTTTGGCTTGTGATGCTTTGTTGAGGATATGGTTGTGGATGAGAAATAAAATTTATTGGAAGAAAATTTTGCATAAACATGAGCCTATATGTGTCAACAATTACCATGCATTTGTTCAGAAAAAAACCACACACTTGTTCAGAAGAGCTGTATTTAAAGTGAAAATAAAAAGGCTAAAATTTCTCTTTTACACTTGAAAAGCAGTACCATGAAAGAACCATCATGTCCGAAAATGTCAGCAACATGTGGCACAAGATTTGAGGTAACAACGGTCTACGTGGCACACGTGTCAAGTTAACTGTGTATTATAGCAGCTACACATGTGAACCTAGGTCCTTTTAAAACCAATTTTTGGACCACAAAAGCGTTTTATTTAAGAGCAAGCCCTTTCCCTGCTCCGAAACACCGGCATGAGGTGACTTTGTCACAGCCAAAAATTCTTTAGCACCCTCTAGACAGGGTAAGATTTCATCACCCTGCATAAAACATGCTAAAGTCTCAGAAATGTAATTTTCTTAGAAAATCTTAGTTAGCTCAATAGTGATGTTTTTTAACTAAATTTTTCTTTGAAATCTTCTTCGAACCTGTCCAAATTTTCTTAAAAAAGGTTTGATGAGTGAAATGTGATAAGGCATAGCTCTTCCCACGCAAAGTAGCCATCTCGTGTTTCATACATCGAGAAGGGCTCTACAACTTGTTAAAATAGCCCAATCTTATGCTGAGATTGGTTTGAGTAGCTAAATGTATTGATTACTATGCTTCTGTGTTCAAGAAATAAGAAATTTAAAGATCTTGACAAGTCCAATAGCAAAATCATATTCTAATTGCTTACAGACTTATTTTTAATTTTTTTTTGAATTTGGCCAAAATTTTCATAAAAAAAGGTGACGTATGAAACATGAAAGACGTACGTCTCCATTACCTAAAAGTCCCAGGTGTCACATTTCATATGTTAGAGGGCTATATTGTTCAATAGAAATTCAAGCTGGAAGGTTAGCAAAACTTTGATGAATTATTAAAGTTTAATTTTGTCATTTGATAAAATAAGTTATTATCAAAGTGTAAATAAATGATTGGCTTGGGATTGAAACTATTTGAGTAGTGTTTGTTTACCACTAAAAGTGATTGCGAATGGCATTATATTAGATTTTAGGGATCTTTCTTAATTTTGAGTTATTTTTTGTTTTATTTGGAGATTTCAGATGACTAGAACTAAGGCTATGGCAAGAAAGCAAAAAGTTGATCCTAGAGGTCTTGCTTCAAAGATCCATTAGTCCTACAAGTCTTCCAAACTTACAAGGAAATCAAAGCCAAGGAGAAAGTTTTCACAGCAAGTTAGATGTCTAAAGGAGATTAGAAGTGCAATGAAGGCTTTGGATAATGCAATTCCAAAAACTACATTTTTAGAGGCTTGTTAGGGAAATTTGTGACAAGCATAGTTTTGATAGTTTTAGATGGATAAGGGCAACTCTCAATTGCATTCAGGAGGCTGCAGAAGATTTTTTGATTGAGTTTTTTAAAGATTCTTATATATGTGCTACTCATGCACATAGGCTTAAACTTATGGACAAAGACATGATAATTCTTAGGAGGTTGAGATACAGGTTTTCAAAGGTCCTTGAGCTAGTCTCCCTTTTTGATGTGAAAGCTTTCAATATTTTAAATGTGCCTCCATATAGAGAAAAGAAAGGTGATCCAAGTCCTAAGGTTGAAGATGTCCCCCATGAAAAAGACACAAGACTACATGAGAAAGAGGAAAAGGCCACAGAAGAATAGGCAGATAAATGGAGGGAGTATAAAAGAAAGAAGGAAGAAGAAAATAAAGCAGATCGGATCCTATCTTTTGAAGAAGAGCTATCCACCCTTCTTGAAAGGGCTGACCCTAATGGCTTCAATGTCTGTTGCTTTTTACTTGGTGATATTAACAAAAGATCTAATATGATATTTTTTTACTTTGATTGTATTCAAATCCTCAAGAATAAAATGAGAGAAGTAAATGACTGTATTCTTATTGCTAGGATGAGGTATAATATATCAAAATTTATTTTTACTCACTATATTTTTCTAGCAATAGGCTTTCATGTTGATGCTCGCTATGTGATATCCATTCCTTTGCTAGGTGTGTAATGCATGAGCTCGCCCTTTGACATATAACAAAAAATTGAGGTTCTTGATCCATCTATCTTATACTATATGAGGAGTGAGCTTGATGCAAGTGAATTTGATCATTGGTTCAATCTAATTGACTTTGAAACGTTGGAGGTTCTTCTAATTCCATACAATGAAAAGTAAGTAATTTGATATTTTTAAAGATTTTATGAGATTTTGTTTTTCTAAATTATTGAAACATAATTGTTTTTAGTTCTCACTGGAGCCTAATTGGAATAGACTGTGTGGAGAGGCAATGTTTCCTCATCAATTCTATGAAAGGAAGCCATGAAAATGCCAAGTTGTAAGTTACATTGATATTCTGATATTTCTTTTTGTAAATATTCTAAATTTTATTGTCTTTTTGGTATAGAGCTATAAAAAGATTGATTGACATGCTAGAGAAAAAGCCTCCCATGCCTTCTGATTTACTTGCAACAATGCAATATAGACAAGTTGTGGTAAGGTCTTGATTTGAATGGTTGGAACATAATAAGAAAATTTATTCTATAAACCACCATAAAAAAGTTTCATAGTTTTACTTTATATTGTTGATTGTAGTGTCTTCATTAGGATGATAGTCACTCTTGTGGTTGGAGAGTAATTGCAAATGCTAAAAGATTGGTTAGGTTTATTTATCTCAATGAAGATAAACTTATAAAGGTAATGTGATACTAAACTTTAAGATTGAGGTTTGTTGCAAAATAGTCCATTGATGATAATAATACAGTCTATTGTTAAAAATAAAATGAACTAAAAATCTTTTCTTACAAATGTATGACAGTTTACAAGGGATTGCTATACAAGTGAGCATGTTTGGTATATAAGAGCAAAGGTCATGAAGTACATAATGGTCAATTGTATGCAACTGACAAGAATTGATAATAGTGGGGGCTTGGACATTGAAGGAGAGGAGGTGCATGTAACTGTAGTAGTTAGCTGAAGCTATGTCTTCAACATCCCAGGCAACCAAAGCATTAAAGAAATGCAAAAGGACTCCTAAAAAGGATGTCCCTTCTCCTAAGAAAAGTTCTCAAAAAAAAGAAGTAGCTTTGCCTCATTGCTTGTAAGCCCTTGTGTGTATGTGTCATAGAGATGGCTGATAAAATTTGCCACAAAATTTGTACATGTATTTTATATTGATAGTAAAGAGATATTTTCTTCAATATACTTGCATTGTATATTCTTCTCTCTCCTTGTTGATATCTGTAAAAAAATATATCGCAAATATTTAATAATTAGGAAGTGAAATAAGATATACACCTAAGTGGATATAATATGATATAAAATCTTACTCATTTGTTATTAAATTGGAACATAAATGAACATGGTAGTTCAATATCTTCATTCTGTAAATCCATCCTCACTTGATGTAGCATACATGATGATCTAACCTTTAGGATTGCAATAATATCCTCATTGAATCAAACATCAATATCCACTATAGGATCTTTGCTAAAATTATCAAGATTTTGGTCTAAAGCAACCAGACTACCACCAACATAATGCCATCTACTCTAATAAAAGCTAAGGATGAAATTTTGAGTAGCAATCATATATTTACAAGCTATAGAGTCTTGATCTATTTTACATATAATTTTTCCTTTTGTCCAAGTGTCCCATCCCTCATCAACAAATTGTATGACATGATCATATGTTAGTCTCTTCACTGAAAGCATGGCCGTTGATCTTCTTATCTCAAAAGTAGAAAAAAATTCAACAAATATATTAATAAGCATGAACAAAGTAACTTTGCTTAGCCTGCTTGAGATATTAGGTTTCAATGCTCTCTCTATCTCAGAAAATATTTTACATCTATAGCCCCCACTAGTAGCTGGACTTGGCAAAGGCCACTCAAAGCTTGAAAAATGGGGCAAAGGAAGGAGGGATATTGATCCCTATTGGTTGCGCTGTATGGGGACAATATAAGAATGATCATAAAGAATATTCCATTCCTTGAAAGCTCTGTCTTTTTCCTACCTTTGTACATTTCTTCTCCAATGCATCACATCAATAACATCAACAATAGACTCAACTGGTTGCCATTTCTCTGTCAAGATTGTGGGAGAGAAGGAAGGAGTCTCACTTGTAGCTTTCTTGCTTGCACAATGGGGGAATACACACATAGGTGGAGGCTGAAAACAGTTTTCCTCTTCTTAGTTGTGTAAGCCAAAAAGAACTCCCATACAAAGAAATAGAAGAACCCTATATATGGGTCTCAAACCAAACTCAAATAACTAAGGTGGCATACTAACTGAACTACAAACTAGAGTAGATAAGGATAGTTATCATCTAGCTATTATTCATGGGCGGTGTACCAACCGCATTTGCAACTAACAAGTCGGTGACATAAATGCACAACGGTCACCCTGGCATATCACGAGTGGAGCTCGATATCTCAACACTTCCCCTCGAGCTCAATCCCAATTCCTGCACACCAAGCAGGTCTCTAAACTTGCGTAGCTTCTCTGCGCCCAATGCCTTCGTGAATATGTCAGCTACCTGATCCTCTATGCTGACATAAACTAGATCAATAAGACCTAGTAAAACGCTCTCTCGCACATAGTGATAATGCACCTCAATGTGCTTTGTTCTAGCATGATATACTAGGTTATTTGCCAAGTGTATACTACTCATGTTGTCACAATAAATGACAATTGGTCCATTTGTAGGCTGATGCATATCATAAAGTAGCTTATGCAACCAAGCTACCTCACATGCAGCCATTGCTGCACCCCTGTACTCAGCCTCTGTGCTCGACAAGGCAACTGTAGGCTGTTTCTTGCTGCTCCAAGTGACTGCATCTCTTCCAAAAGAGAATACATATCCACTGGTAGATCGTCTATCAGAAATACTACCAGCCTAATCAGCATCAATGTATCCATGCAACTGTATCTGAATCCCAGTCTCATAAAATAGTCCATACTGCAATGTGGACTTCACATACCTGAGTATGCATCTAGCCGCATCCAAATGCGGTTTCCTTGGAGCCTGCATAAACCGACTTACCAATCCAAAAGCATAGCTCAAATCTTGCCTGGTAATAGTCATATAAATCAAACTTCCTACTATGCGTCTGTACATAGTAGGGTCTTCGAGAAGCTCACCTGCATCTGCACTCAACTTCACATTCTGCTCTAAAGGAACTAAAATAGGCTTACAGCTTGTCATCCCATATTTGGACAGCATGTCCAATCCATACTGCCTCTGCAAGAGCCATATCCCACTTGGTGATCTAATCACCTCAATGCCCAAAAAATAACGCAACTCTCCCAAATCCTTCATCTCAAACTTCTGCTTCAATAGCATTTTCACATAAAGGATATCTTCATCACTATCACCTGTGATAATCAAATCATCAACATAAATGACAAGCAGCATAATACCTTTCTCTGTTTTTCTCACATAAAGTGAGAAATCTGCCTTGGAAATCTAAAAGCCAATAGTGACAAGATATTGTCCTATCTTATGAGACCATGCTCTAGGTGCTTGCTTCAAGCCATACAAGGCTTTCTTCAACCTGCAAACAAACTCAGGATGAACAGCATGCACATAACCTGGTGGCTGCTCCATATAGACCTCTTCTTGCAAATCACCATGCAAGAAGGCATTCTTTACATCCATCTGATGTAAAGACCATCCCTTTGATGCAGCCATAGCAATGACTGCTCTTACGGTTTCCATTCTTGCAACCGGACTGAATGTTTCTTCATAATCAATGCCATATGTTTGTGCATACCCCTTGACTACTAATCTTGCCTTGTATCTATTCACAGAACCATCTGCATTGTGCTTCACCTCAGAAACCCACTTACAACCAATTGCATTCTTATCTTTAGACAAAGGTACACAAAGCATCCATTTCTTCATCCATGGCTTTCTCCCATTTTTCTTTTCCCATGGCTTGCTCAAAAGAAGTGGGTTCTGGTTCCTGTATCACTTTGACTATATAGGCATAGTGAATGGTTGTAAATCCATCATATTTCAACCTATCCACAGGATACCTAGCTCTGGTAGACCTGCGCAAAGTAGGCTCACTTCCAGATGCTCTCAAAACATCCCTGGTCTTCCTTACTCCAGGTGTAACAACAGAAGGAATACCCAACTCATCATCAATGCTCTGTTCTGAGCCACTGGATTCACCATCCACATAAGAGTGACTTGCATTCACATCAAACATGGGTTGATCTACCTTCTCTTTTCCTTTTCGTGATATCTGCATACCACTATCTGCATTGCTTTGAGAAGATTCTCCTGATCTCAATCTGCCTGTCCATGGCGAAGAATGTGAACCTCTACTAGAGGACGCTCCACGTCCACTAATATCTTGTGTCTGTTGCTGTGAATTCTGTGCAGCATTACCATTTTGTGCATCTACATTATCAATCACATTTATTGATTTATACCAGCTACTCATCTCATAAAAAACAACATCTTTGCTCACTGTAAACTTACGAGTAGAAGGGTTATAGCATCTATACCCTTTTTGCTGCAGAGAGTAACCAATAAAGATGCACTTCTCAGCTTTTGGATCCAACTTGGATCTCAACTCATCTGGCACATGAACATAGGCAATGCAACAAAAAATTTTCAAATGAGAAATATCTGGTTTCCTACCAGTATACATCTCCTCTGGAGTCATGCCATGTATTGCTGCAATGGGAGTCCTGTTCATTATGTAGACTATTGTAGCAACTGCCTCAGCCCAGTAAAAATTTGGCAGGTCTTTTTCATTGAGCATGGCACGAGATACCTCTCCAAAATGCCTGTTTTTTCTTTCTGCAATTCCATTTTGTTGTGGGGTATGACTACATGAATATTTCTGCTTTATGCTATGCTCCTGCAAGAACCTTGCAAAATCATTTGAGGGGTACTCTCTCTCTCCATCTGATCTTAGGCATTTTATTTACAGGCCTGTTTCTTTTTCAACCATAGCTTTAAGAGTTTTGAAATTCCCAAAAACTTCACTTTTCTTTTTCATAAAATACACCCAAACTTTTCTGCTATAGTCATCAATAAAAGTGACAAAATAATGACAGCCTCCAAGAGATGCAGCTTTATAGTCCACACATCAGAGTGGATTAATTCCAATGGCTTCTTACTCTCTTGAACATGTCTAGGAAATGGTTTCCTTGGCTGTTTTCCAAATTGGCAGGCTTCACATACCTTATGCATTTCTGCAACCTTGAATTTAGGCAATCCTGCAACAATATTTTGGGCTTGCATTGATTTAAGTCGCTGTACATTAACATGACCAATGCGTTTATGCCAGATATCAATATCTGCAACTACACCGGTCCCATGTGCAAACATTGCTGCACTCAATTCAGGCATGTCTGCATCCAACGTAAACATTCTGCCCTTCTTCTTTCCTTTTGCTATCAAGCGACCTTTATTTTTCATATCCTCAACAAAGCATCCATGAGAATTAAATCTGACCTGCAAGCCCTGCCTAACCATTTGACCAACAGAAACTAGGTTCTTGGTGATATTCGGAACATGAAATACATCCGACAGGTATTTCTTTTTCCCATCCTGCATAGACAAAGAAATATTTCCAATCTGCACCATAAGATGTGCAGTATCATCACTAGTCTCCACAAATCCTGGTTTTTCCATTTTCCTTGCATCTTGCATCCATTCTGCATGACCTGTCATGTGGTTTGATGCACCTGAGTCAACATACCACACATCGTTGCTTTCTTTTGCACTTGTCATAGAATTGGTCATGTGCTGCACCATAAACAAATGCTCATTTCTGTCATCACCCTGTCTACTAGAATATGCATAATTCCCTTGTTGCAATTCTCCATTCATGATGTCATTCTGCTTTTTATAGCAGTCTTTAGCCATATGACCCATTTTACCATAGTAGTAGCATTCAACATTGCTGTTTGCATTTTGGCCTCTTTGCCATCCACCACGACCTCTTTGGCTCCCCCTGCCTCTAGAGTTACCACATCGTTCTCCAAAGGACTGGTTTTCTTGAGTTTGCTGCATATTCTGATTTCTACTACGGCCTCCAGATCGGCCTCCTCTACCTCTGCCTCTATCTCTTCCAGCATTTGAGTAGAAGACAGCTTCTTTTGAAGTTCCTCCTGAAGAAGATGCACCACCATTTCTTTGCTCCTCAAAAATTAGAAGAGCAATCAACTCAAAATCAAGATATCTGTTACGGACGGAAATGGATGTTCAGAACTGTGCATAATCCTTTCCTAGACCATTGAAGGTCACAGAAACTAAATCATCATCTTCCACTGGTGACCCAATGGAAGCAAGTGCATCTGCAATCTTCTTCACCTTCATGTGGTAGTCATTGATGCTCATACTTTCTCTTTGCACATTGTGCAACTCTTGCTTGAGCTGCATTTTCCTGGCTTGCATATTTGTGCTATACATTTTTGACAAAGTATCCCATGCCTCCTTTGGCGTACTTGCATCTTGAATATGCACAATCATAGAGTCTGAAATGCTGATAGACAACCAGTACATAACTTTCATGGTTCTCTCATGCCATGCTTTAAATGCCTGCATTTGCTGTTGATTGGGAACATCAGGAAGAACTGGTCCTTCTTCATTTCCTGCAATGAATTCCCAATATCCTTTTCCCATAAGGAAATTCGTCATTCTGAACTTCCATGCTTGGAAGTTGTTATTGTCAAGCTTTTCAGTGACAATCTGTGAAAGAGAATCAGACGCCATTACAGAACATTGCAAAAAAATCTGTCACTGCAAAGAACACAGCTTCAGCCTCACAAGGGCAAATCTGCAAAACTGACGAAAGTGGTATTTGACCACACAGTCACTTCCTAGTGACGATTTTGCATCAACAGGCAACAAGGATGATTCTGTAACTCCCAATGTCTCTGTGCATAGGCATATGATGCAATTTCTACAGTAACTTTTCACCGACCTGTAGAACAGTGGTCGCACAGCATAAAACATGACATTTTCCTGAGTGCGTGCAGAAAACTTCCGCCTCCAAAACAGACCCCGAAATGGCCTCAAATAAAAAAAAACAGAGCAACCAAGGGCTAAAGGCCTCTCCCGCAGCATATACTGCCCTCTTGCTACACCGCGAAGGGCGTCTCAATCTGAGACAATGCACTCTTGCACTTTCCGGTTGTGCTACCTGTAGAGACTTGCTCCCAAAACAGAAAAATGAAAGCAACACTGGTCCTCTTACCAGAACACTGCGAACTTGGTTTTCTTTCTTGAGCTCCTTACCACGAACAAGGCTCTGATACCATGTCAAGATTGTGGGAGAGAAGGAAGGAGTCTCACTTGTAGCTTTCTTGCTTGCACAATGGGGGAATACACACATAGGTGGAGGCTGAAAACAATTTTCCTCTTCTTAGTTGTCTAAGACAAAAAGAACTCCCATACAAAGAAATAGAAGAACCCTATATATGGGTCTCAAACCAAACTCAAATAACTAAGGTGGCATACTAACTGAACCATGAACTAGAGTAGATAAGGATAGCTGTCATCTAGCTATTATTCATGGGCGGTGTACCAACCGCATCTGCAACTAACAAGTTGGTGACATAAATGCGTGACATAAATGCACAACGGTCACCCTGGCATATCACGAGTGGAGCTCGATATCTCAACATTCTCAAGATCAGAGGGATAGACATCTACAAGACAAATAAACAAATGTTATAATGGAAAACCTTAAACCAAGTTCAAGAAAAGAAAGACTTTAAGAATCAAATTCTTACAATCTGGTCCATACATTGGAAGATTTGAAGTTCCAGGATCCAAATATAGCTCTCTATACATAAACACATGTTGCACCAGTACCTCCTTTATGCTATTCTTATTTACTCGAAGCTTGAAATCTTAGATTCTACCCTTCCAAGTAGAAATGAACGAGCTCTCATATCTTCGCATTTTTCCACGTTTTTCCTGTTGCATGGTGATTCAACTACCTTTGCTAATGATTGTAGGAATCCATCTTCCATATTTTTGGAATGAGTTAAATACTGATATGGATGTGATTTCAGAGCTTGGACACCTTGTTGAAGGTCAAATTTTTGTATCCATAGTAGAGAGAGAGAGAGAGAGAGAGAGAGAGAGAGAGAGAGAGAGAGAGAGAGAGAGAGAGAGAGAGAGAGAGAGAGAGAGAGAGAGAGAGAGAGAGAGGACTAGGCTACCACAAAGGAGAGAAAAACACAAGAGGGACAAAAGAAAGGAGGGAAAAAAATGAAAGGAGAGAAGGATCGAAGCTTGCTTGGAAGAGCTATGGCGAGAGAGCAAGAGCAAGAAAGAGAGAGACACAAAATGGGAACTCCAATAGTCATAATGTGTGATTGGGCCTTCCTTTATTTAAATTGTCACTAAAAGAATAAAGAATAAAGTGATGGTGATGGGTACCTGCCACCTATAGTGTGTAGTGATGGCGGGTACTGTCAGTGTAGTAACACATGGGCGGCTAGGCGGAGGCACCTTTACCCCCAACAACCTCCCACTTAAAGGCGAATTTTTTCCAATGAGGAGTGAAAAGAAAAAGAAAAGTCCGTACAACATACACGTGTACAACAGGATGAGGAAAAACGTCATCTCATCCAATGCCCATCAATCTCGTGAGGAAGGCAAAGCGCTCAGTAGTGAGGCTTTTTGTAAGCAGATCTGTAGGATTTTCATTAGTGGAGATCTTGACAAGGTCAAGAGACTTGTCCTCCACAACCCCATGTATGAAGTAATACCTCACCTCAATGTGTTTCGTCTTCACATGGAAGACTGGATTCTTGGCTAGCTGAATAGCACTCATAGAATCTGAATGCAGCGTAGGTATAGCATCAATCTCAAGGTTATGAACCAAATGGCCTAACCATATAGCCTCCTTACAGGCCTCAGTGGCTGCAACATACTCGGCCTCAGTGGTAGATAGAGTTGTACACTTTTGAACCCTGGACATCCAAGAGACAGCACCTCCAGCATAGGTGAATACATAGCCAAAAGTGGACTTCCTACTATCTGCATGTCCTGCATAATCAGAGTCTGTGTACCCTACAACTCCTGTATCGTGGTTGCCATAGCAAATACACAGATTTGCTGTGCCCTTCACGTATCTCATGATACCCTTCACGGCATCCCAATGCTTCTTGCCAGGTGTAGCCATATAGCATGCCACAACACCAACTGCAAAGGCAATATCTGGACGAGTGGCTATCATGGCATACATCAAGCTTCCCACGGCTGATGCCTAAGGGATCTTGGTCATCTTGGCCCTCTGCTCATCTGTTTACGGACAATCAGCCTGTGAAACCTTCACATAGGAAGGTAATGGATAGCCAATAGACTTCATGTCCTGCATGCGGAAACACTCAAGGACTTTATAAATGTACTCCCTCTGTGAGAGGTAGAGTAGTCCCTGATGCATGTCGCGTTTAATGCGTATACCAAGAATGTGAGAGGCTTGTCCCAAATCTTTCATCTCAAAGTTCTTCTTCAATTGAGATTTAAGAGCATCCAGCTCATCATGAGCTTTCCATGCTATCAGCATATTATCCACATAAAGTACCAAAATAAGCAATGAGCTATCATGGGCTTTCTTCTTGTAAAGACACGGATCCATAGCACTCCTGCTGTAGCCCTGTGGCTACATAAAGGCATCAAACTTATGATAGCACTCCCTAGGCGCCTGCTTCAAGCCATAAACACTTTTCTTCAACTTGCACACTAAGTGCTCCCTGCCAGGTTTTGCAAAGCCCTTAAGCTGCTCCATGTAAATCTCATCATGCAAGTCCCCATGTAAGAAAGCCATCTTGACATCCATCTGGTACAAGTCCAAGTAAAGCTATGCAAACAAAGCCAAGACTAAGCGTAGGGTGGTCATCTTGACCACATGAGAGAAGGCCTCATCAAAGTCAACACCATGCTCCTACTTAAAACCCTTTGCTATCAATCTAGCCTTGTATGCTAGCTTGGTGTGTCTAGGGGTACTTTTTAGCTTGTACACCCACTTGCATGGCAGAGCCTTCTTGCCAGCAGGAAAGGAAACCAAATCCCAAGTCATATTCTTATGCAAGGAGTCAATCTCAGACTACATAGCCCTCTCCTAGGAGTGACTATCACCCCTGCGCATAGCCTCATCATAGGTGAGAGGCTCTCCTACATCTGTAACCATGACATAGGCATCGAGGGCTCAAATCTATCATGCAAATGTCTATCTCTAGTAGATCGTCTCACGCTAGGATCTGATGCTTATCCAATACCCTGGCCATGTGTACCAACTGCTATTGCAGGCTGTCCAACTGGTTGTGCAGGAGCACATGGCTCCTCTTGGAATATAACCCTGTATATCTCTACCACCTTCTCAGGATGCCTATGCATCTTGTCTTCATGGAAGACTACATCATGACTGCGGATAGCTTTTTACGTGGCTACGGATCCCAGAGGTAGTAGCCCATCTCTCTTGCATCTTCATAGCCAAGGAAAATGCATTTAACACTATTAGGATCCAGCTTACTATGCTTGTCCTTGGGCACAAGGCAGTATGCCTCACATCCAAAGACACGTAGATACACATAAGACGGAGGTTTCCCAGTCCATACCTCCTCTATAACCTAAAAATCTAAACCACTGGAAGGTGATCTATTTATGATATGCATAGCTGTAGTGACTGCCTCAGTCGAAAAGCTCTATAGTAGGCATGCATGGCTAAGCATACTACGCACATGCTCTTGGATGGTTCTATTCATCCACTTAGCCAAACCATTCTAGGGGGTGGGGTATAGGGGGCAGTCAATTGATGCTTAATACCCCTCTCATCACATAGCTACTCAAAGGCACATGACACATATTCTTCCCCATTGTCAGTCCTAAGGCATTTCAACCTATGCCCAGTCTTGTTCTCAACCAATGCAAGCCATCTCTGAAACACAACCAAGACATCTGACTTGAGCTTAATGGGATAAGGCTAGACTTTACACGAAAAATTGTCAATAAATGTTGCAAAATACATTGCACTACCCATAGACTGACATGGCATGGGCTCACAGACATCAGAATGTACCAATGCCAAGGGCTCACTCTCGAGGAAGTTATTATATATATATCATCTACATCACATGTGTTCAAGGCCTATTTATAAATATCCTTATCTATAAATTTTTTTTGAATAAAGCATAATCCTTTTTCATTCATATGTAAATAATCCCTTTATATTACACCCTTCTGTATATAAAAAAAGTATAAAAATGATATTTTTAAAATACCTAATTTTGAACCCACGTGATGCACACATATTTTCATGAGTAACTTACCCAAGGGCTCACTCATCCGTGTCCTACCAGACTTCTTATGCATATTTCTAGTCTATCTGCCATAAAGACAATGCTCACGTGAATCAAAACATGCATAGTCAAGGGGCAATAAGTACTGCAACAGAAAGCATTTTCATTCCCTTTAAGGACATATGGCCCAAACGGGCATGCCAAAGAGATACATGTGGGATGGAACCCATTGACAAAATATAGTCAATAGAGGACCCATCAACGACAAGAGGATAGAGGTTGCCAGCCTTGGCACCTCTAGCAAGCACAAGTCTGCCATGTGTGATCTTCTAGGCAAAATCCCCAAAAGAGAGATGAAACCCAACTTCATCAAGCTGCCTTGTAGACATAAGACTGCGTGTAAGCGTAGGTACATGACGTATATCTTGTAATAGAAAAGTACTGCCAGTAGAGAACTGCAGCCGTACATCCCCAATTCCAACAATAGCAAAAGACCTATCATCACCCAAGCGAACTGAATCAGAGACAGTGCGGTAGGAGTGGAACCACTCATGACATGGTGTAACATAAAAGGAAGCACCAGAATCCAAAAGCTAGCACTGCACATATCTATAGTGAACCTCGATCAACGGTGTAACATCACAAGAACTAGTTGCAAGTATGTACTCCCCATCAGAGTCATCAGTCTGCATGACATTTATCTCCTTAATTTTCACACTAGATTTTGTAGATACCATGCTGCAATCAGAGGAAATTTCCTATACTTTGTCTTTTCCCTTATCTTTGCGCTTCTCATTGTGCAACTCATGACACTATGGGCGTATATAACCCTTCTTGTTGCAATGACGACATGTTACATTAGCATTTCTCCCACGAGACTTGTTGTGCAACTTACCACACGACTTAGACCTAGACTTTTGTGAGTCTCTGGCATGTCCATACCCATGGTCATTCTTTCCAGTACCATCTCTACCTCTAACAATCAAAGCATGCGACACACGAGAGATATCCAAGTTCTTACGATTGATCTTTTTTTGTAGAAGAGCACACTCTACATTAGGCAAGTTCAAAATAGTAGTAGGAGCACATAAGGCAGTGCAGAATACATCCCATGACTCACTCAGAATCCCAAGCAAAAACAATGGAGTAACCTCATAATTGAAGGTAATGCCTTGCGAAGTCAAGTTCTTGAGAATAGCATGGAACTGGCTCAAATGAGCAGACATCATCATATTCTTCTTCATACGTAGGTCCATAAGTTACTTCAGCCAATACATCTGACTTGTCGGACATTTCTTGTCATAGAGATTCCTGATTTTATCCCAAAGTTGCCAAGCACTCTGTGCTTCCTCAACCACATTGTAATGCACTTGTTCAGTGAGAGGCAAGATCAGGGTGGACTTGCATAACCCATCAAGCTCATCCCATTCGTCATCAGTCATAGTTTCAAGTTGCTCGCCATGCATCCTTAGTGGCTTTATCTACGATTTTTGCACCAATACCTTCCAAACTTGGCTATTTCAATAGGCATAATACGTACCATCAAGCTTAGTGATGTTGAAGATAGCACAGTCAGTGGAAGAAGATGCCATACTACAAGCTGAAACAATGCAGACAATTCAAAACTACTTACTGTAAACTGCGGAAAATGACAAAAAAACCACAAAAACCAAGGCAAAATGGCAAGAAACGAGTATTTTATGATGCTTCACACTAAGCACCATCAAAAGTACATCAAACCAGGATGATTCAGCATGAAAAATACATGACAGTCCAAAGATATATGCTTGTTGTAATTTATGACAACAGTGTACAATGAGAGCTGACAGTAGGCAAAACCCAATATTCAAAGTCAATCATTGATTATCAATGCAAAACCAGCATCAAACGGGCATAAACAAGCATGTAACAGTCAAAGTAACATGAGCCAATACCCAAGTATGTCAGACAAAGTCCGTCAGTAAAGTCGATACACCCCCCAATCAACAGGGCAAAATGTACATACCACTGCCAAGACCTGACACAAGTTAGTGTCTACTCAGTGAATACAAAGCTGAATTAGCCCAAGTACATCTACACGGACCAAGGTATATCAACCATACATCATTCATCAGGAGATCCCAGTCTCAAAGATCCAAAATCTCAATATGCATAACCTGCACTGTTCAATGTCTGATAAGCGTACAAAGATGCTTCCACTGGCACAAAAGCCCACTGCTCAATGTCTGATAAGTGTACAAAGACACTCCCACAGGCACAAAAGCCATAAGTGTCAAGAAAATAAGCTCAAACAAAGCATGTAAAAACACCAATGATGGAGTATCCAAGACCATACATTAGTAAGATATCTAGAGCATATGAATAGTCAAGTATCCAATGATAGTATCCAATGTATGAAGACAATCCCAATCAATCTTGACAAGCCAAAGCAAGACAAAAATAAGCTCCACAATATCCAAATTCAAGCCCAAATGAAGTTCTAGTAACATTCAAGCAAAACAGTGTAATTGGCATGTGTAGGTAACATAAGCATTAAGCATGTACCAATGGGTCATACATAGACCATAGGTATAACCTCTGTCACAAAGCATGCTAGTGTAGACTAATGTCAAGTAAATGCCAACCAATACGGAGCTCAAACAAGGCTCAAAATACATTCCGAAACCATCCAAAGCATTTGCTAACCTTCATTTGCATCCCAATAGTCATATGAAACATGTGGGAAGCACTTGTGACCAGTAGGCAGAGCATAAAGTGACTAAATAAGCTTCAGCCCTGGAGTGTACAATAGTGATTTATTGTGTAAAACTGAGTATTTCACGCCACTAAATCAGCTCCAAATGATGGCCAATCAATAGGCATACATTCCCCAAACATTTGAGGACCACTCGGGACCGGGCATAATCGGGCATCAAATGACCATGTAGCATAAGTATAAAGTGTAATGATAGGGGGTTGCCCTATTTTCGGTTGCTTGTGAACTGTGTATCTTGCATCATAGGCATACATTCCCCTAGCATTTGGGGAGCATTCGGGACCAACCGAGCATCAAATGTCAATGCCAACCAAGCATAAACATAAAGTGCCAATGTAACACTGTTTGTGGTTGCCTGTGGACTATGGAAAATAGTCCTAGACTAAGGTAAATCAGTCCACAAATCAATGCCAATGATAACCACCAATGCTGAGCATCAAGAGGGTGTTCCCAAGTGCCACATGAAGTGCTTTCAAGCTGCCAATGAGTGCCAAGGGAGGGCTGAAGTAAAAAACGATTTTTTTTTTTACAGTCCCTTCCTGTTGTACCCTACAAACTGAAATAAACACTCAAAATAATGCTTCAATACCTTTGAAGGAATGCCCTGAGGGTGCCCAAATGGGCCGGGTAGGTGCTCGGGAAGTTGGGGAGTGACAGGAGCTCGAGAGAGTCTGGATGCTGGGAAGGAGACCCAATGAGTGTAGGTAATCAATAGGAAGTTGAAGGAGTCATAGACCAAGCTTGAATACTCAAGTAACCACGCTCTGATACCAGTTGAAAGGAGGGAAGGATTGAAGCTTGCTTGGAAGAGCTATGGGGGGAGAGCAAGAGCAAGAAAGAGAGACACAAAATGGGAACTCCAACAATCACAATGTGTGACAGGGCCTTCCTTTATTCAAACTGTCACTAAAAGAATAAAGAATAAAGTGACGGTGATGGGCACCTGCCACACCTGTAGTGTGTAGTGGCGGGTATTGTCAGTGTAGTAATACATGGGTGACTAGGCGGAGGCGTCTTTACCCCCAACAAAAAATATGTGCTAAGATTTTTACTAATTTGAATTTAGATTAAACTTATCATTATCATTAATCTAAACATATCATTAAATAAAAGTGGTCGAGACTGTATATCATTAATGCAAAGAATGTCATAATGACGAATATAAGAGGCTAAAAATAGATATTCATAATACAAATTCATTATATATATATATATATATATATAGTAAAATATTTTTTTCCTTTTTTAAAATAGAAGTTCCATTACAGAAGCTTTGCTCCTATTGGTCTAGAGCACACTCTTTTTCTCTCTTAAAAGGCATTTTTGAGACCTCAAAACTTCCTTGATGGGGAGGGTCTTAAGGGGGCTAGCAGCCCCCCTGAGACAAGGGTCCAAGGGCAGCGCCCCCAAGCATAATAAATGGAATATTCCCTAACCAACTAAGGAAGATTCATAATATGGTCAGACACGCCGACCATACTACCTTCTTAGTCACAATTGCAATTGATTGATCTATGTTGCTTGCGACAACCAAGGTAATCTAAGCCATATGTTGTAATCTTCATCTACATACTCTATGTGGAGTATCATCAAGGAAATCAAGAATGACACATTGGCTACCTCCATGAGAATTAATTAGATCATGGCAAGTGGCTGCACACACTATTGATTAGCCATTCAAACCAAAAAGGGGGATTGGCTTCCAGCTCATTAGCCCAAAATCTCTACACGTGGCCATAGTTCTAATATTGACTCTAGATCCACTATCTAGGAGAACATTGATCATGACATGATTTTAGAACCGTAGAGAGATTATTCAAACAATAGGATTTGACGATGGTCTTGATGGAATCGGCTCCTACTATACCTTATTAAAAGGAAGAAAATTCAATCCAAAGATGGTTGAAGCCTTTGTGGCTCAAGCCATTGACTAGGTGAAAGATAGATTGACAAAGTTCTTCCAGCTGCCCTTAAGTTTGTCACCTATATCATCTGTTTGGATCTCCATCTAAGCTTCATAGTGGAAGTGCATGGGTTGATAGAGCCATCTTTGTATCAATTCTTTTGAAATTAAAGTAGTTTCTATTCTTCTCATATTTGATGAATGTTCCCTACTCCTTACTCAGATTCTGTCCACTACTGTGCTGTGTAATTTCTACAGTATCTACATACTGAAAATTAGTTCCGTCCTCTTTTACATGACATACATGTTATCACTAATGTAGGGTCCATAGCTAGTATTCAAACACTGTGTGGTGTTGCAATACCTATAGAAGGCCCTCCTCTTTCCTAGAATGTGTATTCGCTCTTTTTTACTTGCTAGAAAGTCGAACACAATAATTGTAACTTTTTCTTGTAGATTACTAAAGCAATTATGCATGACTTTGCATTTGGACATGGTCTTTTGCTTCATGAAACACTTTGTTCATATCTTATCTTTCCATGTACATTTAATTTACTTTTGGATTCAATCTAGTTAGATATATTTAAATAACATTCTTAAGTATATCTTCTTTACACTCTTTGGTATATTAATAAACGAATATACTAAGTTGAACCTAGGTTCCAAGTATAGGTGATAAGGCCATGACCTATGTTCTTGGGTCCGAGCATCACCACCACAAGGTAGAGTGCGATCATACTCAGAGATGAAATAGGTGGACAAAAACATCCTACTCTATAATCAGCATCATCTGAGGTACTGAGATTGACATCATAAAAAACAATGGAGACAAAGACAACGTAATCAAAAAAAACTCCCAAGTGTATATTGATATATGAAACTAATACAATAGTCTTGAGAGAGAGAGAGAAATGATAGTAACTAGATACATAAGGACAATCACTAAAGGAGGAACATTATCTCATAGAATCAAAGGTAAATAGTAATACAAAAGGACATGGTAGTACTATTGCCAATATTCATATCTCAAGACATACAAAAAGAGAAATAACTCTGCTACTATCGTAGCACTTAGAATGCCAGTAGTGGCAAAGAATTGGTCAAAAGACCCAATAGGTGCATGGTGAATATACATAAGAACCCAATAGGATGAATGAATAGTCAATCTTCTTGCTTGGATGGGCCTCTTCCTTTTATAGCCTACTACCAATTGTAGTATTCTATATACCCATGTCCTATGCTCATGGTCATAACTATTGTTATACATGTCTACTCATTAATGTGCCACTAGCCACCTTGCTTTAAACGTCACTAACTACAACCACCCTTAACACTAGCATGCACAAGGACTTGGATCCATAGTGTTATTTGCTAATGCCACCTTCTCCTAGATGGCGGGCACATTGTCCTATTAGATTTGGTCTTGGGTGTAGAAATAGGCAATGGGTGTTGGACCTAGAGGAAAGATGGGAGGAAGTAAGGGTTGGGGTGCAGGCTAGAGACGGGGTGATGCACCGTGTGTTTGGGGTCATAGTGAAGGGGGAAGGTTATACTACAGGTGGTCCTATTGTAGCCAAAGATCCACTCAAGTCCACAGGGGAGGTTGAGACACATTGTGGAAGATGGGCTTGGCCACAAGCTTTTCCAAGTAGATTACTCCTAGTCAGATTTGGTATTGGAGCTCGTCATGCTCAAAGTTGATTCTAGGAAGGCGAACATGTATGCCATCTAGTTCATGTTCGTGCATGGACTCGACACTCAAAAGTGTATGGATGTGGTACCATCGCTTCAGGGATAGGGCTTTGGACTTGTCTAGGCTGGCCTAGAGCTAGTTAATATTGGCCAACTTCATTATATCTTGAGTGGGAGTGGAAGGGTCTTTAGAGAGTGGATCATCACAGCTAAGATCTCCACCTCCATGATCCTTGCTTGCATCATCAAGATTTGGGGGGGGGTTCTTCCCCATCCGCATACAATTCCTTCTTAAATCTGGCTTTCAGCACTTGGATAGCATTTTGGTGGAGGGTATGGGTCTTCTAAATCCTAACCGGGATGGGGAATGCCAACCTCCTCCATTTTTTGGGCCACCTTGGCCTATTGTTCCTCTAGAAGGTACTACCAAAGAAGGTCAGACTCTACCGTGCAATCCTGGTTCAAGTCCAACACTATCTATTGCAAGTTTTGAATCCACTCCTCTACCTTGGCACTTCATTACTCCAACGCTTGATAGTGCTCTACCATCATCTACCACTTCAAATATACAAAGCTGGTGCTAGTGGAGAAGTCGAAGAAGTCTCCACCAGAGCCTTTTGGCAACACATCCTCATCACTCATGGTGTTGATGGTTTCATGGCAAGATCCTTCCCTTTCCCTGAAGGCAGAGGTGTGGGGTACTTGGCTACTATCCCTTGATCCATGGGTAGCCAATCTGTTAGGATTTGGAAAGTGGGTAGACCGGTGGTTTAGGATTGGGCCACAAGTTTGAATGTAGTAGAGATGAAAGTAGAGTGAGAGAGAGATGGGATAGAACTAGTAGGGTTACTCTCACCTTATTGTTGGGGAAAAGGTTTGAGGTTAGGTAGAGGGGGCAGACTTGGTACCTGAGTCTAACTCGTCCGATTTGATGGGAAATGATGGGAGTTTTGAGCAGGGGTCTATCATGGTGGCCTAGAGTTCCTACATTAGCTTTTTCCAGCAATTGAGCCACTCCTCATAGTCCCACTGGAGTTTTAACTAGTGTAAAAACTTCTTGATAATATACACCCTTGCTAATCCTTCCTATTCTGTCATTTTACAAAGTAATTAATTTTGGCTTTGATGAGTTGTCTATTGGCAAAGCTCATTGGCAAAGACATATTATGCTCAACAAATTGGGACAATATAGCTCCAATTGCAATTCTGGATGCATCAAAATGCACACAAAAGGTGATTGTCCGATCTGGGGCTCATAAAATGGGTGCGGTGATGAGAGTCATTGTGAAATCTTTGTACAAAGCCTAACATTCATCTATTCATTCTCAGACAATTAGCAATTTGTAAAGAGGTCATGCTATGAAAGCATAATTTAGTACAAAGTGATGATAGTAGCAGAAAGAAAAAGCAGAAAGAAGACGAATGAAAAAGCAGAAAGAAGATGGAAAAGGAGCAAGGACATGCATGCGGGCTCCAAAGCTAAGCCGGAGCCAAAAGCGTAGTTTTAAATAAAAGGCACCTCGAAAACTCCAAAAACTCTTGTAAAAGAGTGCCAAGCTCCCTCCAATGCCACCTGTAAAAGAATAGTCGAATATAGGCCTAGGGCACGAAGCAAAAAGAGGGAATTAGAAAAAGGGATCTTGTCACAATGGCCGGTCATGTAAAAAAGGATGGGTGCCCATGGGGTGTTAGGATTTGTATATATAAAGTTCAAAAAGTGAATGTAAGGTCATTCTTTGGTGTGTGCCCAACAAGAGCTCTTCTCTTCTCCTCCTCTTCTCCTCTCCTTGCTTGTGTGTGCTCTTGAGAGAGGGAGTGATTGTGAGAGTGAGGGAGGGAGTGAGTGGAAGTGAGGGATCAAGGGGGTGAAGCTCTTTATCATCTTCTCTTCTCTTCTCTCCTCTTTCCTTCTTTTGCGTGCACGGCTATGGCGGTTGGAGCTTGGAGGAGGAGGGAGGCTTGAGCATGCTTGAGCTAGCATCGAGGATCATGGAGCTACCGGACTGTGGAAGAGAGGAGGCAACTCATATCGGCATCAAGGTAAGCTCACTACACTCTTAGGATCGAGGGCGCGTCGGGTATGTGAGAGCTAGCCATTAGAGCTCGCTTGGAACGCTTGAAACAATAAGTGATCCGTGGGTCTTGGCGGTTGAGCGAAAGCTCCCACACCATTCAAAGTTCACATGGCCCAAAATGATAGTGTTTAATCCAAAATTGGCACTTCAAGGAATTCAGAGATAGGTGGTACTACTGACATCACTTGAAGACTAGTTGAAGCATTTCGAGGTGTTCCTGCTAGCTAAAGTGGACACAAAGGTCGTCCACAAATACTTCAAGCCAGAATCATTGCATATCCTTGAAAATAGTACACATAGTCCTTTAGAAGGATGCTAGTACATTCATCAAACCCAACGACATGACAATGTAGGTGAGTACCCACCATTCGATGGGAAAGGCGGTCTTGGGTCTCATCCAGGTGCACTTTACCTAATTTTAGCCCAAGAATCCATCCAAGAAGCCTAAGACTCTTTTCTTGCCATGCATTTGTATAATAGTCTCTTTTGGTTTCAATGCTTAGATTTTTACAGTTAATGCATAATGGAAATTTTCCGTTCTTTTGGAGTACCATAACAATGGCTAATACCCAATTTGGTATGTTCAATCTTGTGAATGAATCGTTCTTTTTATGGATTCTCCAACTCTTCTGGCATGTGGTGTGTGTAGCAAGGTTTCATGGGGTATGGTCATTTAGGGGAATCGGCATCCAATTTCAAAGGAATTGTATGCATCTAACACTTGAGGAGGTGGTATACCCTTGAGGTCAAAGTTGTGGTGGTATGCCCTTGAGATCAGAGTTGAGGTGGTATACCCTTGAGATCAAAGTGAGGTCAAAGTTGTGGTGGTATGCCCTTGAGATCAGAGTTGAGGTGGTATACCCTTGAGATCAAAGTAATTCTAGGAAAAGGCACACAATACTCCTTGAGTATCATCTTCTACATTTCAGTCCTCAAGTACAAGGACTAATTTAGGATTTTCTACTATTTAAGCAAGGTTGATGTCCTTGACCTTCACCAAACCTTCAATGGGTTTCCTAGTTTTCCCTTCCCCTTTTGTGCCAAAAAACACAATGACTCAATATTCCTTTTTTTATTGTATAAATCATTTAGAGACATCCTATGGCTTCTTCTAGCTCATAAAGTTTTTCTAAATTGTCCATGTTTTTAAGGTGTTTATGCCACCTAAGATGAATCTAATAGTTCTGTTCTTGCCTTGCAAAACTTGGATGGTGGCATTATCTCAAGGTTTGAATCATTGTTCCCATAAGCTTTTTGAGTCATATGCTTTGTTGGTAGAGTATGAAAGACTGGTCTTTTCTTATCAACTAGGAGCATTTCAAAAGTGAGAACCTATTCGATGGACTGATATTCCATTTATTCAAAATCTAATACTTTTAGGCACTCCAACCATTCAAAAGACAGGTCTTTTTTCTTATCAACCAGGAGTATTTAAAAAGTGAACCTATTCGATGGACTGATATTCCATTGATTCATAGTCTAATACTTTCAAGCACTCCAACCATTCAAATTTGATATTTCATTTATTCATAGTCTAATACTTTTAGGCACTCCAACCATTCAAATTTGGATTTAAGCTGGCTATGGCTGGCTATGGCCACATCAATGAGCAAATATTCTCTTTGTGAGGTCTTTGGGTTAGCCAAGATATGCTCTATCAACTGGCCATTCGCATCATACTCAACTAAGTCGAGGTGTGTGTCATCATTGTCTTCCTCCTCCATGGAATTGTCACTTTCATCCTCGATGTCAACCACCTGCTCATGCATTAGGGAGACAAAAGAGGTCCTTGTGATAGTCGCATAGGATTTGATGGAGGCTCTCCCTTCCCACATGGGGCTATTGAGCAAGTCTTCAAAGAGTAGGAGACTTGCTTTTGGTTTGCCATTGAAGCATGGCCACCACTAGCTCAACAGCTTGCCTTGTCCAAGAGCATGGCCACCAAGTCTAGCTCAACAGCTTGCCTTGTTAAGGCCTACTCATTAGAATAAGACAACCCTTCGTAAGAACTTAGGGCACTAAGTTAAGGGCCATCATAAGCAGATGCATTGAGAGACTCTAATTTAGGGATAATTGTTTGGATAGTAGGGTCTCATGCTCCTCATTGGCTCAAGCATTCGTAAGGTTCTCGATATTCACGTTCCCTCATGAATGGCAATTCTCTAGTGGCAACACTATATTAAGAAATCGAGGAAGTGATAGGGCATTGATTAGGGATTTATTTTGCATGTGTATCTTAGAAAAAGAGTTGAAATGATATTCTAAGATTCAATAATCTCAAGGTGAAATGCACTATATTTTCTACTTCAGACATAGAGAGAAGACATGAGGGACACACGCACACACACGCACACACGCACACGCACACACACACGCACACACACACACACACACACACACACACACACACACACACACACACACACACACACACACACACACACACACCACAAACCAAAACTATGCATGTGTGATGTGAGAGAGGGGGGGAAGAGCCCCGAGCTAGGGGGTCTCTTCCATCACCCCCTTCCATATCTAGTATAACCTAGTGCACATCCAAGGTAGTAGTGCTTCACTCCCCCCCTCTTTCCTAGTATAAACTATGAGCATTGTACTATACATCACTTTAGACCCACCCCTATGACTTTAAAACGTTAATATACATCCTTTATATAGGCCAAAACAAGGGATTGCTAGATTGCCACCTTAATTCACATAGAAAAACAATTTCAATAAAGTGTAGACAAGCAATTGGAACATTCACACCTTGTTCATCATCTTAGATGACCCATTCCAATGACATTCACAACTTCATCTTTGGTAGAACCATTTCAACAAAAATAGTAGGATAAGCCATTGCAACATTTACACATCCACCCAATTACAATTCTAGGCCCCTCGTTTAAGTAACAAGCAGGCAGGCAGCATTTTGGTCATGTCTATTTATATCTCGATGCAAGCAATCAATTACGTTTTCAATGTAAACACATGGTCAAGAAGCAGCCTGCTGTTCAAGGAAACCATGCTTCTCCTCGTCCAAAACAGTACACGTTGGATATTATCTCAGCCATACATATGCTTGGATTTTATGCTGGATGCCATCGCGCCATGCATATGTTTGCACTTTTATTTCACCATGACAAAACATGGCGAATAATGCATCTTGCGCGCTTAATGCCAGCGTCTAGCCAAACTGCATAGGCTGCTGTCCCACTGATCCCTGAGCAGCACCAGCTGAAGCTGCTGCCTGCACAGCATTGGGATTGATATTAAAATACTCTGCAGCTCTGCTCGCAGTGTCCGGAGATTGTGCTGCTACAGCTAGCTGTTCGGCTGTGGCCATCTGCTGCTCTGCCATCTCAGCCTGTGTTTTTGCAGCCTGCCACATGAGAGGGAAAACAACATCAAGCATGTCAAGCGTACAATGCGGATTAATATAGGATAGTATATTAATCAATCATGGCAGGAAACGTTATCAAGCATGTCAGGTGTAGAGTGGATTCAATAGGATAATACCATCGTATTCTAGTTCAGAAATCAAGAGTACGTGATGTGATAAATAGAGGCATCTTCTACTTCAGGCATCCAAAGCATCTTACCTCTCGACTGCCTGGATCTTGAGCAGATGCAGCAACACCCATAGCACTGCCCAACTGCGTGCTGGCTGCAGCCGCAACCTGATTTGCAGCCTCCAGAACCATCTTCTGCACAAGGGAGGCATCGGCAACTAGAGGCTGTAGTGGAACCTGGGGTTGGTGGCCAGATATGGCAGTGGTGGTGGGTGCAACATTAGCTGGGCATTGAAACAGCAAACAGTCAATCCATTTAGGCCAATTCTGACCTCCTCACACTCTCATCTCCAACAAAAAGGCTTCACCAGACACACTAGAAAATCCATTGTGTAACAACAACCAGCCACTTCCTGGTAATTCAGAACAGCACCACTATATACTAGTTCATAACATCCTCTAGCCTGAGTGCCTGAGTGCCTGAGTGCCAGTATAAGCCTTATAACAAAAACAAGACCTGTCCCCCAATTCATAAAGCTCTGCAACTCTAGCCTGAATATCACCATCGATTAAACCAAGTTGTGTCCACCAACGCACAAAACTAGCCTGAGGATCAGTATTCACATTAAACCATATATGGTACACACAATTACATGTCAGAAATTCTATCCCAGTGCAAAAACTCTTCCAACTCTGGCCGGATAATTGGTAGCTACTACTAGCACCCCATACATGTTAGACACTCGGTAGGATCTGAAAGATCTGGCCACCAATACACAATATTCTGCAACACTAGCCTGAGGATCAGTATTTGCATCATACGACATATTCTGTATTGGTAGACACTATTCACACACTACAAGTTCTATCCCAGGTAGGATTTGAAAGATCTGTCCACCAATACACAAAACTGTGCAACTCTAGCCTGAGGATCTAAACTGTATACAATAAATGCGATACACACTACAAATTCCAATCCCAGTGCAAGAACTCTTTCAACTCTGGCCTGAGGATTGGTATAGTAGCTACCACGCACTGCATGTAGACAATAGGCAATACAAATCCTATCCTAGTGCAAAATCTATACCCCAGGATAAGATGGGCATATTCATTGGCACACAATTAAAGAAACCTTCCTTCCCAAACAGCTGATTATAGCTTGACATTTATGCTATTGAGCAAGCAGTTGATTGAATCTAATCATGAAATATCTCACATACAAGCACAAATTCCTCTTGTTGTAAAGAAGGACCTTACAGATGTACAAGAACAAATTCCTCCATGTCAAGAATAAAATCCTTCACAAGTACAAATCCCTCCACAAATTCCTTCCCTCTTTCAATGACTACATGACACATCTCGCACAAAGATTCTTGCCTTGTTGAGTGGCTGCTGCCACCTGCTGTGCTAGCTGTTGTCCAGCCAAACGCTCGATAGCAGACTGTTCCATCCGTTCCTGCATAGCCTGATTTTGTCCCTCAGCTGCTCGTTGGGCTGCTTCCTGGGCAGCACGATCTGCAACCCTCTGAGCTAAATTTTGCTGAGACATGATCTCCATTGCTGCTTGATGTGCCTTCTCTTGCGCTTGCTGTTGGCTGGCCTGAGCTTTCTTCATAGCCATTTCTGCTTCTTGATGTGCCTGAAAAGCCTCTTTAGCAGCTTGGCTGGCCTGAAAGAGCACACATATTCAATGCTAGATGTCAATCCATATCAAGGTAAGCCATATCATTTTGAGTGTCTATACACAATGTAGGCATACATCACATAAAGGTAGATGCCAGTAATCCATGTACTGTGGATGTACACCAGATGGATGTAGACGCCAGTCCGTGTAAGTAAAACCCATATGATTGTAAAGGCCTACACGTACATCAGAGGAATGCTGATGCAAATGCATAATGTGAAAAAATCGGCAAAGCACAGTTCAATCCGTAATGAGCACCACGCGTACATGAAAGCACAGTGCAGCTGCAGTGTTTGCAAACATATAGCTGAACAGGTATAAGCCAATATATTATTTGCATGTAAGCATTTCCTTATAAAGCGCACAGTGGATGATAATGATTCGATGCAAATTATCCATACCATCATGCAACTTATGGATGCAAACAATCCATATAGCAGAAGCATTTTGTTTATCAACAGTCGAGATGAAGCTATGAGCCCTACAAAGTGCAGGTAAGGAGCCATGCCCTTGACTGTTCCAACAGTGTAAGCATGAACCAATGATTATAACATTTAATATAAGTACAATGCGTGCATCCAAAACACGGCCATATTCTTTTTGGAAAGCAAAAGCAAAGAGAAAGACAGGGATTAAGAAGGCAGACCTCATGCTGCTTATTGAAGGCTTGGTCGGTTTTCCCTTGATGTGCATCAGCTTGTGCAGGCGCAGGGGGCTGGCCTGGTTGCTGCTGGCCGCCGCCGCCGTCCGCCATCAAGAAATTAAAATCAGGGATGATGTACATTTCTTTTTCACTGCTAATTCTGATGCTCATGAAGGGATGATGGGCCGAGGAGCGCGGAAGGAAAGTCTGGAGAGGTGTTGAGCCTCCGTGCACCATCGAGAGAGAGGAGGGTTGAGAGCGTGTGCGCGCGCGCAAAGCTGGAAATTGCGCTTAGTTGCCACTTGGCTTCATGCATGCCTTCGATCCCGCAGCCACGTAAACTGTCAATATTTTGAGTGAAGAAAGGGTGGCCAATAGTTTTGCTTTGTCTTTATCATTTTTTGGGTTTGATGCGCAGCTGTCTATTGTCTTAATATTAATAGAATCTAAGAAGAAGAAGAAGAAGAAGAAGAAGAATAGCGTATTTTACGCGGTGGAGAGAATGGAAAGGGGATATTTACATCTTTTTAGGTTATTTTGAGATGGCTTCAGGAGAAGGTTCACCCATACCAAAGCATAAAGACCACAACCCCTTTAAGAAGGCTGACATGATTATTCTCACTACTTTGCCCAAAAGAGTCACCTAGTGTGCTGGCTCTACCAAGCATCCTAAATACTTTGTGGTTCCTTCAATTCCAAATGTGTTTGATTACCATAGCTCTCAAGACATTCTACGCCCTCCAAGATTCATAATTGAGCTTAAGGCTGTTTCTAAAGAACACTATTCTCATGGAGATATGGGCAACCAAGCAAGCTCAATGTACCCAGCTCTTGACTTTCCCCCAAAGGAGCTTGGCTTCTTGGCACTCCCAAAAAAGGTGCTCCTCATTCTCTTCGTAGATTTTGTACAAGCACTTGGCTAAAGATTGAAGATTATACTCAACTTATCCCTAGTGGGGATGTTTTAAGTGACTACTTTCCATAGAGTCCAATTCAACCTATGAAAGGGGGGGGGAGCATCCTTCCAAGTTGCAATATTCTTTTTCTTCATACCCATTCATTGCTACGAGGATCTCCCTTCTTCCACCTCTCACTAGCTTTCAGGGACTTATAATTGTGTAGCTCCCATTTATCGTAATTTGGTTCTTCATATCTGATACGTAATCATCATTTGCATCAAAAGAGTGGAGGAGATGGGGGACAAACCAACTATAACCCTTCAAAAGAGTGAGATATGCTTACTTTGTGTAGTAGTGACCCCTTTTGTTTCTTTATAGCAACAAGTGTCCTTAATTCCATCACAATATACCTTCCCTATGACCTCTTAGAATATTTTAAATTCCTAACATAACTTAACTTAGTTTGCTTTGCAATGTGGTGTTATTGAAATTACATCTTTTGGCTTGAACTTTATAGAAATAGTTTTAGGTCCTCTTGAGTGAATGCATGGAATAGCAAACATGACAAATGTCAAGAGGATCTCTTTTGGCATCATGTAGGAGCTCATTTATCCTACCTCTAAGTGATGGAAGGACTCAGAGTAATGGAAGGAGCTTTTTTGTGGATTTCTCTAGAACAAGAAAGCCAAACCCTTCACCAATTATTGCTCACCTCTATATACCACTAGGTAGAGGGGTGGACAAAAATGTGCTTAGGTTGTCCCTTAGAAAATTTTTGTATTGCTCTATCATAGATCTTAAGAAAGCCTTCACAAACCTATAAGAAAAAGTGACACCTCAGCCACCTGACAAAAATATAAACACCTCAGTGAGCTAAAATTTATGAAGCAATTAGCTTCAAATGCCTTAGAGTAAGGCTAAATAAGTGAGTTGATTTCGAAGCATCTATTACCAAGTCAAACTCCACCAAGCAAAGTACAAAAAAAAAAACTTTGATTAAATAACAAAAACAACCAAAAGAATAAAAACAATACATCATGAGGTAGGGTGATATCAAGGCCTCCACCTTGCTAGCAAAAGAAGTAAGTCTTGCCCTCCTCCTCCTTTCCCAATGTTCTTGTAGTAGTTTTGAGTATTCTTGAACTTCTCCTTACACTTGTTCGTGTTTTTAATATACCATAATACTCTTTTGCTTGCGTAAATGGACCACAAACAGCAATGCAATCTAAAACCCAATTTGAACTTCAATAATCATTGGCAAAATTACATCCACAATATTGGTACCCTAATGTAACGTGCCCACCTGTTCGCTTGCAAGACACGTCTTAGCAGTCCATCAGGAAGAGGGTCTAGAAAGCTCAGCTCGGCACTCCCATGGAATGTTATGGGGTTTGCGATCTAGGTCTTTTCGAGCCTGCCACGTAGCGGAAGTATTCCGACCGTTCCCACTTAGGACCAACCTGAATCAGGGTTTCCCTAATGGTCAAGTTCCTAGAGAGTAACTAGCATCGAACCCCAGGCGAACTACTTTATGCAGAAATGTCAGGGTCGAAGTGGATTCATGCTGCACTTGGTTCAAGGAGAATGGGAAACGAGAGGGATGCAAAGCTCGACCTCTCTGCTCATAAGGCATAGTCCCATTCCGTTCCCCTAAAACAACATAAATCGGGATTCTAGTAATCTAGACTCTAGGTCAACGTTCCTTGCTATTCATTTCCTTCGAGAAAAGTTCCCTGTTGTTGATTAAAAATTGAGAAAAGTTCCTGGCCAACCGGGACCACCCATCCGTAGGACGGACCCATGGACACATCCACCGCACTTTTCTTAATTTGCTTTAGTTGTTTAATTACCTACCACATTTAGTTGGATACGCATAAAATAGCTTCCTTAATTAGCCAATTAGTCACCGGTTCCTTCACGTAATCTTAGCACTTGACATAGAAAAGCAGTGTCAAACATGTTTCTTTACATCAATTGATCTTATTTATCTTTGGAATACATCATATAATCCAGCCCATAGGCTAATCCATGATCCACCCAAAGGCAATCCAGCAATCCACAGGGATTACTAATCCAAGATTCCGCTCGTAGACTAGTATGCGGGCCTCGAGATCCAATCCCGAGTCACGTTGGCCTCTTGTGCAGGGCTTGAAAAAGGCAAGGGATTTATGGCCAGAGCCCCCCTGGCACCCAAGCGTCCTCTTGCTCCAAGTAGTGCCCAACGGAGAGACCTCTCGCGACGGGTTTGGTCTACGTTCCCAGCGCGGCTAACAACCCCCTTGGTAAGGGTCAGGCACATAGTCAGGGGTAACTGGTGCTGCCTCTCCCTTCAGGCCTTCAACCTGAAGCATTAATTATCTTTCCATCTTTAGTTCCTTGAGCAAACAATGCAAATAGTGCTTCTAAACTGTTACAAACACAATCAATCCAGTGCTTGTTTATTTGGCCAATTGCAAGGAGTGAATCCTTTCCTTTGAACGCATCCAGCATTCGATTCGGGATCAATTGCGACTTGGCAAGATCCTCAAGGGTTTGTTTGTTTACCCTTTTGTCCTTGGGTTAGGGTCATATCCTGTCAACCCAAATTAACCAACACTTTAGGTTTCTTAAGTTAAGATAGTAAATCCTGGTGACCATGTCGCTCCAACTTGATTGATCCTTTGCTTACTAAGCAATACATAACTTTCCCTTAACTTGGCAAATCAGCCCAAGAAAGTTGATGTAGCAGGATGACTACTCATCCTGACCTTATTCCAAGGAGTGGCAAATTTATCTTGCAGTTAAACCACAAAGCCATGCGACATTGTAACTTCTGCACAAGTGTCGCACCTAACACATGGGATCGTTTCACCCATTGAACGATATTTCTTGGTCAGGGAATTATGTAGGGTTTGGGGTGTCTTCTTACCCAACCCAACCCTAATTGTACTAGGCCAACAACGTTCAGTCCTAGGGTTTCCAAACTCAATCCGAGTTTTAGCAATAGGTCGATCGTCCTTAGGGTAGAAACCCTAGATCGTTGTTTGCATGGGCGTCCAATTAACCCAAACATTCCGTGAATGTGGGTAGGACCTTTGGGTTTGAGGGTCTCGACTTGGCATCCAAGTACGATACTAGGCACAATTTCTAACGTGCTAAATCCTAGCTAGCACTTTGGGGTGTTCATTGTACTAACTAGCTATGCTTATACGAATCCCTTGAGGGTTATACCCTTACAAGTGATCTAACCAAATTGGCCTACTTGTCTTGCGACAAGAAATGATCTCTCCTTAGAGATGCTAAATTTGTTCTAAGGGTGTAAATAAATAGATTTAGGATGCAACATTCCATGTAAGTATGCAAAATGTAGACTTTTCCTTCAATGCAACTAGATGGTTTGCAATAACCCTTTCTTTTCTTGCTAAAGTCATGATGAATGACAAATTGGAGGATAACTTGCATAAAACCTACAAAGGTTTACATCAAGGAACTATGCTTACAACCTTTCGTTTAATGCAATTGAATTTCATGCTTTGATAAACCATGCAACCCTTTTCTAAATGCAACTTCGATGAATGAAATTTACTCATGATGAATATGTAACCATGCAACCTTTAATCCATTCAATTAAGAATCTTCACATGCAACATGCAAGTCTATGGTTTCATTCTCATGCTATGCAGCCCTTTGGACAACACCTAACGAATGTAAATGACTTCCGCATGCGAATCTCAACAAGGAAGTTATTGCCTAAATGCAATATACGCTTATTCCTTCCACGGTCAATCAAAGATGCACTTAACAATTTCATCGATTAACCCTAAGCAATATGTGTTTAGGCTTGTTACTTTCAAAATGCATGAAAAGGCAACATGCGACTAGCTCGTAAGATGAATAAGTGGTTTATATTCATAACTTTCCTATGAATTTTAAGCATGTCCTATGCGGAATTTAACTTCCAAGAACCTGGTTATGGGTACTTGCGGTGATGTCCATGTGTAAGCTTGGGTTCGAGCCTTCCGTGTGTGCACCTTGCGACTTGGGCTTTGGAGCCATCGTTGATGACTTGAACTCCACGATCTTTTACACGATCTCCAAACTTCCTCGGAGCTTTGGAAAAGTAGCCTCCAAGTCTGCTTACTTTCTCCCTTGTGCAGGAATTACCCTTTACAGTTGTGGGTTATAAGCCATCGTGGCCAAAACCGCGTGCACAAGGCTTATGGGCCTTATCCTTAGAAGCTTCTGCCTCCCAAAATCACGTGGAAGAAGGGAGGGTAATGATTGGTGGAGAATTATGACGACGCAAAAGGGGGGGATTCTAATGATGATGGCGAGGATGGGCGGCGGCAGCAACGCTGTAGGCGGTCCTTATGGTGGTGTCGATGGTGGGCACAGTGGCTTTGGCAACGTCGGCAGGAAGCCTTTCCTCCTTGTTTGTTCGTGCCTTGCATGGCAGCCTCTTGCTCCTCCCTCTCCCTCTCTCATTTTTCAACAGCACGACAGCCTCCTCCCTTCCTTCCTTGACCACAAGGGGGGGTCATATAGGCTAAGGGGGGATAGGTAACCACCACGTGGCCTATGTATGTCTCTTCCTCCTCATGCTCCCCCACACTCCACACTCATCCTTAACTCCCTTATACACTCCCTCTCCTCCAACCATGCATCGGCTGGGGGAAGGGCTAATTAGTAAAAAAATTTGCCTAAATTTTCATCATTATCTATTTTTCCTTTATCCAAGAAGGGTGTTCTTGCGCGACTTGTGGTCTTTGTGCCCCAGCCTTAATTGCACATCACAGATGGGGATTTTTATCGCGCATGCGGGGTAACCACTTAGCCACCGTCATTAGTCGATGCGGGAGATGACTTTGCATAGCTTTTACGCGGGCATGCGGGGGTCAAGTTCAATAATATTTTTGGGCAGAAATATTACACCTAATCCATGCAATCCAACTTCATCAAAACACCAAAAGTCCTTTGCATGTTTAGCACATCAAGAGAGCTCATCAAGTAGCAATAAATAACATGGTTCCCAAGTCTAAACATGAAAATTGAAGAAAAAGAGAATAAAAAGAAGAATCAATCTCATACACCCACATGGGGGATCAACTTCCCAAGCAAGCTTAATCACATCAAATATGACAACATCTTGGTTTTTCATGGGCACTACAAGATATAGGCCTTATATCGACGTTAAAAGAAGTGACCAAAATGTAAATAAAGAAAATTTTCCCCGTCATCGCAAAAAGCGTCGTTATTGGTGGCGTTGATACTGACGTAAATAACGACGCTGATAACGACGCTAATAACGACGCCAATAAGGACGCGTACAGGTAAATTTGTGACACTAATAGCGACGGTAATAGGGAAAAAAAATTTATGGCAGGGCAGCTTGTGTACAATGCTCGTGTAAATAAAGGCAAAGTATAATTAAATCATAACATTGATACATGAAATATATACATGATCGCATAATGAAAGCGACTGGTACAATCATGGCAAGATATCACTGCTACATAGAAAATGTCTACACAGATCAGGTGACCAAAAAAGAAGGGTGTGTGAGCTCCAGGGATCCAAGGGCGAGCTATACATCCTCACCATCCGAAAGCTTGTCCCATCGCAAAGAAGCATCGAACAGACTCAGCAAAAAAAGAAGCAACTATACATCAGTCCACTATACAATAATGCATTCTGATTAAACATGGTAACTACGAACAAGAAAGATGAGTGACTTATAGGGCCATTGTGTCTATACAATCGGTCGATCAATGCAGTGAGATCGTGCCTCTCTGCATATCGAGTCTCAAGGCCGCTCGGATCGCGATTTGTAATGGAGTGCTGCAAAGAAAACAAAATACTAACTGTTGGAAACATGATTGTCAGTACAAAGGATATTGCAAAAAAATAAGCAAGCAAAACAAAAGAAAAACTTACAAAGTCCTCTAGATATGTCTTGTGGCTGCCACTCCCAAGATGATGGACCACTCTGGCCTCTAGTCGTGCCCTTGCCACCTCGCGTTGCTGACTCCAACGTCCCGGAGAATTTGTAGCCTCCTCCCTCAGTCAGCACCAGTCGTCCGCGTCTAGCCACTCGGGCTTTGCAGCCCCACTCTTGAGTGCCTTGCGTGCGTTTGATCATCTATGTGACATATATGCACGCATGCACTCCATCATCCAGCCCGTAGAAAACCTATCTGCTGTGGCTGAAACTGGAAACTCCTCATGCAAGGATGCTACTATGTAGTCCTTGATCCCCTCCGGTACGTTTTTCCAATGATCTAAGACGTTATGCCTTATTGGCACAACTCTCTCATGCGAGCCATCACCCTCCTCCTCTCATCATTCATGATGATAGCTCCTTACCTATCATCGATAAGATAGGCATACCCCTCTAGGGTATGCCTAAGATGGGTCCTCTCCTACCTGCGTCCACGCTCCTGGGCATATCCAGGAGACCCCGGTACATCTGGTGTACCGACTGGGGTAGTATCTATCGGTGTAGCACCCATAGGGGTGCCACCTGCGGACGGCTGAGCAAAAGCCAGAGTAACTGGAGTAGACGTCCCCACAGGTGTGACAAATCCTGGAGGTGACGTAACTCCAGCAGAACGACGAGATGGAGACACCATGTCCGTGCCTCCACAGCAACCACTTGAGCCACGCTCTCTAGAATCGCCACGAGAGCGAGGAGTAGCACCTGTATCCCATGCTGACCGTGGGCTCACTGCCTCCGTATCTCTGCAACATCCCCTTGACCCTGAAGCACTCCCTCCCTCTGGCCCAAGTCTAGAGCGTCGACCTCGTCTACTCGAAGCTGAAGCATTTGATCGTGCCGTAGTAGATCTAATAGAGCGGCCTGACGATGTCCGAGACAGCTCCTGGTTTGCCATTTCTCTGAATCTCGCCATTTGATTTGCAAACATGTGCATGAAGATATCCTGCAACTCCTCATCACTCATCCCTTGACTTATCTTGATGATCTAAGTATCCACAAACATCACATGTACAGACAAAAAATTATGTTAGCATAATCAATTTAAATCATACAAAGCAAGGTAATATAAATCCTAAAAAAATGATCTCACCTAAAATGCATATCTTATGTACCCTTATAAAAGCGATTAGTCAATGACTTGAGTAAGTGGATGCTCCAAGTATGAAGTATCCTATGGTTCCATGTCAATCTCCTAACACAACTCTGCATACATTGGAAGGTCGAATGGCTAATACACTGGAAGGTCAAATGGGTTGAGCGCAGACCGAATGGGTTCATGCCATCCATTGCAAGATCGAGCCGAAGATTCCTTGGCTCTCGGGCAAAGCCTGGGAAGGTAGAGTCAATGTGGCTCCATGTGTGTGAATCCACTGATATTCGTTGAACTCCATCTGTGAACCTATTCTTCACATGGCACGTTGTCAAGCTCGCCATGCCGGACATACAAAACATGTGGTTTATGCGGGGGATAAGCAAAAAGTATCTAAGAACTTTTTGAGGGATGGTTTGCCCTTGCAAGTCCTGTCGATACCTTGTAAGCACCACACTTTGGACATGTCTCCATAGTCTCGTATTCTCCTCGAAATAGTTTGCAATCGTTGATACATGCATGGATGCTATTGTAGTCCATGCCAAGTTTTTGTAAAACATGTCGTGCATCATCATGAGACTCAGGCATGGTATTTACAAGTGGTAATATATGGTATTTTAGTAACCTTTTAAAAATCATAAAATACCTTGAAAAAGCACAAATGTTTTTAATGATAGTGCTGAAAAGCAATCAACGAAGTGTACGTACAAGGTACCTGAACAACTCGGTCACATTCGCATCGCTCCACCCGTATTTTGCTAGCACACTTAGGAGTGCAAGCAGTATCTTCAGGCGAGATACTCGACACCCATCATATAATGGTATGGATGCTTCCTCTCTAAGCGGATTAGAAGTCTCAACATCCATGGGAATCAATGCATCGATCATTGCCTCCATCTTAGGCTCCAAGATTGTAGGTAGGTATGGAAAGTTGTCTGTCTCCTCTGGTATTGACGGTATAGATTGGATAGTACCTTCCAAGTGGTGGATTGGCTTAGGCACTCCATCCATCACACGCCCACAAACTCTTCTAATTGGCAACAAAAGGTGCACTCCTCCTTGGGATGAGACGTCACCTTCTTGGATAGAAAATTTTCTAGCCATGCCCAATCTTCTTGTATATGGTATTCAATTAGCTTACGAGTACAATGCATGATTGATATTAACTTTTCTTACCATTTGCTGAAAATCCAAGATCGCCTGATCAATGATCTCAGATTGAAACTCGCCGAAGCATCATACGTGTTCTATAGACAATCAATGTTTTCGTCTAATTGCCAGCTTGCATTGAGAGCAAGGACATGGGACATGTTGATTAAGATACACCTCGCGATCTTGAACAACAAGACCTTCATCGTTTTCCATTTTGTCTACATTACGACAAACAATTTATTTTTGTTATCATTATTTTTTTCTTTCTTAAATGATTTGAGAAGGGATTTTTTCTCTTGTAACTCAGCAAACATTAACGTATGTAAAGTCTCCACCCACCCACCCACAAATTAACGTATATATGTCGAAGTGTTTCTCCTCTTGTGGTGTTGCGCCGGACCTCACCAGACCTCGCTACCACTCTCTCATTGTTTTTTATCCATTCATTATCTCCTCTCCTTCCATCTCTCTCTCTTTTTCTCTTTCTTTATTATGCTGTATGTTTATTCCCTCTCTCTTGTTCCTTTTTCTTTTTTCTCTTCCTCCCCCTCTCTCATTTTCTTTAACAAAATATATATCTCTCTCTACTACTACTACTACTACTACTACTACTACTACTACTACAACAACAACAACAACAACAACAACAACAACAACAACAACAACAACAACAACAACAACAACAACAACAACAACAACTACTACTACTACTACTACTACTACTACTACTACTACTACTACTACTACTACTACTACTACTACTACTACTACTACTACTACTACTACTACTACTACTACTACTACTACTACTACTACTACTACTACTACTACTACTACTACTACTACTACTACTACTACTACTACTACTACTACTACTACTACTACTACTACTACTACTACTACTACTACTACTACTACTACTACTACTACTACTACTACTACTACTACTACTACAACAAAAACTACAACAACAAACAAGAAAAGAAAAGAAAAACTACTATTACTACCACTACTACAACAACAACAACAAATAAGAAAACTAGACAACAATAAACAAGAAAACAAAAAAAACCATTACTACAACAACAACAACAACAACAACAAACAAGAAAATCACTACTACTACTACAACCACGGTTACGATGACTACGACCACGACCACGACCACGACGACGATGACGACAATGATGACCACGACTACGACCACGACCACGACCACGACCACGACCACGACCACGACCACGACCACGACCACGACTACCACTACCACTACCAGTATAATAAACAAGAAAAGAAGAAAAAAAAAAACAACAACAACAACAACTAGTACTACTACTATCACAACCACGACCATGACCACGACCACGACTATGACCACGACCACGACCACGACCACGACTACCACTATCACTACCACTACCAGTATAATAATAAACAAGAAAAGAAGAAAAAAAAACAACAACAATAACAACAACTACAACTACTACTACTACCACGACCACGACCACGACCATGACTACCACTACCACTACCACTACCACTACCACAACAATAAACAAGAAAAGAATAAGAAGAAAAAAAAAACAACAACTACTACTACCACGACCACGACCACGACTACCACTACCACTACCACTACCACTATAATAAACAAGAAAAGAAGAAGAAAAAAAAAACTACTACTACTACTACTACAACAACTATAAACAAGAAAAGAAGAAAAAGCTACTACTACTACTACTACTACTACAAACAAGAAAACTAAACAACAATAAACAAGAAAATAAATAAACTACTATTACTACTACAGCAACAACAAACAAGAAAACAACAACCTCTCCCTCCTCTCTCTCCCTCCCTCTCCCTCTCCCTCTCTTTCTCTCTTTCCCTATTATGTTTAATGTTTTTTTCTCCCTCACCCTCTCCCTCTCTTTCTCTCATTCCCTATTATGTTTAATGTTTTTTCTCTCTTTTTCTCTCTCCTCTCCCTCTCTCATTTCCACTCCCTCCCTCACCCTCTCCCTCTCATTTCCTTTTCTCTCTTCCTCTCCCTCTCTCACCCTCTCCCTCTCTTTCTCTCTTTCCCTATTATGTTTAATGTTTTTTCTCTCTTTTTCTCTCTCCTCCCCTCTCTCATTTTTTTCTCTCTCCTCTCCCTCCCTCTCCCTCTCCCTCTCCCTCTCCCTCTCCCTCCCCTTCTTCCTCTCCCTCTCTTTCTCTCTTTCCCTATTATGTTTAATGTTTCCCTCTCTCCCTCTCCCTCTTCCTCTCCCTCTCTCATTTCCTCTCCCTCCCTCTCCCTCTCCCTCTCTTTCTCTCTCATTTCCTCTCCCTCTCTCAATACACACAAATTATACCAAAAACAAGTAAAAGAGAGAGAGAAAACACAAAAGCAAAGCAAGAATGGACAATTCACTCATGCTAAAGGCTGAAGAAGGGTTTGGCGGCTCCTCTTTGTGACGGCAGCTCCTCTTCGCCCTCCGTACACCTCCTCTTCTTCGCGAATGGCATCGGTAGTGGTGAGAAGCCTTCTTTCTCCCTCTTTCTCTCTTTCTCTCCCTCTCCCTCTCAAATGCAAGATGTTCGCTCTCCCTTTCACTCTCTCTTTCGTGTATGCGTGCAAAATAACGTGCTTGGGTTTCGGCCCACATTTTTTTCGTCTGAGTACCGTCGCTATTTGCGTCGCTATTTTACGTCGCAAATCACCGTCGCTATACCTCCATATCCTTGTAGTGGGGGAATCGCAAGTATACTATACTTTGTGTGCAATCAATGAAGAAGTTTCAACTTCATTTTTTGTGAGGTTATACTACAGGTGGTCTTGTTGTAGCCAAAGATACTAAGAGTTGGATTTTGGGGACCCATTTTTGAAGCGTTTGAGCCCATTCTTGGAGCAGAAAAGTGGCCGGGAGACATAAGGGACCAAATTTTCATGCAAAATTGAATGATGGCAGGTGGTTGAGCTGGAGTTTCCCTAAGTGGATTTCGACGCTAGGAATCCAACGCAAGTCTCCATTCGTCGATCAAAGGTTGCTTGACTCTCCATTTAATCTCCTCAAGGTTTAGCGCTCTAAAGCAGCTATGTGATTTATGAACTGGAAGGTGCGTGATAGGATCCAAGTTTATAGATTTCGATGTCATGGAGACATCCGTCTAGTCGGATTGCAATTATGAGTCCAGTCACCCCTCCAAATAGGCCCAAAACCCTCGTGGAGTAGTGTAAAAGTGATTTTTTCAAAGTGGGCATTTAATAAATGACATGAAATGAAAGGTAAATGAAAAAAAACATGCAAATTCTTGCCCGACAAGAGGGGGCATTTTTTGTTTTACGCCCCACTTTTGGATGGATGTGTATCTCTTTAATACAGAGCCCGATTAAGAGAGAGAGAGAGAGAGAGAGAGAGAGAGAGAGAGAGAGAGAGAGAGAGAGAGAGAGAGAGAGAGAGAGAGAGAGAGAGAGAGAGAGATGGTAGCCTAATCTACATAACAAGAGCAAGATTTTGACTATAAGCATGTGAAATATGATCAAGGAAATGAAAATTTGATTTTTTAGTCTTTCTCTCTCCTCTCTCCTCTTGCTGCTCGTTCATATGCTTGATTCTATGAGAGAAGGGGCAGGGTTTAATGAAAGATACTGATGGAGTGATGGTGGGGGATGCAAATGATCGTGATCAGGTTGTGGAAGAGTGTTAGCGGCCAAGAAAAAGTGTAAGTGGTCTCCCAACCTTGAAATACGAGTCTCAAAAAGCGTATTTTTATGCGTAAGCGATTGTTCTACTTGTTTTATGATAGATTTTGGTTGAAATTTTTGGAAATGGTTGTCTTTGGTTGTTAATGCTGTAATCTATCGGAGATGCTGAAGAAAATAAGAAAATTTAATCACATACTAATTTATACATAAACCCGCAAAACCCGCGATTACGTCGTTTTAAGAAAAATGGTCGATTTTGGGATTTTTGTGGTGTTTATGGGGTTTGTGTGGAATAAAAAATGATATAAAATCAGTTCTCAATATGCATAATCAGTCCAAACCAAAAAATTAGAAAATATCATATTTTATACATAAATAGATTAAAAAATAGAAAAATAAAAAAAAGATATTTACATTCGAAAAATGAGAAAAAATAAGATTTATGTGTATGGATGTGTGACATGGTTGGAGCATGAGGGATGAGCCTCATTTCAGCCTTTTTTTGTGTTAAAGTGGAGTCTTTGTCACTTTTATCAAGAAACACATATAAAAATGCTTCCTATACCTATCAACACATGCATAACTTAAGCGGTAGGGAGGAGGGGTTTTGAGGATGATTAATTGTTGATAAGATTCTAAATTGTGATCTTTTGTTGATCCATGGCATATAGGACTTTTATGGTTTAAGTTTAAGAGGGTCTTGTAGCACGAGAATGCTCGGTGTTGCCAACCCTCAACGACGCATCATTACATGTAGATTAAAATCATTGAAAGAAATGTCTTTGCACCTCACAATGTTGATTTCTAAATGATAAAATGATTGAGCACTATGGTTTATACACAATTGCACTGTACGCAACTGATGGTATCATTACTGGATGCATTGCAATCGTATTTCTACATATGACCGTTGTTGAGTGTGTGAGATATCCTAAGCTGTAAGTTTAGACGATCGGTTTCATTGGGGACTATTTAGTGAGGAAAATATCTATATCTCCTGGAATGTTTGAAAACAAGAGTGCAGTTTGTGATGTACATGCTATTTGTGTTAGCGGCGCATCGAGGGGCTGATCCTTGAGGTGTAGAAGAGCTGCAATGGGCCGCATCATTCAGCCGAGCGATGCCTCCTCTATTTGTTCTTACGTGGTATTTTAGATTGATATGTGTAGGGACTCCCTTTGAGGAGTGTAGGGAAGGCTTAATCGTTAGATTACAATCCCAATTAAATGTGAAATTTACGATAGAAGTTAGGGCAGTGTGTCCCTTAGATGCTCTTGGTCGCGAGGCCGAGAGGGTGTATTCTATGAGTGTAGAGAGGCATGGCTAGTGCTTAGAGAGTTAATGTCAAGCCCATTTTGGGTCCCGAGATGTGGTGCATTTATTGGGACCCTTATAGGTGGCGGTCCTCGAATCTCGATTGTCTAGGGACCATTTAGCCAGTTTATGCCTGGTGCACAAATTGGATGTTGTATGTGCGCGTAGTGAACGCCGAAAGGTCCCCAAGAACAAAAAACTCTACTAAAACTCATAAAGCAAGAAGAAGGTTTTGCACGACATGAAGCAAAAAGACAAATTGGGTACAATCTCCCCCCATGCCTTGTGTGAGCACTCCACAAGGCATGCATTTATAAATTTATTACTCTCCAAGTTAAAAAATAGCCCAATTTACAATTAGCATGTTTTGCTTTTGTGTTTGCTTTTGTCCAAATAAAGAATAAAGCGGTTAGGCGTCCCAAAAGTCGGATTGTGTTCAAATATAATATCCAATAATGAAATATTTAAACCAAGCACCTATGCGCATACAAAATAATAAATATTTGTCAAGCGCTTCAATAAATAAGCACACATAAATAAATATTAGCGCCGTGCCTTTAATGTTAAGGCGCACGCCCATCAAAAATGATAAAATTTTCTAGATAATCTGAATACATGCCATCGTCTGATGCTTTCCAATGCCGCCGCTGCTTGCTCTACACATCAATTGAAGCATTCATAATTGTTAGAAAATAATAAAATTAAACCAACAAAAGTGAATACCTAGCAGCCTTCAGCTACAAAATAAATAAATAGGTTGGAACTCTGTCCTAACCTTAATTTAATACGAGTGCACTCTAAACTCATAAGCATCCATTAATTAAAATATGTATTTTACGGAATCACCCACTGTGGAATCACCCATATGCACATTAAATTAACATGATGTCTGAAAAGGACAGGTGTCCGTGTCAACTTCTCGCACTTGGAATCCACCTTGTGTACGAGCCCCAACAAATAAATATAGTTTTACGGAATCCACCGTGGAATAAAAACCTCACATAATCCACTCTGGAATATGCCTCTTGGTATTCAAAAGGTGCTTTTTGTGTAGCTGTGTGTGGTGTATTATTGTATGCAAATTGAAGTAGATGTAAGTGTGTATCCCATGTTAGTGGTTTTAAAATTATGTATGCATGCAAAAGATCTAAAATTGTACTGTTAGTAGCTTCTGTTTGCCCATTGGTTTTAGGATGAAATGCAGATGAGAAATCAATCTTAGTACCTAAATTAGCAAACAAAGTAGTCCAAAAATTATTACAAAATGTAGAATCACGATCAGAAATAATAACTTTTGGCAAACCATGGTTAGTAAAAACAGTCTTAAAAAAACAATTGTGCAGCTTGAGATCACTTAATGTTTTCTTGCATGGAAGGAAATATGCTTGTTTGCTAAATCGATCTACTATGTCCAAATCATATCATGATTATCTTGTGTGTTAGGCAAACTAATTATAAAATCCATTGAAATATATTCCCATGGTTGTTCAAGAATTGGTAAAGGCATTAATAAACCATATGGCTTACCATGGTGTCACTTGACTCGTTGACAAATTAAACACTCAAAAACAAAGTTAGAAACATCAGATTCCATTTGTGGCTAATAAAAATCTTCAACTAATGTTCTTAAAGTAGAAATAGTACCTCTATGGCCTTGATATGGGAGACGAAGAATTTTGTGCAACACAAATGATCTAAATGGAACAGTGACACACAATATTTTCTCATAAAACATAAATCCATTAGAATAAGACAAAGAATCAATTGGAATCCAGTTAATAGCAACTAATTTATTCCAATCAACATGAAAACTGGGGTCATGGTCTTAGGTATCTTTCATAGGGATAAGGGAATCAAAAGATAGAACATAAATATTATGGATACTTGGTTTTCTACTCAATGCATCGGCAACAACATTCTCTCCTCCGTGTTGATATTGCATAAGTGGATGAAAACTTTGAATGAAAGCAGCCCATTTGATATGATGGTAAAAAATTTGTGGCTGACTAAGAATATGTTTGATACTTTGTTGGTCAATTTTGATCATAAATTCATATCCCATTAGATAGTGTTTCCATTGATGTAAGGCCTGTACTATAGCTAACAATTCCTTATCATAGGTAGAATAATTTAGTTTAGAGGGGTTAAGTTTGCAACTAGAATAGGCTATGGGATGTGAATCTTGCATAAGGACAAATCATATTCCTGATCCGCTAGCATCAGTGACTACTAGAAAGAATGGTTGATTAAAATAGGTAATTGCAAAATAGGTGCACGTGTTAAAGAATGTTTTAATAAATCAAAAGACTTTTGCTTATTATCAGACCAATGATATGAAACATCTTTCTTTAATAATTTTGTTAAAGGCAATGCAAGCAATGAAAAAATTCTCACAAATTTTCTGTAAAAGCTAGCAAGATCTAAAAAGAAATGTAACTCATGCACATTTTTAGGGATTGGCCAATTCAAAATTGCTTCTATCTTTTTAGGATCAACTTGAATACCATCAAAAGAAACAATATGACCTAAGTATTTAGTTTGGGTTTGGAAAAATTCACTCTTATCAGGGTTAGCATATAATTGATTTTCTTTCAACAATTTGAAAATCAAAGATGTTCATAATGCTCATTCACATTCTTACTGAAAACCAATATGTCATCAAAGAAACTTAATTACACAATATTGATACTTCAAAAATATATGATTCATCATACAACTGAATGTAGCTGGTGCATTAGTCAAACCAAAAGGCATAACAAGGAATTCATAATGACCAAATTGAGTTCTAAATGCAGTCTTGAAAATGTCAAGTGTATCCAATCATACTTGATGATATCCAGATTTGAAATCTATTTTGCTAAAAATAGTGGCTCCCTGTAGTTTATCCATGAGGTTGCCTACCCTAGGGATTGTGTATCTATTCTTGACAGTGATCTTGTTCATCCTATAGGTATTATTTTTCTTCTTAACTAATAGGATAGGTGCACCAAAAGGAGAACTAGTGGGCCTAATGAGTCCTCGGGTTAATAGTTTTTCAACTTGTGCTTGGATTTCTTTATGTTCTAATTGTGTCTATAAGGTGCTTTACATGGTGGTTGAGAACCTAGGATTAAGTATATTTTATGATCTTCAGGACGTGTAGGTGGTAAACCAAGGGGTAAATCAACAAGCAAAACAATCTTTAAATTGTGAAAGAAATTGTGTATGCTTAGGATGCATCTGATTTTCCTTAGCTTCAATTTCATTCACCTACACTAAGTATGATTTGCTACCTTTTCTCAATGCACGTTTAGCATGTGTGTGACTAAGCAATGGAAAATTATCATTGGTGTGCGTTCCATGTAATGTAATTTGATTTTCGTTAGAATAAATTTTCATGGAATGTGTGGAATAATCTATATCGGGATTATATTTGTGACACCAAGGCATTCCTAAAATAATGTCACTAGCTTGCAAAGGCACAACCAAGAAAGTTTTGTGCTCAACGTAATCGCCAATTTTAATTTCTAAATCATGAACTTCTTGTGTACCATTGTATCTAGTGCCTAAGAATGTAGCTTTTATGTGATAATGAGTTGGAACAGTATGTAAGTTCAATTCTTTTACCAACTTTGCAAAAATAAAATCATGTGTGCTCCCATCATCATGTAAAATAATCTTTTCATAACCATGCACAAGGCATTTCATTGTTCATAATGAATGAGAATTTGGCATACTTGGTAAAGTATCTGAAGCATTGCCTATATCATCATCATCTTCCGTGAAATCTGGCATATCTTCATGGTCTTCGCCTTCAGTCGCTCCCAAGTAGTTGATGTAACAGCTAGCTTCTTGGATTAATAATTCACTACTAAGTTGTGTTTGATGATAAAGGAGGAGGTCGAGTCCAAGGTTTACGGAAAGAAGAATGAACAAAGTGATTTTGATTGAATCTTCAAAAGTTAGAATTGAATTGCTTTGTACCAAAGTTACTGTTAGTTGGAAATTGTTGCAATTACTTTTTGAAGTTTGTCTTCAGCATCATGGGCCAAAGAAATTGCATCCTCCAAAGTCTTTGGCTTGAACATATTCACTTCTGCATAGAAGTGACCAAGCAAACCGGACATATACTTGCACTTGTGGATTGCCTTAAGAACATCTTCAAGCATTCGAAGTTGTAGTAAGGCACTCCAAAAATGCTCAGTGTATTGCAAAATAGGCTCACAATCTCTTTGTTGTAGAAGATCCCAATGTTTAATTGCTTTTTCATGGAATTGAGGTGGAAAAAATTCTACAAAATTTTCTTTTGAAAGGCCTCCCAAGTAGTAGGACAATCAATACTCTTGCAGACAACCGTCCACCATAATGATGCTCTGTCCCCACTAGATGGTTAGTGACACATTTGAGTTTATCTTTTTCAGCATACTACTCTTCATGGAAATAATCATCAAACTTACTAATAAAAGCAAGAATAGTTTTTTCGTCACGTTGCCCACCATTAAAAGTACGGAATTTGAAATTTCTAATACTTATCTTGGCTTCTATCTGGAGAGGCTGTGGATTGAGTGTTGCGTCAATCGTACGGTGAATAACATCTTTGGGTTGCGCTCTGTCTTGATCTTTGAAGTGTAGCCAGTTGTGCTTGCAAATTTTGACGTGCTCTTCACTCCTCTTGAAGTTGCATCATGATTAGGTCCAATTTTTTCTCCATGGTTGGTTTTCGTAAATCACCTTCGGCCATAAAATCTTCCATGTTTTGATCAGACATCCTGCAAAATCTCAAACAACCTCACACACTCGAAATCTCATTTAGAGGGATGAGCGTAGCTCAAGTTTGGGTTTACAAGGCTTGCTTTTTTTTAATGGCTTTTTTATGATCTTGCTTCTTTTGCGGGTATGATAATTGATAACGGTCTTCTTCCAAGTGGAAAATAGACTGTGTGCGACAATCTGCTTGTTGGAAATTGACTATGTCAAGATGCAGGTGTGAATAGAGGCTTATTGAAGGTTGGAAACCTACCCATATAGTTTTACGTATGGTTGATAAGAGGAAAGTGATTCCTTTGGGGTTATTTCGCAATGTGAAATCTGTAATTGCTAGCCTAGAATTTCATGTGAATTGCTTAGTAGTTCTCTCATTGTTAAATATCTCTTCATATTCTATGTTGTTGGGTTGACCTTGGTTATACCAAGCAAGGTGCACTCAAGATTGGTATAAAGGTTCAATTGCGATTGGTCCTTGAAATGATAGGGTCAAGATACAAGTTATCGCAAAAGGGTTTTTAAGGGAGTCATGAGATAAAGTAGTTAGTGAGATGAATGAAAAATCCAATAGTGAATTCTATGATTCAGAATTAGAGGGGACCAATAATGAAAGGCCTTATGCCTGGTTATTTAAAACACAGCAACCAACAATAATAGAAAAAGTAGAGGTAAACATTGTGCATCAGCCTAACAAAGTGGAACAAGTGGGTATTGGTGAATATGTTGTTAATGTTTCATCAGATAATGATTCTAATAGCGATATTACTTTCTGGTTATCCACCTTAGAAGACACAACCCTAGACTATTTCATCGCTTCAACAATGGAGGATAAATATATTGAGGATGCAATCCATGAAGTCAATGATTTGAATGGTTTATTTCTTGAAGCATGTCCTATATTTTGTAAAGATGAGGAAGAAGGTAACCTTAGGGATGTATTTTTTTCATATAACAGATCAGAAATATTTTCACCTACTGATTTAGAAGAAGAGGAGGATGAGGCAAGAACATCCAACCTAGCTGGAAATTCAGCAACCTCCTCAATAACTATGGAGGAAGTTGATACTATTGCAAATGATCATAGCAAAACTTGAGAATATTTTAGTTAAAACATTTCCTTACGAGGTAGATAATCTACCTTTTGGGTTCAAACAACTTCTAGTGGCTGCTAAAAGAACTTACTATTGTCAGCTAAGAAAGAAAGAAAGAGAGAAGAAACAAGGATAGTTGCAAACAACAAATGATATAACATTATGATTCAGATGAGTCTACATCTCCGGCTTTAAATAGATTTGCACAGACTTTTAATGAAGGTCATGGTAATTATGATAGGATAATTAGAGAATTAAATGAGGCTTTAGAAATAGAATGTGAGGCAGCAATGCCTGCTGCTGTCAATGAAGCAAAGAAGAAAATTACTGAGTTACAAAAAGAAAAGGTAAAATTTCAATTTAGAGAAATGCGATATCTAGATGAAATTTCACTTCTATAGTTGTATTTAGAAGAACAAGGGATGAAATTAAATAGTGGGGTGGTGCAGATGGAGCCTAAATTTACACAAATTTGGGGGTTATTAACTAGTCATGCTCAAAGTTGATTCTGGTAAGGCAAACCTATATGCCATCTAGTTCATGTTTGTGCATGGACTCAGCACTCAAAAGTGTATGGATGTGGTACCACCACTTTAGGAATAGGGCTTTGGGCTTGTCTAGGCTAGCCCAAAGCTAGTTAATATTTGCCAACTTCATGATATCTTGAGTGGGAGCAGAAGGGTCTTTAGAGACTAGATCATCACAGTTAAGATCTGCGCCTCCCTAATCCTTGCTTGGATCATCAAGGTTTGGTAATTATTCTTCCTCATCCAAATGTGAATCCTTCCTAGCTCTAGCTTTTAGCTCTTCGGTAGCATTTTAGTGGAGGGTATGGGTCTGCTAAATCCTAACCAAGATGGGGAATGCCAGCCTTCTTCATTTTTTGGGCCACCTTGGCCTATTGTTCCTCTAGAAAAGGTACTACTAGAGAAGGTCAGACTCTATCTTCCAATCTTGGTTCAAGTCCAACACTATCTATTGCAAGTTTTGAATCCACTCCTCTACCTTGGAATTTCACTACTCCAATTATTGAGAGTGCTCTACCACTTCAAATCTAAAAAGCTAGTGCTAGTGGATAAGTCAAAGAAGTCTGCAAAACCGAAGCCTTTGGTAGCACATCCTCATTATTCATGATGGTGATGGTTTCATGGTAAGCGCCTTTCCTTTCCTTGAAGGCAGAGGCATGGGTACTTGGCTACTATCCCTTGATCCCTGCGCAGTCAATCTATGAGGATTCAAAAAGTGGGTAGATTGATGGTTTAGGGTAGGGCCACAAGTTTGAAGTTGGCGGCAGAGCCAAAATTAGAGTGAGAGTGCGATGGGATAGAACCAATAGGGTTGCTCTCACCTTTTTGCTAGGGAACAAGCAAAGTGGTGGTGGTTTGAGGTTGGGCAAAGGGGGAAGACTTGGTATTTGAGTCTGACTCATCCAATTTGTTGGACAAGGATGGGAGTTTGGAGCAAGGATCTATCATGGCAGTCTAGAGTTCCCCTCATACGTTAGCTTTTTCTAGCAATTGAGTTACTCCTTCTCATAGTCTTGCTGGAGTTTTAAGTAGTGTCAAAACTTCTTGATAATATACACCCTCGCTAATCCTTCCTATTCTATCATTTTACAAAGTAATTATTTTTGGCTTTGATGAGTTGTTTATTGGCAAAGCTCATTGGCAACTACAATATTATGCTTAACAAATTGGGACAATATAGCTCCAATTGCAATTTTAGGAACCGTAAAAGAAAATTTCCCATCATACGGCTTGCCTACTTTACTTGCTTTAGATTTTAGTTTTGCACCATTTTTGTTCAAATTGCTTAGTTAGCTTTATGGACGAGAGAGCAAGAAGGGAAAGAAATGAGCCTGCCTTGCAAGGATTCGATTCCTTTTCAATCGAATTCATTGACCCGTTCTTTTCCTTTTGCATCGATATGCATGCAAAAGTGATTGTCCAATTTGGGAATCATAAAATGGGTGTGGTCATGAAAGTCTTTTTGAAAGCTTTGTATAAATCCTAACATTCATCTATTCATTCCTAGAAAATTAGTAATTTGTAAAGAGGTCATGCTATGGAAGCATAGTTTAGTACATGTGAAAAGTGTGGATCTAGAGCATGGCAGGAGCTATGGAGGATAGAAGATAAATACACAACTCATGATGACATAGACTTAGATGATAGACTAACTATTACACAAGTGAATTAGGTTTCAAGATGGAAGCTTTGAATCATATCTTGTGTAAAATGGAGAATGACATTGATAATGACTCAAACTGATAGTTCCATTACTTTGAAGTGAGTGTCAAGTACATGCCTTTATAGCTTCTAGATAGTTCCACTCTCTCTCACTTTGCTTATGGGATTCTAAACATCTCTTCCTAGAGCATATATCATTTGCCATCTCTTTCATACAAAGCCACTTATGGGAAATTTTGGGCACACATATCAAGCATCATTTGTTATTCTCAACACCCCCCTCAAATTATGAGTTCTTGCACTTGTTAGCTTTTGCGCCCCCCCCCCCCCCACATGATGACATGGCTTGGGAGACTAGCTCATAGGCAGCCTAGTCAAGTTGAAGCTTGAAACTTTACATATTTGGCAAGGGTTTTGTTTTACAAAGAAAATCCACTATGGGAAACAAAAATCCAATATGGGAAAACATAAGATCTACTATGAGAAATATAATTTCTTTAAAATAATGTGTCAAAGTTGTTGTTGATAGAAAAAACATATTCTTCATTCATGAATTGATTTTGATTATGATTACCATTCTACACACCTGTTGTGCTCTTTTACGATGGAAACATTCATTGGCTATATGGCCAGGCTATATGGCCAATCTTACCACAATAATGATATGTGATCCGATCTTTATTGTCGAAGTTGAATCCTTAGCCTCTTCCTTTAGGTCCAACAACTCCTTTGGTGTATAAGAGATTTTCCCTAGATGGTGGAACACCATCTTTTGCATTCTTGTTCTTCTATTTATACTCTTCATTAAGAAGAGAGCACTCAATATCTTTTTGTGACAAATTAGGTACATTGCTAAGAGTAGAGACAAGATTTTCATAAGGATCCTGGTTTACACTAGCAAGGAGCACATCAATGGCTTCATCTTCACCTATTGTTTTCTTCAAAGTGACAAGTTGAGTTTTTAGACTTTTGAATTTCTTAATATGCATAGTCATTGAAGTGTTGTCTTTTATGTCAAGCTTATAGAATTGCATTAACAACTTGACTCTAGAGTTTTTGGCTTGACTTTCAAAGATCCTGTTGATCCAAGTTTTTTATAAACCGTATTTTTACCACAAAATTTGACCAAAACCCCTATCAAGAGCCTTACCCATAGCTTAAACCTTACATCTTATCACTTTGGGTTTACTCTTCAAGCACTACGTATACTACATTGCTTCTTGGTTATGATAACTCTAGCAAGTGGGAAAACAGGTTCTTAGGAGGGATGCCAATGTAAAGGGAAAAAGGGATGGGTTATCTTAGTGATGATGGAAATGGATTACACCTAGGGGTTGAGTGAGTGCATAGATTTTTTTCAAAGGACTAAGCTCCAACTACACTTGGGTTCCACCTGCATCACCAAGATTTGGGATTGTTACCGTGTTTCCGACCACGTTACCGCAGCACAGAAAAGTGGAAACTGGGAGAAGGAAAAAAGAGCAAAAAAGACGCAAGAGCAAAAAGGCGCCTCGACTAGCAACCAATCCCTGAAAAATTCAAATATTCAGACACGACCCTCAAAAGGCTTCGGTATGGGGCCACGGCAATAAAAGAGGAAATGCGCACCATTAAAATAGGGAAGTGCCCCCAAACCTATGTAAAAGAGTTCTAGGCTCGCTCCTATGCAAAGTGTATGCATTAGAAGGAAGAGGGTAAGCTAGGATGGTGGGAAATGGGAAAGAGGGCCTAGGCTCCGGCCAGCCATGTAAAAGAGGAAAAGGGGATGACCGCCCGGAAAAGGTTTAGCGTTTTGTATATAAAGTTGAAAAATGAATGTGAAGCTCACTCTTTGGTGTGTGGCAAAAGGAGTCCTCTTCTTCTTCTCTTCTTCTCTCCTTCTTGCTTGTGTGTGCTCTTGAGAGAGGGAGTGTGAGAGTGTGGGGGAGTGAGTGTGTGTGAGGGTGAAGGATCTAGAGGGTGAAGCTCTTCACCATCTCCTCTCCTCTTCTTCTCTTCTCTTCCCTTCTCTTTTCTTGCGCGCGCGGCTATGGAGGATGGAGCTTGGAGATGGAGGAGGCTTGAGGATGCTAGTGCTAGCATCTAGGATCGTGGAGCTACCGGAGGGAGAGAGAGAGGAGGGTACTCGATCAAGCATCAAGGTAAGCTCACTACACTTGTAGGATCGACGGCGCGTCGGCTAGGTGAGAGATAGCCATTCGTGCTCGCTTGGAATGCTTGAAACAATAAGCGGTCCGTGGGTCTTGGCAATTGAGTAAAAGCTCCCACATTTTGGTTCCATTGCCGGGACCACAGATTCAAGCTTGAGCACTTGCGCGCCTTACATCAAGCATCGAAGTAGGGTATTCATCCCTAAAACGGAGCTTGAGATAGGTAGGAAGTTGGGTGCTTTTAATCTTCGGAACATGTAAGTATTTTGGATATTTTAGTTGTTGATGATTGGAAAGCATGGAGAATCTATTCCAATTTTTTGTCTTTGAATTTTGTTGCATTTAGCGTAGGTTAGAGCTAGGAGATCGAAAGAAAAGGGGTAGGGTTCACTGTTTCAAAATAGGGTAAAAATAGGGAAGAAGTCATGCAAATGCGCAAAATGCTTGCTAGTGAGGACTAAGATCGATAAGAGAGGGATCGAAGGTGTCAACGCCATAGCTGGGAGGGCATATAAGAACCAGGAGGCCAAAAGAGAACTCATTTATGCCATTTCAGTGTGAGAGAAAGAGAGAGAGAGAGCTAGGAAGCCCCCAGGCCGTGTGATTCGATCGCAGCACCGACACACTCACTGACCCGTTCAGGTACATCAATCCATCCCTCAAACCCCCTAGATGGCATCTGGAGGTTTGTGCTTGTAATACTTGAGTAAAATCGCAAGAACCGGGTAAGATCGGCATCGCGCAGTTTCCGTCGCACCGTATTCGGCTCGCCCGAGCTACTGCTTTTGGGCCGAGGCCCAGAATCGGCCTTCAGCCCCTTGCCATTCGGCCGCTCGGCCAGAACCCTAGTCGGCATTTGGCCCGTCCGAGTCAACCTGTCCGAGAGACTCTCCTCGGACCGTCTGAGCCATAACCTTTTAACGACGTGGCACATTCGGCCTGGTGCCATTCGGCGCGTCCGAGCGACCCGTTCGAATTAGCCCGTCCGAATCTGCCAACCCCGTCATTCAGCCCATTCGAGTAAAACTCGTCCGAGCCAAATTTGGAGATTCGGCCCTTGACCCCATGCCATTTGGCCCGTCCGAGTGATCCACTCGGACCCTGTAATTCGGACCACTTGGTCTGAATGCAGCCTTTTGCCAAAGTTGTCAGAAATTTGACCCGACCGACAAATGTACATTAGCACAACTTGTCCAAACCCTTCGGGCGTTCAGAACTTGATTCTGGCACCCAGGATAAGAGAAATCGTAGTACGCAGTTGCTTAGCGGTGGGCAGTAGACAGTTGAGGGGTCCACAGACTAGAACGCAAGGCGCTGAACCACAAAGACCCGATCGATCAGAAGTGAACAAGGAAACAAGCAAGGAACCCTAAACCCTGACTAAACGGCCGAAAAATGGACCCACGAGCCTATCAGGCCAGAAGCAAGCGAGAGTGAGTGGGGCGCTGAGGAATTGCCTGCTGCACTCACCTTGAATTCTGCACTTGAAGTACACTTAAGGAAACTGAAAGCCTGATTGGGCACAAGTGCACAAGGAACAACACACTCATCGAGCGGCGGTAAAATAAGAATTGTATTCAGTGGTTAAGGGAACTCACTCAGATAAATCGCTCAAGGAACCCGCCAATAGGAGAAGACCTAGGACGTAGACGAACACGCAAACGTAGAAGAAGAACCAAGCGAGGAGCGCCAACAACACGGGCCTATCACGACTAGTGACCTGGTTGACAACGCAGCGAGGCGCAAGGCTTCAACCATGACAGAGGAAGGCTTAGACCATCGGTTTACCGAGGAGCGCGACGTGAGCGCATACCCAGATGTTATACAGCAGATGGTGAGCAGTTACGATGTGCATTCCCGGTACGAGCACCATGGCAGAACAACAGATGCAATCATTGCAGACCTGGAGGAGGAGAGAAGGCTAGCCCGCAAGGCATTGCAAGGCATAGCCGAGTATAATAGGGATCAACAAGCCAGGAGCCTGAGGCAAAGCATGGAGCTACATGAGGTGCAGTGAGTGCTAAACTTGGCTGGCCGGAACTGTACGGACCAGGAGAAAGCACTAGAGGGAGACCTGACGGAGCTCCTCATGAAACGACTGCTCGATAACACCGTGGTAGAGCAGAGTGCCACTGCGCTAGCAACGTCGCTGCTTGCAGGGTTGGGGGCAAACCAGGGCTCAAAGAGCCAAGCCAAAATACCTATTGTCACCAAACAACTTGACAAGTACCAGCCACCTGACGACCCGTACAGCTTCATCGAGCAATTTGAGCAAGTCTGCGAAGCCAATGGCCTCAACGACCAGGCTCAACGTTCGCAAGCATTCGGAGTTTGCTTAAGCGATAAGGGTAGGACGTGGTATACAAGCCTGGATGCCATAGAACGAGCCAACTTCAATAACCTCAAGGACCTTTTTGTCAAGAGGTTTGCCGAACCTGGATACTCCGACAACCTGCTAGTACGCCTGATGAATGTCAAGCAGAAGGAGAAGGAGGGCATCCGCAACTATGTGACCCATGTGAGAAGCCTCCTTAAAAGAATCCCCTTAGGCGAGCGACCGACTGACAGGGTAGTATCGACTGTATTCATCAGCGGAATTCGAGATGAGGAATTGTATAAGGCACTGGCAGGCAACTCAAGCTTGCAGCGAGACGTGGTGGCTAGGGTTTTCGAGGAAGCCATCAGAGTCGATGACCAGCTGAAAGAGCGGAGCTCCAGGAGCTCAAACCTAGAGGAAACCAACCCGCGGAGTTTAGAGAGAACGCTAGCCTCTAGTGAGTGGTCGAGCCCATCACCCCAAGACAAGGGGAAAGCCACCGAGGCAAACCAAGGCATGGCAGAGGTCAGGATGGAGTTAACCAAGATACAGGACCTGCTGAGACGACCAACGCACCCGCACATCCAATGCGTGTACTGTGGGGGAAACCACTTGCCGGCCGAGTGTCAAGACCCTAGGTCAAGACCTTGTGCCAACTGCGGGAGGTTCGGCCACGATACCGCACAATGTAGACTCCCAAGAAGGTTTCCATACTCACAACCCTACGGCCAACCTTATCTAGCTAACAGGCCGCAACCATTCTTCGGAAGGGGAGCTCCATTGGCTCTACCTGCGCCTAATGATGTGAGACCCGCCGCCCCTAGAATGGACATAAATCCCACCGGCATTCCTAGACCGCCTGGTCCCTATGTGACCCACCCACCAAGCGACGCTCCATTTCATTACGTGGAGGAGCCAAACGATGAAGAGATCTACATCTACCCTTATGTCTCGCATGAGGACGAGGGTAATGCAGTCCTCATGGATTATCGACCCGTGCCGGTGATGGCATTGGGAAGAGGATGGGGTAGAGGCCTAGGAGGGCAGCCACAGGATCTAGCCACTTGTTGGACTTGCGGACACCCCGGACATGTATCATCACGTTGCCCTGAAAGAGAGCAGCAAAACAGGGACAAGGCTGATCAAAGGTGCGCAGAGTGCGGAATCACCCATCTTTTCGTTGATTGCCCAAAGCGGAAGCCGTCCTCTAGCGCGGTTAATTTGCCATCCGTCCCATTAGGGCTGTTTGGTGTCGAAAACCCCGATGGGGAGGCCACACCTATTCCCTTACGAGTTATGACCCGAGCCCAAACCAAGCAGGCCGGCATCTCTCTGCCAGGATCTAGCAACCTGGACGCGGCCTCAGTAGGGAAGAAAAGCTGCAGGCGGAAGTAGAAGAGGTTGGACGCTAAGGTTGCATTGAAGACCGAGGGTGCTACGACTTTAACCACTGGGAATAAAGTCTCAGATGCAGAGCTAGAGACTTCAGCCCCTAAGACAACCGAAAAGGGAAGCGCTAAGATAGGGGAATACCCGCACCCCAAGCGACAATTGGAGGCCATAGAAAAGGTGAAGGAATGGGTGAGGGAGGCTCAACAACACCTCAAAGATGCGGAACCCATCATAGAGGATGAGATCGATGATCTCTCCAGCATAAGCACGCCAAGGTCACAGCCTCCACCTAAGTCGGCCGAGGCTACTGTGCCATAAGCAGTGCCACTAAGACCAAGCCTGGACACAACAGAGCCGCAGATCAGCCACGACCGTTGGCCCGGACAGTCTGGGATAAGGGAAGGACGAGTATTTAACAATCTCCTGACCACACTAGTGACCACCCCTGTAACATTTGGCCTGGGAGATCTGCTTAAGCAGCACCCTGCCCTATGGCAAGACCTTAAGGAGTGGGTTGAGGACTCACAAGAGCAGGTCACGGTAGACCCGCAAGACCAGGATGTAGAAACACAATTGCCCAGCCTCACGCTACACTCTGTACCTAGATCCTTGCACGTCAACGCCTTTTGGGAAGGCTCTGAGATGCATGCAGTCCTAGCCCTGGGTGACTCAACAAGGAAGGGAATCGTAGACATGGGAGCTGGGGTTAGTGTGCTTAGCCACGCACTGCTGCAAACCTGGGGAAACCCTCCTGTTGAAGGTGCTAGATTTAACGTTACGCTAGCAAACCGTATGAGAGTGAAACCATTCGGGGTCCTGAAAAATTGGCCAATGAAGATCGCAGGAGTCCAATTCTCCATTGACTTGATAGTCATGAAGGGAGTGGACTACGATGTCCTGTTAGGCCGACCCTGGATGCGCAACGCTAGAGTCATCAAAGATTGGGGTAATGGCTTGATCTTCCTTGGCAATAGAACTAACGCCGTACGAATAGAAATGGACACTTGGAAGACCTCACTAGTCGACTTGGATGCCATCTCTGCTGTGCTCAAAGGGAACACTCAGATTAGGAAGCCCTATGAGTCCTTGACCAAGTATATCCCATACCCAGAAGATGAGCGGGATTGGATGCACATCCTCGCTACAATTGACCTGCCGTTCTCCAACTAGGGGGCATACGAGCAAGCCATCAAAGCGGTCGACAAGGCAAACGAAACACTTCCTGAACCACTCTACATGATGGCAGCAAGCCTCCATGGAGGGCCGGAGCCTGTTACCTTCCAAGTGCCTTCCAACAAGAGGGAACTCCAGCGAATACTGGAGCACTTAACGGACGGACTGGCAGGCAACGCAGCCGCCAACCTCAAGCCACTCCAGGACCTCTTGGAGGAGTCCGAGTGGAAGTGGACCAGGGTATACGAGCTGAACCTCAGGTATAACTGGGCTTTGGTTCCCAACCAACAAGACGAGGCAAAGCAAGCCTTGGGAGACGATGAGCAGTTGAGCGATAAAGATTCGTGTGATTAATACGAAGATTGCCAATCCTTTGGTGATGAAAGTGAGGGTGAGGTGGATACCATAGAATACGACACCGAAGGGTGAGAAATTGAGCAGATACGGGCAGATGCCAAGCCGCAGAAGAGACAGGCCCTTAGAATGGACCAAGGAGTTATGTGTACAAAATGTGATCGTGCTTGGTTGGAACGGATAGGAGCAGTAGACCTTGAGTAAGCCGGCCTAGCCCAACCAGGAACGGCAGCACTGCTTAGAACTGAATCGCCATCTGAACTGCGGCCACTAGGGGAGACCACCTCCTCTAGTGAAAATGGGGGGTTTAACTCTGAATCGGAAGTTACTTCGGATAGTGACCCAGAAATCCCTAGGCCACCCATGACCAGACGCACCAAGGGGGACTTACCTGTCCACCTGAGGCGCAGACAGTTGCGACAGGATGAGGCAAAGCGTCCCAAGGATGCGCGATCAGAGGAACAAAGGAAGCCACAAGACCTCCCTAAACGCTTCTCTAAATTGAAAAAAGAGGACAGGGTAGTGGTTTTGCTAAGTGCCAAGCGCCAAGGGCAAACCAGCGAACCAATCGAAGGGCCAGCCAAGGTCAAGGAGGTAAACCTAGCCCTGGAAGGGGAAGTGCCCTGACCAGTGTTCATTGCCGAGGACTTGACTACTGAAGAAGAGTCTAGTCTTGTCACTCTTTTGCGGGAGTACATAGACGTATTTGCTTGGTCCTTAGATGAGCTACGAGGGGTAGATCCGAGTGTTGTGACTCACAACATACCCATGATGTCGGATGCAACACCGGTCAAGCAGTGACCGTACCCCATGAATCCAAAGTACGCTCATGCTGTCAAGGAGGAAATCGACAAGCTGATGAGAGCTAGATTCATTTACGAAATTGAGCACACAGACTGGGTGTCACCCATAGTCATTGTGATGAAGAAAAATGGCAAGATTCGAGTGTGCGTCAATTACAAGAAGGTGAACGCTGCTACAAAGAGAGACAACTACCCCTTGTCGTACACCGAGCACATGCTTGAGAGAGTGGCATGTAAGGAAGCCTACAGTTTCATGGATGGCTTCTCGGGGTACAATCAGGTGCAAGTGCATCCTGCAGACAGGCACAAGACCGCCTTCGCCACTAAGTGGGGCGTCTTTGCGTATGTAGTCATGCCCTTTGGGTTAACCAATGCCCCCGCCACCTTCCAATTCCTTATGTGCACCATATTCAAGGACATGCTTTGCAAGGAGTTGGAGGTCTTTGTGGATGACCTGTGTGTCAATTTGACCTGGATTGAACATCTAGACAAACTCCGCACGGTCTTTGAACGGTGTCGCTTATACCGCCTTTCCCTGAATCCCTTGAAATGTCAGTTTTGGGTGAAGCACGGATGCATCTTGGGACATGTGGTATCAAAGAACGACATTGCCACGGACTTCTCGAAGGTCAGGGTTATCGTTGACCTCCCACCCCCAAGTAATTACAAGGGAGTTCAATGCTTCTTAGGTCACACAGGATACTATCGGCAGTTTGTATTGAACTACGCACTGATCGCTAGGCCATTGTACAAGCTACTGATCGTCTTCGAGTGGACCGAAGCATGCCAATGGGCATACGAAAAATTGAAACAGGCTCTAACAACGGCACTGATTCTACGAGCCCCGGAATGGACCACTACCTTCCACGTCCACATTGACGCCTCTAAGTTTGCCGTAGGAGCAGTGTCGTGCCAACCGGGTGAGCATAACTTGGACTACCTAGTGAGCTTCTCTAGCAGGTAACTCACTGAGACGGAGATGAATTATTCAACGACAGAAAGGGAGGGACTAGCCATGGTGTTTGCCGTGAAGAAATTTCGGCACTATCTACTGGCCACACTTTTCACCTTCTTCGTGGACCATCAAGCCCTGCTCTACTTGGTAAACAAACCTTGTGCTACAGGACGCATAGCTCGATGGCTCCTCCTGCTCCTAGAGTTCGATTTCTCCATGGTGGTACGAAAGGGAAAACAGCATTACATGGCTGATCACATGTCCCATATACCCACAGGAGAGGCAGCTGGACAAGGCCTCAAGGACGAGTTACCTGACGCCCACTTAATTCACTTGTCCAGAGAGAGAGACCTATTTAAGGCTGATCTAATGCCATACTGGGCAGATGACATAGTCCAAGTGCTCGAGCACGGACCGCCTGAGCGACCAATAGAAAGGGCACGACTTAGGCGCTTGATATTGAAGCTCCAGCCCTACCAATTGGTTGCAGGCCAACTCTATAGGTTGGGGCAAGACGGATTACTGCGAAGGTGTATGTGTGAACATGAGATGCACGATGTGATCTCAGAAGCACACAACGGCATTGCAGGGGGACACTTTAGCGGAGACATGACGGCACGGAAGGTGTTGCAGTCCCAACTATGGTGGCCCACACTTTTCCGCGACGCCAAGCGATTCCTCAAGCATTGTGATGAGTGCCAGCGTGTAAAAGTTCCAATTTGTAAGGATAAAATGGAGTTAACCCCAATCATTGCTCGCCAACCCTTCGAAAAATGGGAAATTGACTTCATAGGACCAATAAGCCCCATGACGCAGTACTCGCAAGCCAAGTACATCGTGGTGGCCACGGATTACCTCACAAAATGGGCAGAGGCAAGAGCAACACGAAAAAACGACGCTAGAACGACTGTCAAGTTCTTATGGGAACAAGTGATCTCGCGCTTTGGTTGGCCCATCGAACTTGTCAGCGACCAAGGCACGCACTTCATCAATGAAGTGATAGCATATCTCCTATCCACCTTTCTTATCATCCATCGCAAGTCCTCGCCATACTACCCTCAGGCTAATGGCCAGGCAGAATTGACTAACAAGATTCTCATTAACATCCTGACTAAAGTGGTCTCCGCCTCGAGAAGCGACTGGGACAACAAGTTGATGGCAGCCTTGTGGGCCTACTGCACAGCTTATAAAACAGCTGTCGGTCAAACCTCCTTTAGGCTGACCTATGGGACTAAAGCAATTCTACCGATAGAATTCTTTGTTCCTAGCCTGAGAATAGCACTCCAAGAATGATGGGAAGGAAAGGAAGCATGGACGCAACACCTAACCGAGCTAGAATGCCTGTCAGAGACTTGTCTTCTAGCCACCCACGCACTCATCTACGAGAAGGCTCGACGAAAGACGTGGTTTGACAAGCATGTCAAGCAGCGAGACTTCGGACAAGGAGATCTTGTTCTGCTATACTCAGTGAAGGGACACAAACAGAAGATGAAGTTCCGAGAACTAGGCCCTTTTAGAGTACGCACGATCGGTAGAACCGGGAATGTTGAGTTGGAGACACTTGATGGCGAAGGAGTAGGCTTTTTTAACGGCAGCCGCGTAAAGAAGTACTATCCTCCTTCCCATCCATCATATGAGCCACCCATGCTAGAAGCCCCGTTGAACGTCCGAATGGCAACTGTAACCGATCTTACGGATCAGGACGAGGAAGCCGTAGCACCGGCGTATCTACAAATCACAGTCACAGCAGGCATGGCGTAGTCTTTTGATGCCCTGACTGATGAAGGGGCCGACTACAACATCTTGATGCATGACCATTGGAGACGCATTGGTCAACCGACGCTACAGCCCACTAATGCCAACCTCACCCCATTTGGGGGTGCCACCTATCCACTCCTAGGGAAGTGCAAGGCACTTGTTTCCATCGAGACTGAAAGTTTACCAGCCTTCTTCCATGTGTTGCCTAACACTAAAGAAGCTGATAATGTGTCACTATTGGGTCGCACCTTCAAAAAGCTAACACATTGTAATGTGGATTACAACCTAAACCGCATTCATCTTGCCATTGGCAGCACCCATATAGTAACAACCTTCAGCAAGGGCTGTCATGATCCCTCCACCATCACGACGCCACCCGTAGAAACCCCTAAAACCATGCCCCAGACCCAATCTAAATGGGCGAAACATGTGGCTTCGTGCCACGCACTCGACCCACGACCCAAATCCACCAAGAGTGCTAACAAGGGTAAGGAGCCCAGAATTATGTGGGTGCCAAAACGGCAGGAACCGCATTTGGGTACACCACCCAAATGGGATCCTAACCGCCAGAAACGTCAGCCATCCCGGCCTAGAAGGCAGTATAGATGCTATTGCCATAGCCACTCAACCGTGTTGCGATGGATTCGTAAGGATCTCTTGCAGGCACAAGGATACTACGAGGGCAACCCCTGGGTCTGGGTGCCTAAAAATGGCCAGCAAAAAAGCTCATCTACTTGTGATATCGCCCTAGAAAGGAAGGCTTGCACATGGGGTAACCAGCATATGATCAGCACACCATTGCTAGCAACGACTAGTAAGCCTCAACTTATCTATCGACCAAAGCAACCGCCACAAGCCTTAAACCTGCTTAATCCAGAGGGCTTAAAAGAACCTATGACTGCTCACTCAAAACCCAGCCCAACCCCCAGGCCCCCAGAGCTCCTTGCAGCACCTCAATGTGCTTCTGCGAATAAAACCCAACCTGTGACACCGATGAGGGAGTCACCACTCTCCAGTCCAGTTGCACCAATCCCACCAGCAGGTCTTAGACCCTCGTACGCGGTACGACCTTTCCTTTCCTTGGCTAACGACCTTGCCGCGACCTCTGGGGATGACTTAATAACCTGCATCAGGATATTGGATGACACTTTCACCACATTCGCTAGAATCTATGAGAGGCTAGACCTAGGCCTCCTTGATAGAACCCTTGCTTCGGAGGTTCGTGCATTACCCTACACATGGGAGCAATACGAACTCATAACTACTAAGTTCCCCAAGATCGCTGCAGAACTCATAGCAAACAATGAAATCTCAAGGGAGCAAGCAGTGCTCAGATGCCTAGTCACTTCATATCGAAAGCCTCCCCGCTCTGCTCCTGAAAACGAAATGTACGAGCTCATGCAGTGGGCAAGCTCGCCCTCCACGTTCTTACAGCAGTGGTTTGCTCTGCGAATCCAATGGGAGAAAAAAGATTGCCAAATAATGACCAATGCTGAACAACGCAGGGCAATTAAGACCATTGAATATGACCCCACTTATGTGGCACCCATCTCATTTAGGGTTTTGGCCATCACCTGCAATCAGCACTTGGATGACCATGTGCTCGCCCACCCCTATATTGACCAACTCCTCACCGAGGAGGAACTACATGTTGCTAGCCGCCTTAATACTGGGGATCTCTTTCATGATGTCTTGACCTATATCTCCCAAGTCTCTATCCAACCGGCTGCTCTCCATTGCCATGCGCAACTGGAATACAACCCACAATTCTACACGTGGCTCCTTCACCCGTAACCTCCTACCCCAACCGCACCAACGCCACCCCTTAAATCCTAGGAAGGATTCTTCCCTTAGCCGGAAGAAGGTGGTATGTATGTACGTACAAGAACCCGGTGAAAATAAAAGAGGGAAATACGGTGGAAGGAATTAGATAGGAAATGAACAAAATGGGGGTATAGTAAAGTAAAAGTAGTGACAGGCATAAGCATTAGCATGAGGAAAATGGCTTCTAAAAAATTCAGTTAATAGTTTAAAAACAACAAAGTGCTATATGGAAAACACTAACGGAAGTTATGAATTGTGGCAGGAGCAGAAAATGTTGCAGCAAGACCACGCTCATCGACTCCCATTCACTAACGAGGAAAGGGAGCTATATTGCATCCAATTGGAAAACCGCGCCTTCGGCCAGCTGAAGTTCCGAACCATCCACAACATCGGAGTTGTGGTGGCAAAGGAGGAGGCAGCCAGAAGAGTGGTGGAACAGTGCAACCTGACAAAATATATTGAAAAATTCTCGCAGGAGCCTGATCACTTCAAATGCGTGGAATTCCTCAGGACATACAATTCGGACCAGGAAGCGGGCACTGTAACAGTGGGCCGAGGAGAGGGCGCAAAGAAAGTACTGGTCCGATTGGACCTAGTCCTGGTGGAAAAAGCTCTAGGATTAGCACCTAGGACAGAAAAGTGGCAAAAAAGGGATGTTTACGCCTTGCTAAAAATGAAGAAGGAAGAGGTACTTACAGACGACGGCATAAGCATCCAAGACATCCCCGACACTGATGCCAGGCTGCAGGCCAAGTTGGTGCACGTGCTCTTCTCCAGCCAACGATACAACTCTTTAATGCATCGGATGAGTGTGCCCATGCTGGAGAATATAGCAGCCCACACTCTAGATGAGGTGGATTGGAATGGCTACGTGCGGAAGACTATTGATCAAGCGGCCAAAGCACTAACCCTGGGAAGCGCACCAACAGGAGCAGATTCTCCAGCTTCTAAGGTGACGGAAAGGAAGAAAGCCTCCTCCAAGGCCTCCTTCATAGGCTACGGAGGAATCTTAACTGCATTAATTCAAGAGGCAGTAAAGGCAGCACAAGAGCCGAAGGAGGGAGAAGGAGAAACACCGGAGAAGTCGCCCCCTCGACAAGACAAAGACAGGTCCACTGACAGAACAGAAACAGAAGAAGAGGGGGGAGGACCAACTAGTAAGAGGACAATCAGGACAACGAGGAAAAAGGCGGTGCAGGGAAAGAAAAAGGGTGATGAAGGCAGAAAGAAAGAAAGGGAGGACTTGGAAAAGGCAAGGAAGGAGTCCCTGAAAGAAGCAAAAGAAAGAGAAAGGATGAAAAAGCAGGAGGAGCAGAGGGAAAGAGAGGAGTTGTAGAAAGCCAAGGAAGCATCCAAACAAGAAGCGGAAGTAGAGAAAGGGAGGGAAAAGGAACAAAAAGGAAGAAAGCAGGAAGAGAAAAAGAAAAGGCAGGAGGAAAGGAAGAGGAAAGCGGAGGAAGAAGAGGAGGAGCTGCGAAGGAGAGAGGAGGAGGACATGGCAGAGGCCATACGACGGTCCATCGAACAACAGTGCCGGGCGGACGAACTGAGGAACCTAAGCCCATGCAGAGAGAAGGGGCCTGGATCCAGCACACAGGTGCTAGAATTCGTGCCACCCCCAGTCTCTGAAGGCAAAGGCAAGGCCCTGCTTCATCCAATCCCTACCCTCCTGGTACCTCCCACGAAACTCACCACTGTCACCCCAGCATCCCCACTAGCGTTGATGTGTCAAATTTCGTGGCGTGGATGCAATATTTTATCAACAAAGAAATGGGCTAGGGGCGGACCACGGAAACTACGGCCACAGGACAGAAAAGGCCAGCCGCAGATGCAGAATCCAGGCAGGAACCCAAAAAGCAAAAAGTTGAAGCTTCCACCTCACCTATGCACGCAATGATGATGCCACCAGCTAATTACGACGAATACATCGCTGAGCTACTCTCCCAATTGGAGAGAGCGAAGGAGGAACGCAAAACGGCCGTGGCGGAGTTGGCAGCCGAGAAGGAAACCATGGCCGCCTTCCAGTTGGACAAGACAAGAATGGTGGCCTTGCAACAGTGTGAAATTGCAGAGCTGAAATAGGAACTGAAGGCTAAGGATGAAAGAGAGGAACATTGGAGGCAGTTACTTGAGGATGAGACGCAAGAGTTGGTAAACATGCAAAGAGGGCACAAGCTTCTCATAGGGCAATACGAGGAGCTTGCTGCAAAAGCCGCTAAGCTGGATGCACTCAGGGAAGAGCTGAATGTTAAAGACGAAGAACGGCAACGAGGCATGGAGGAGCAGGAGCAGGAGCTCAATCACCTAACAGATCAGCTGATCTATGAACGACAAGAACAAGAGAGGCTGGTCAGGGAACTAGAGGATTATGGACAAAAAATCATGATGTTGACCTTGAGACAAGGGGAAGGCCTGGAAGTGATGAACAAGAGGGCGGAGGAGTGGGCCACGCATAACGAGAGGAAGATGAAGATACTGGCGCGCCGCCTTGCCTTAACAGAAAAAGAGAAAATCATGGCGGAAAGCAAGGCAAAGGCAGCCCAAGTGGCCTTCAGTGCTCAACAGAAGATCTTTCTCGACACCATCTTGGACGCCACCCACACAGCACAAGGAGATTCGCTGGAAGCAGTGCAGAGGAAGCTTGGCATGGCAAGAAGAGCTCTACACGCTGGATTGCAGATGCCGCCACTGCCGGAGGAGGTGAGGCTGAGTCTGGAGGAACAACGGAAATATCTGACGAGAGCCGGCCTCACCCCCCAAGAAATAGATGCCCTTGGGTTCCAGGAAGAATCAGTACTTGCAGAACGGCAGGGGGAAAAAGCTGAGCTAGAAATTGATGTGAATCGCTTCAGGGAAGAGGTGGTCCCATAATCCCCCTCGCCACAGGCCCAAGATCCACCGCAAGCAGACCCAACTCTGCAGAAAGGAAAGCCATCTATAAGGAAAGGCGAAAAAAGCTGGTAGAGGAGGCCAGACAGAAGCTAAGAGCCAAACCAGCCGTGCTACCGTCCGCGCCTCTCCCCCCGTGCCCAGATGATCTCCCGGCAGGATTCCATGCAAAACTGGTGGTGTGGGAGGTGCAGGAACTAGCAAAGGAGCCATTTTCCTTTAGTTTCCTCCTACCCAACAATCTACGGAGGGTCCTGCCCCTCAAAGTGATGGACGAGGTGATTGCGGTTGGTGTCCGACTGGGGAAAAGGTGGTTGGAAGAGCGGGTAAAGACCCCAACCTCTTGGGGCACCGAAGCAGACGACTACTGGCACGATAAAGTTGTTGAAATCCCCTACACTGTACAAAACTATAGGGACCAACCCCTGTGGAGGAGGCGAGCATGCGATATAAGCATGCTCGCCTGGATGGCTTTTTGTAATACCCTACCATTCGAGCGGAACGACCCTACTTATATAGCGTACCCTCGAAGGGTAGGCATCGATTTTGATGCCAATCTCCACGGGCGCTATGACTTCCCCGTCATTTATAACTCCACTGTAACATCCTACGACAATGCCCTTCTTTTTACTGCAGAAAGCCTAGACGAATCCATGGTATGCTTCCTTGCAGATTTTTCCTCATGCCCTGACCCCGCCTTCATAACCACCTGTAACTATCTTAGGCTACTTAGGCTACTCCTTAAGCAGGACTCGACTCCACAAGAGCGTGGCTTGCCTCCCCTATTCTTCGACCCTAATGCTATAGATAATTGTGCCATGGCTTGTCTCATGATGAGGGCTACTCTCCTCCCTTCTTTTTGCCTAGCCCTCCTAGAGGACATGAATGACAGCCAGTTCACCAGATGCAACCACCCCTTCCTCTCCACTACATCCCTACATGTCCGTATAAATCTAAAGAATTACATGCAGAGTCGCCAATTCTTGAGCAAGTCTCTCCGCCCACCTTCTCCTCCTCATTCCGACTAAGATACTTGGGCCTATGTCTCCAAAAAAAAAAAAAAAAAAGGGCACCTAGGGGTCTCCCTAGCCCCCTTCCCCACTTCACGCCTAGGGCACATAAAGGGCAGGACTTCCTGACCTATCACCCTAAGGCTCGCACCGCACCACCAACAAAGCACAAGCTGGGTCCTCAAGTGTGGGACGTTACCAAGGGCTTGCCCAAGGTTAGACCCATCTCCTAGTTTCACTACCATGCGCACGACACCCTACACGACAAGCAGCACATCCCTTAGGGAGGGCACAATATTTTTTGCACGTTCTATCGACTCTCAAAGGCCAGCTACCCGCGAAAGACCGTCAACTGGCACCCCTTAAAGACCCAGAGCACGCCGACCTCCAGCCACCCGCCTAGTGCTGATGGCCACTATGATCAAACTAGCTCAAGGTGAGTCCGCCATTGGCATAGATCTTGGATATGTATCGTCCACAATCCATGCCCTACGTCTCAACATCCACGGATAGCTTATTGCTCCCATTGGCTCGAGGACCTTCAAATCCAAGGCACATATCTTCAATCACAGCCATGAGGATAAAGCCAAACCGAGTTCAAGGGGTGTTTCACTAGAATAAAATCACCCACACCACCATTGCATTGCTTCCAGTGCTTCTCCTGCTCACAAGCCGATCGGCTCCAATAATGTGATCGATGGCGAGTGTCTCCCTGCAGCTTACTATATGCCGAACTCGCTCCGGGTTATCATCCCTAACCACCCACCTACCTGTTCCGCCGACCGGCCGACCTAACGTACCCCTTGTCCCACCACAGTGCCATGGGACTGGCACTTGGCTAAGAGAGGGGTAATGTTATCGTGTTTCCGACCAGGTTACCGCAGCACAGAAAAGCAGAAACTGGGAGAAGGAAAAAAGAGCAAAAAAGGCGCAAGAGCAAAAAGGCGTCTCGACTAGCAACCAATCCCTGAAAAATTCAAATATTCGGACACGACCCTCAAAAGGCTTCGGTATGGGGCCATGGCAATAAAAGAGGAAAGACGCACCATTAAAATAGGGGAGTGCCCCAAACCTGTGTAAAAGAGTGCCAGGCTCGCTCCTGTGCAAAGTGTATGCATTAGAAGGAAGAGGGTAAGCTAGGATGGTGGGAAATGGGAAAGAGGGCCTAGGCTCCGGCCGGCCATGTAAAAGAGGAAAAGGAGATGACCGCCCGGAAAAGGTTTAGGGTTTTGTATATAAAGTTGAAAAATGAATGTGAAGCTCATTCTTTGGTGTGTGGCAAAAGGAGTTCTCTTCTTCTCTCCTTCTTGCTTGTGTGTGCTCTTGAGAGAGGAAGTGTGAGAGTGTGGGGGAGTGAGTGTGTGTGAGGGTGAGGGATCTAGAGGGTGAAGCTCTTCACCATCTCCTCTCCTCTTCTTCTCTTCTCTTCCCTTCTCTTTTATTGTGCACGTGGCTATGGAGGATGGAGCTTGGAGATGGAGGAGGCTTGAGGATGCTAGTGCTAGCATCTAGGATCGTGGAGCTACCGGAGGGAGAGAGAGAGGAGGGTACTCGATCAAGCATCAAGGTAAGCTCACTACACTTGTAGGATCGACGGCACGTCGGTTAGGTGAGAGATAGCCATTCGTGCTCGCTTGGAACATTTGAAACAATAAGCAGTCCGTGGGTCTTGGTGGTTGAGTGAAAGCTCCCACAGGGATCTATCACCATCATTAGAGAACATCTCACCCTTATACACAAGTTAATGTCCACATCATGGTATCATTTGGATCTTACAGAAAAGCTTACAAGCATGGACCCCCTCTGTCACATGCTTATATGTATTTATATATATGTAAGGAATTAAAGTCAAAGAAACTTTTGGAATCTGTTTTTAATTATTTTAATAAGTCCCATGAAAAATCAAATTTCAAGAAAATTTTCTCGTTTCTCGATTGTTCGACTTGGTCTACAAAGTTACATCAGAAAGTTTTTTCAAATTATTCACCGATTTAAAATTACAAAGGAGCAGACTGCTGGCTGTAGGCAATTTTCTTCTCTCTTTCACCCTTATCACATCAACTTTCCATTTTATCCTTCCTGTAAACATATTATAATAATGTGCTTGGGACACCCACCTCTTGTAATCCAGTTCCCTTTCTCTAGCTTGTCTACCACCACCTTTGGGTTCTTGCATGATGACCGAGGTGGGAACTTGTCCCATCAACTATTCTCCATAATATCAAAGATACCATACATCATCTAGGATTATGTTAATCAAGAAGATTAGCTTAATCTAATCCCTCACAGAGGCTATATAAGGTGCTCATGGAGATGTAAAGACACACAATCACAAGCACATGAGAGCACTCTAGATCACCAAGCCCAAAGGGGAGCCACTAAGAGCACATTATGCAACACCCTCATACTAGTCCATCTATTTGAGGTAAGCTATGAGTGAGCCTCTTTTTTTATATAGCATTCTATGAATACATAATGGCAAGATTCCTCTACCTCTTGTCACCATCTTTTCTCATCTCTCTCCCTCTCTCTCATATTATAATATGACGTTTAGATCATATGGTGCCCAGATCATATGTATTCTCTTCTAATTCTCCCTCTACATTCATACTTAAACTTATTAAGTAAGACTTGCCATATTCTCTATTGGTGGGGAGTCCTTATTTTCATGTTATATATACGTTCATGGGAGAAATTAGGAGCCATCGCCTCTCTTAACCTTCCCTCATCTTCATTTCCCTTAAGATGGGCTACAAATTCTCTCTTATGAAGTTGTGTTCTTTCCATTTAATTAGGAAAGGGATATCCTAGCCCATCCTCCCTTTGGCTAGGTGGTGCCATTTTTTAGTTCTCTTAGTGAGGATTAGAAGCTGGGTGGGTAAGAGGCAACCCACTCATCTTTTCATCTCTCATTTTGGTACTCCCACACAAAGGAACTTCTCAGGCTACGCTCTATAATTTCTATGAAGGAAGAAACATCTAAGGAGTTATCTTCTTCTTCAACGAGTGTTTGTCAAGGGATCCCTAAGGAGGAATCTTCATCAAACCCTATTCAAGGGATTCATTACTCAAGTGTACCACTATGATCTTCAAAAGAATCTCAAGAAAAGAAGAATCTTTATCAGCAAAAAATGGTACATATGCAGGTAAAGCAAGTTAATTACACACATCCTTTTTTACTTCAAGAGAAATCTTGATCTCATCAAGTCTCTAGGAAAAGGCATTGTATTGAGTGCTTTGTGTTTAGTGTAAAGATACTCCCTAATGAGCCTCATCTTCAAGTGGTGAAGGCGCTTTCGAATTTGGGGATTAACAAGTTTTTGGAGGAGGAGTTACACATCAATGGTGTGTAGTATTAGCGAGAGGCTACATATGGTGATGCGCTTCAACTACTACTAGCAAGAAGGCTCAAAGTAATTGAGAATGTAGCTATCAAAGCCTATGAACTTTACAAGGTTGATGATGGTCACACTAAAGCTAAGCTAATCACTAGTGAGAAAATCCTTCGCATCTCTTGAGTGGTGGGATCTAAGAGGCCAGAGCTTCAACAACATGCTTCATGAAAGTTTATAGTGAAAATATGTAGTTAATGCATAAATGAATAATCCTATTATTTACAACTTTCCATTGGTTCAAAACATTAGGGTGGATGTTTGCATTAGTAGAAAGATACATTTTCAGCAAAGGTTGGTCTTCTATTTTGGAGCTGAGAGGTTGAGAGAGATCTTGTTGTCCCCTGGCCCCATAATATTCCCTATTTTGGATTATAACATCTCCTTTAATGTGCACATATTTATTCTACTCTAAGTGCATCCCATGAACCATAGGGATTTGTATGGACCTATCCATCCTCTTGCTAGGCAAAGCATGTACATAATATCTATCACAAAGCTTAGGCTCCCAAATATCATAAGGGACTTACTCGACCCTCATCGTCTTGCTGAGATTAATGCATCTGTGAATCCATTTATTCTACTCTTAATAAAATATGACTTGAGCCTAGACGTATTCATCTTTGTTTTGTATTGAGCTAGATCAACATCTTCCTATCATGGCTTTTCTAAGCTTTTTTGGGCACAAGGGGGAGAAAGCTCTAGACTTTCTATATGACTTAGAAATGGCCTTCCTAGTCACAAGTCAGGATAATGATGCAACCAAAGTACAGGCCTTCTCTTTAGTTCCAAAGGGTGATGCTCGAGTGTGGTATCAAGCTCTCCTAGAGGCTGCAAGGGGTAACTGGGAGGATCTCAAGATTCTTGCACGAGTACCAGGATACAGAGCCTCATGAAGATCTTTGGAGACAACTCCTAGATCTTTGCCAAACCTTACTAGGGGAGTACCAAGCATATGAAGACATGTTTATAAAATTGTGGGATAAATGGACAGTCTCCTTAGGTGAGGGAGAGAGAGTACCTAATTGCCTTAAGAAAGATTGTTTCCCCGGACTCTACCCTCTACTAAGAAGAAGGTCAAAGGCAAGTTTCCCACATCCTATAAAGAATTAGTCACTTATGCTAGGGAGAAAGATAGGAAATTGATGTATCAAGCATAGTTGAAGGGGGGAGTTGAGACCATGCAAGTTTTATCAACCATGCCAAGACCTAAAGGAATAGCAGAGGTCCCACCCGAACCAGAAATGCCAAAGTAAGAGCTCCTACAATGCATTACTAATTAACTTGAAAGGATTTTGTTGAATTTAGTGCAAGGAGTACATCCCCCTCCCCTCGCAAATGAAGGCAATCGGGGCCCAAGGAGGCAAGAAAGAGAGTATGTTTGCTATAATTATGGGGAGACTAGCCATGGTATGTACTTTTTCTCTCATTCTAGGCATCTATCAAGAAATGGGTTCCAACCAAGAAGGAGGGGACAACAAGTGACACCACCTAGGGAGAGGCTTGTTCCACCGAATCCAAGGCCTTCACTACAGTCTCCAGCATCCTCAACCACTTGTAGAGGTTCCGCCCTTGCCTACCGAGCCGCTAGAGGATCGTGACATCAGGATGATCCGTTTGGATGAGAGTGATGTCAAAGGGAACACCAAAGTAGTAGAGGTTGAAGCAATACAAGTGAAGAAAGCCCATAGAATTGAGAGGATGGAGCCTACACCACTAGAGGAGGTTGAAAATATGGAAGAAGAGGTAGAGTCATCTAAGGCTTCAAAGACACACGACAATAAAAAGAGGAGGGCTCACTCACACCGACGCATTGAGCTAGATGATTTTTCCGTGGGTAAAGGTACTAGAGTTTATGATTTGCTTGCCTGATGTGAGGGATCAAGGGCCAAAAATTTCATGGCCATAATTATTGTATCTATCTCCAATAGTGCGACAACAATTGTCAAAGATGGTAAGCATTAGACCCATGAAGAATAGACACATGAATGCAATCAAGGCTAGAAAGATGAAAGATATTGTGCCTCTAATGGAAGCCAAAATCAATGGGCATAGAGTATCAAAGACATATGTGGATGGAGATGAAAAAATTTATGTCATGATTAAAAAGTTGATGCATCGTTTGGGATTGGAGGTAAGTGAAACTACTGAATTTGGGGCCAAAATGTCTAACAATGTAGTATTGGAGCTTGACATGTATGTGATGCCAATGAAGGGGGACAACTATCCACTCATTCTTAGGCCACGGCTAATGGAAATGAAAGCCAGACAAGATTGGGAGACAGGGGCTTTAGAGCTAAGGCCACAGAAGGGGCTGCAAAAAAAAATGGAAGAGCACTATCTACAATATGAAGGAGGACTGACAAGAGGAACTTGCATTAGAGACCACCGATAATGAATGGAGTTCCAGAGAGGATTGGTCATCTACGATAAAGGGGCGAGTCTTCTAATGAGGAGGAAGAAAGCTCTCTAGAAGTGATGGGGACTACATTGAAAGGGCCTTCTAGTTGTGAAATTTTGCAACAGCTTCCAAATGTCAAGAAGGAGGGATTAGAAAAAATGTTGGCTAAGGATCTATCAGTTTAGGAGAAGGCAGCCTACATGGAAGTGGTGATAAAACACTCTGCACTTTTTATTTCTGATTCTGAATACATCATAGGTGTGACAATAGTACAACATTACATTAATCTAAAAGATGGAGCAAGGCCAGTGGTACAATGGCTACGATGGTTGGGAGTAGTTCAACAAAATGCTCTACTCACTGAGATGCAGCGACTTTTGAAGGCATGCTTTATCTATCCAGTACGGAACTCAGAGTGGGTTTCACTTGTAGTGGTGACACCCAAGAAGAATGGAAAATGGCGGATTTGTGTGGGACTACAAGCCACTAAATGTTGCAACAAAGAGAGATCACTTCCCTCTTCCCTTTCACGATGAAATACTCAACAAGGTGGCCGGGCATGAGAGATACACTATTTGTGATGGGTATTCACGTTATTTTCAAATCCCAATAGCTGAGGAGGATCAACAGAGAAGACCACCTTTATCATGCCTTGGGGATGTCTTTCTTACAAAGTAATGCAATTTGGATTAACAAATGCCCCAGCTACCTTCCAACAATTCACAAATTATGTCTTCCAATCATATTTTGGTAAGTCCATCAGGATCTTTATTGATGATTTTTGTATTTATAGTTCTAAGGCTCTACATCTAGGAAAGGTGGATGAAGGTTTCAATCGCCTTGCATAAATGGGGGGCAACTAAACCATGAGAAGTGTCGTATTGGAGAAAGTAGTGTAATTTTGTTAGGGCATGTTGTAAGTGAGAGGGTCATTGAAGCGGATCCAAACAAAATTAAGGCCTTATTGGTAGTGTCGTCACCATCTTCTAAAAAGTAACTAACTTCTTTCATTTAGAAGGTGTGATATATGGGGCAGTTCATTCATCTCCTCTCCTAATTAATGTTTCCACTGCAACAGTTGACCCACTCTAAGGAGCTCCTGTGGAGTGACAAAAGCAAAAGGTACTTTTATGAGGTGAAGAAGGCTATCAGACCCTTCCCATAATGTTACAACCTTGCTAGGATTAAGAGTTTTTTGTCAACCTAAGTTTTGGGAAAGATGCTCTAGGGAAAGCACTAATACAAAAGGATGCTAAAACTGGCCTGATGAGGTTGGTTTACTTTTCTAGCAGAGTAATGACAGCATCAGAATGAGGGTACAAGATGATGCAGGTGATGTTTTTATCTATAATGTCAGCTATAAGTAAGTTTCGTCCTTATCTTCTCCCTAGGCCGTTCATTGTGATCATGACAAAAGAGCATTTTCCCTATGCCTTACAACACATGGATGTTTCAGCCACATAGAATCGCTAAGTGGGTGATCCAACTCTTCAAGGCGGAGGACACTACTCGGACCTGCCTAGCTGATTTGTTGACTCATAGATGCCATCAAAAGAAGGAAAAAGAGAAGGGAAAGGTAAAAGATGAGACACTCCTCTTGAGGACTTGGCATGGATGGAGAATGCCCATGCCCTCTACTTTGATGGGGCCTATAAGCGTATTAAAGATAGAGCGACAATAGGAATAATGGTGTTCAGTCCCGAAGGTGACAAACTTTATGGAGAAGGTATTAGCCTACAGGATGTCCATTCTAACAATGAGGCATAATATCAAGCCTTGCTTTTAGGTTTGAGGTGGTGTCTCTCACATTGTGTCACTCAACTTAATGTTTTTGGGGATTCTATGCTAATTGTTAAGAAAATTAAAGGAATTTGGGCTTGTAAAAATTACAACTTAGCTGTGAAAATGAGAGAAGCTAAGTTAAAAAATTATATTTTGTGCCAAGGTGCATAAATGACGACGCAGATGCTCTAGCAGTTCAAAAATTGAAAGAGGTAATAGTGGGCATCATTGTAGTGAAGCTCCCCTTATTTCAGGGTAAGTTTCAACTACAAGATGTGATTTATTTTCTTGAGCATGGTGAGACACCTACACATATGAATAAGAGTGAGAAAAGGTGGTTGGCTACTAAGGCCACTAAATACTGCTTGATAAATTATGTATTGTATTGCAAAGGAAAGGATTCAGTGCTTAGAAGGGTGCCAACAACAAAGGAGATCATGGATGTGACTAAGAGCTACCATGAGAGGGTTTGTGGCGGACATTTTGCTCAAGAAATAACCAGCAGAAATATTCTCCAAGCCGGTTTTGTATGGCCTAGTCTTCATTGAGATGTGCAACATTGGTGCCGCACTTGTGATGCTTGCCAAAAGGCCCGGACCAAGGAAGCTAGAGCATGAGAAAAAAAATCCCATAACTACATGTGGCCCATCTAAGAAATGGGGGATTGATGCAATAGGGCCACCCTCACACGAACTTAGTCTAGCAAGAAATACATCATAATGGGTGTGAACTACATGATGAGGTGGGCTGAGGCTTCAGTAACTAGTAGGATCACAACCCAAGAAGTGGAGAAATTTGTGTTTGAAAATATTATTTGTAGGCTTGGCACAACTTTAGAAATTATCTCTGACCGGGGTTCTGGTTTTAGGGCTAATCTAGTGGGGGAGCTAATGGAAAGCCTAAAAATCAAGCACATGCATTCTACTCCCTGCTACCCACTACTACCCACAGTGTAATGGTCTGGTTGAAAAGGTAAATGGGTTGATTTGTAAGATAATTATCGAGAAAGTACACATGCACCCCAAGCACTGGGATAAAAAATTGAGTGCAACTCTTTGGGCCTACAAGGCTTCATTCAGAACCTCACTTGACTATACTCCATTTTGCCTTGTTTATGGCTAAGAGGCTTTGCTTTCTATAGAGGTAGAGCTGGCCAGCTTACACGTTTTAGTAGCTAGTCAAGAGAAGAATCAAGATAAGAAGTTAGAGGAAAGGATCTTGGATCTAGAGAGGCTGGAGTTAGACAGAGAAGCAGTTGTCCAACACTATTCTATGCAGGCTGAAGATAGGAGAAAGACATTTAATAAGAAGCTGAAGAGATTGACTTGGTGTATGTCAACACACAGGATCAGATAGCTGACATCTTCACGAAGGCATTGGGTACAGAGAAGCTTCAAAAGTTTCGAAGCTTACTTGGAGTCGCAGAGATGCAGTTGAGCTTGAGGGGGAGTGTTGAGATGACAAGCTCAATATATGCGGACATTGATGATGGACCGCCTAGTTAGATGGGTCCACACGTCTACACTTAGCACGTCGATGGTCATCATGACTCACACATGGCCACTAACTCATTACTTATTATATTCAGGTTATTACACCTATTTATAGCTGGCATAGTTATAGCGCCAATCGATTAGTGTAGTCAGTTATGCATTGTTTGACTTAGTAGGCCACTTTCCTTTATGTTGTATCTTATCTATACTTTGTGTACATTGAAAAGTGTGTGGAAGAAGAAGAAAAAACCAGCAAGAAAACGTTTTGGCCTCCATCTCTCTTCTTGTATCTTGAGTGAGCTTCTCCTTGTGCATTTTGTGTGTGTTCAGCGCAGCATCTTGAGCAAGTCCCCCCATCACACGATTCTTGACAATGTGAACTGTCTCTTTATCCCATGAGATCTCAGAAAATCACTGAACTCATTTGAGAGGTACTCTCCTCCTCCATCTAACCTTAAGCACTTTACTTTCAAGCATGTTTCTCTTTCAACTATAGTCTTGAAAGTTCTAAAGTGCTCAGATGCTTCACTCTTTTTCTTCATAAAATATACCCATAGCTTTCTAGAACAATCATCAATGAATGTGACAAAGTATGAATTGCCTCCAAGAGATACATTTTGTGTAGGCCCCCAAATATCTGTATGTACAATATCAAGGATATTTCTGCTTACATATCTGTCATGTGAAAAGGGTTGTCTTGCCTGCTTACCAAACTGACATGCTTCACATACCTTATGAAATTCTGCAATCTAAATGTAGGCAAACTTGTTATCAACCCTTTGGACTGCATGAATTTTAGCCTTTGTATATTTGCATGTCCAATGCATTTGTGCCAAATTTCAATATCTGCAACACCTTTTCCTCTAGCATACATAGCAGCATTCATAGTAGGAATTCCAGCATCCAGAGTAAACATACATTCAACTCTACTTTCCTTTGCAACCAACCTACACTTGTCATTGAAGTCTTTTACAAAGCAGCCCTTTGCATTAAATCTGACTTGCAGCCCTTCCTCTACTATCTGACCGACTGTCACTAAGTTCTTTGTAATAGATGGCACATGTAATAAATCTAAAAGACTCTTTGTCTTACCATCATGCAAGGATAAGGGAACTTTTCCAATGTGTGAGATTGGGTGGCATGAATCATCACCCCTCTGCACATAACCTGTATTTTGCAAATCCTGCATCTCTCCAAACAATTTTGCATGGCTGGTCATATGATTGGATGCACCTGAATCAACATACCAAACATCATCATGTGTTCCCTTTCCTGTAACAGCATTCAGTATATGCTGCATAACAAACATACATTCATTTTTGTCTTCATTCTGTTGTGAAGACGATGCATAGTTTCCTTGCTGCAACTTACCACTGCGAATATAATCTTTCTTAGCATAAGATTGGGCTGCAATATGACCTATTTTGCCACAGTAGTGACATAAAATACCAGAGCTGTTAGAACCTCTGTTCTGTCATCCACCTCTTCCTCTAAAGCTCCCCTACCTCTACAGTTACCATGACCTCCTGAAACCTGCATATCGCCAAATTGCTGATTCAATTATTTTGCTGGTTGTCACTACCACGTCCTGTACCATGGCCTCGTGAAGAGGATGTGCCACGTCCCCTTCCTGAACTGGAGTAGAAGGCTTGGACCTGTTCACCACTTTTTTCAGATGTCTCACTCTACATGTTGATCTCTTCAGTGATCATAAGGGAGACCAACTCATCGAAATGTGGAAATGGCTTTCTGACATATACGGAAGTTACAAAAGACTTCTAAGCCTTTTCATTGTTAAGTCCACCCAAGGTAGACGACACCAAATCATCATCATCGGGCATTGCATCAATCGTTGCCAAGGCATTTGCAATGCTCCTTACCTTCATTGCATACTCATTGATAGGCATCAAAGAGGTCGCCCTAAGTGGTGGTCTGAACTACCTACCTAACTAAGGACAACACAACCAGGAGCTCCTCCTAGGCGAGGACTCCTATAGCCTGATCAAGAAGTATTTTCTTTTAACACATTTCTTCTTTTAGGTTTTTATTTCCCCATACTCGAGCATGTAAAAAGGAGGGAGCTGAGCGTAGTGACCCAAGGAGAACAGGGCATCGGCCTCAGGTCCTGTCTCGGTACCCAAGAACCTACCAAGCCCTCGCAAGGTGACACTTAATCCTTTTCTGACGCTCACTTTTATTTTTGCTCCAACCTTCCTTAATTTCTTCTGGTCCAGCTAGATGCCACCCCCAAGAAGACAAGGCATCAGCCCCGGGTCTGACTCGTCCCCAAGAACCTACCAGGCCTTCACAAGGCGATGGTCAACTGCTTCTAAATTTTCTTTTTCTTTTTTTCTATTTTTATAGGGGTTAGAACCCCTTTTTACACACCTTTGTATATATTTATTCTCTTTGAGATATTCAAGGTTATTCTATCATTATCATTTTTTCCTCTAGCAGGCTTCTCTAACTGCCTCACAACTAACAAGAACTCCTAGAACGACTACCTAGCAGGCTAGCAGAACAGGGTCACTAGAACTGCCTTCTAAAACAAGTCTTTCGATGCCTGGCAATGTCTTTACAGGAGGCAATGACTACTCAGACCTCCCTCAAACACACCTAACCTAAAACTAGGACTTCATGCCTTGGACACCGGTCCCTAACAAGAAAAGAAAATCCCCTACAAGTACACATACACATATAGCATAGAAACACGTTACTCGTAAAGGAGAGATATCACCTTGATAGGGCCACAAGAAGCTCCCACGCGACAAAGGCTCCTTCCAAGCTCTTCTTTAAACCTGTCTAGCACAGAACTAAAATAAGAAACCATTATCCGCACCTGTACTAAACAGACGACTGGCCCTCCTGGCCTAATGAAATAAAGCATTTCACTACAAAAACTGGCCCTCTTGGCCTAATGAAATAAAACATTTAAAATCTTGCAAAATTGGCCCTCTTGGCCTAATGAAATAAGACATCATAGCACCTACACATCCCTCCTCGAAATAGTATAGATATACAATAATATGCTCATTTTCAAGGAGGAAAAGTAGGACTCATAGCCCTAAACTAAATGCATAAGATTATGACCCATCCCTCTTGCATATATAGCAAGAGGCGTACACATAACATGTTGTCTAATCAGCCTGTGGGTCCAGGATAACAACAGTAGATTGGTCTCGGCTACTCTTTGCATCACCCATATCAACCATCGCCTGCCATATATTGCATGCTCTGATGACATTCCCCACAAGCGACCGGGTCCTATCTCATTATTGATAGCAATGTCCCAACTAGGACTACAGTTGAAGAAAATGTCTTCTTCATAAGCAAGGTTTGCCAGTGAATCTGCACACTGATTCCAGTAACATGGAATCAGCTAAAGAGACACTCTCTCAAACTCCTCAAGTAGGGTCATCACAGTTCGATGATACATACAAAGGATGGGATTCCGCACTGTATATGTCCCATCTAGGTGATTCAAGATCAACTGGGAATCCCTTTTTACTAACCAATGAATACCACCTTGTTTGGCAATATGCAGTCCCATAATCAAGGCTTTATACTCCGCCATATTGTTAGTGAATCCTACCCCGAGATAAGGAGCTAACTTCATCGTAACTCTACGTCGGGGATCTCGGATTACTACTCCAACACTCCCTTTTTTATTAGGGACCCTGGACACTGTCAAAATATAATGTGTACGTCCACAATGGGTTTACATAGCTTGCCATCACGAACTCCTCTATTCATAATTATGATAGTCAAAATTTAGCATATTTAGAGGATGAACTGACGGCTCCATCCCACCTTTCCATTAAACTCAACAAGGATACTTTTCAACATTCATAAGCAGTGATGGCAGAAGACTTTGATCTCCCACACAAAGGTTCCGCCTTCTTGCTCAATCACTTTGTATCCTTTGCTCCACCAGATAAGTTTCCCCTGATGGTATCTCTGCTCTAGATATGGGTGCTCCAAATAAGGAATTAACCGGCCCATCAACTAGCTTTAAGATCTTGTGCAGGTCTCAAATCAGCCCCAACATGGACCTGTAATGCATTTTTTCATATTAGCATACTTAGAAATAATAAGGTTTAATCTTATTAAGATTAACCTTATTTTTAAATTCCACTCCCTGCAAATCAGCTAGTAAAGCCGTGGCCCTATTTTTCCCTATCCTAACAATCTTGTAGGGGCCATCCCATCTAGGTTCCAGCTTCCCTGGAAACAACTCCCTACACGCATCATAGTACAGAACTAATTGCCCTTTTTAAAAGGTATACTTCTTTGCTTTAAGATTGTGCAACTGCTTCATCCGACATTTAGCTACCTCTTGGTGTAATAAGCTCTGCAATTTCAGCTCATCGAGGTGGGCTATGGTCATGAAACGTTCAAAGAGTGAATCCTCATCTCCCAAAGAGTGGTTAATTGCAAACCATATGGTTGGCAACTCGATTTTGAGGTGTAACACACACTCTTCCGCATAAACTAATTTAAATGGAGTATGGCCGGTAGCTCGCTTGAACGTTGTATTGTACGCCCATACTGCCACATACAACTTCCTGTCCCAGTCTCGTTTCTTCTCCAAGACTATTTTAGACAAGATACCCACAAGCTGCTTATTAGCACTTTCGACTTGCCCATTGGCCTGCGGATTATAGGGGGTCATTTTGTTGTGCTTGATTTGCCAAGCCTCAGTCAAGCTTTTGATCACTTTATTCAAAAAATGGATTCCACGGTCCAACACTAGTTCCTTCAGTGGACTGAAATGGTAGATAATCTGCTCTAAGAGAAAACTTGCAGTCTCTTTTGCATTGTCCTGCCTCGTCGCCCGCGCTTCTGACCATTTTGTGAAATAATCAATTGCTACTATAATGTACCTCTTCTGAGTAGTAGATGACGGGGTAATAGGACCCACAAAGTCAATGCCCCGCTTCTCAAATGGAAGGATAGCCATGATAGGCATAAGTGGGCATTTCTATTCTCTCTGCTATCATGTCTTTGACAGGTATCACATCTCTTAACATACTCAAAAGAATCTTGGAAGATGGACCGCCACCAATATCCAACTCTTAAAGCTTTCTGTGCCGTCAACCGTCCAGCGAAGTGCCCTCCACATGCAGAGTCATGGCACTCTTCCAAGATGAAAGGAACCTCGTCAGGCATCACACATCGGCGATAGATATCATCAACACCCTACCGATATAGTGTTCCTGTGATCAAGGAAAACTTCAAAGGCCAGTTGTTTGATTTTTCTCTTTTTTGATTTTGATAAACCATCTCCCCTCTCTCCCGTTGATAGATAATGCGTGATAGCAGCATACCAAGATGGAATAGAAGTTTTATCTATTTTAAACATTTCTTCAATATCACTTCCTTCAGCCAAAGTCTCTTTCGGCTCCCCGAAATCCACAAGGCATTCCACAATCCCCTGCAACCTCAGTGGCTTACTCTTAATCTCATAATCGAATTCTTGCAAAGTGATTAACCACTTTGCCAAACGATCAGGCAGTTGTAGCTTGTTCATAAGCAATCTAAGCCCTTCCGCCTTCGTATAGAAAACTACATTCTCATAGAGGATGTAGTGCCTGAATTTTTTTGTTGCAAAGACTATCGCAAGGCACAACTTCTCCATGTAGGTGTAGTTAATTTCTTATATGCCCAATTTCCGACTAGCAAAAGCTATCGGATGATATCGCTTTTTCTCCCAGATTTGGGCTAAATAGCAGCTGATACTATGCATGGTGGCTGCTGAAAATATGTAAAATACCTCGTCTCTTTTAGATGCTTTTAAAACTGGTGCTTTTACTAGCTCCTGTTTCACATCCTCGAAAGCTACTTTACAAGGATCGCTCCATACAAATAGACACCTAAAGGATAATAAGTTCGTTAATGGCAACGTCCTTTCTTCCAAGGCATTTATAAACCTCCGATAGTACCCTATCGATGACAGAAAGCTATGTACCTCTTTCAGAGTGCTTGGTGGACTCAGAGACTATAACCTTGATCTTTTTAGGGTCAGTTGCGATTCCTACTGAACTGACCACATGGCCTAGCAATAGCCCATAAGGCACTCCAAAGACACACTTCCGTGGATTAAGAGCGATACAAAATTGTCTGCAGCGCTCAAAGTACGTTCTTAAAATAATCAACATCCTTTCCCTTACAGTGGTTGCCCCCAGGTCATCGATAAATACTTTCAACTCGTCTAGGGAGATATCACCAAAGGTCTTGTCTGCTGTTCGTTGCCATGATCCAGGTGCATTGCACAAACCAAAGGCCATCACATGGTACGCAAAAGTACCAAAGACAGTAATAAAAGTTGTTTTCAACTTGTCCTCTTTTGCAATTGCCATCTGGTTGTATCCTGCTGGAGCCCCAAGAGGAACACCAAGGAAAAGGGAATTCTCTTGCAAGAAAATCTATCTTGTAACATCAACAAGCTTGTTTATTATGTTTCATATGATCACAATGAAGAAAAGAACACCAGGCACAACAAATCTTCATACAGCATCATGTAGATCTCCCACGGATTTGATAGAATCAACCATATTCTTCAATATCTTCATAAAATCCATCAATAGAACAAAGAAAGCAAAGGAATACACCATCTTTGAATGGAAATACATCACATAGTATTCATCTTCAATATCTTCATAGTCTTCTCTCTCAATCTCTCATATACAATCACTTTGTTTCAGTAGAATTGGCTATCTCTGACTCTCTCTCTCTCTCTCCATCAATAATACATCATATCCTCACTACAATCTCTCAAAATCACTCTCAATAATCCCTCTTAGGTCTTGAATACCCCTCCCAAGAGGTATGTCTGATATGAAGAGTCACCAGAGCCACTACAGTGTCCTTTTATAGCTTACTACTGTCACTTCACTCTAGTCTTCATTTGAGTCTTCAGCAGCTACTTCTTCCACTTCTTCCAGCTCTTTTGCACTTGTATTCACCTCTTTCCAAGGCTAGAAAACTTTTCCAAGCTACACTCTCATCCATCAGAACACATACAAAAGCATACAGAACAGTCACAGAACAGTACCAGAACAGCTACAGTACAGAACAGAACAGAAAAGAGACAGAAGCTCTACAGAAGACCTACAGAAGGTTACAGAAGGTCATCAAAACCACATAACTCATACTTAAACCATTCCAAACTCTCACAAACCATTCAATAAACTTTCACAAGATCTCAATCTTCATCAATCAATACTCCATCCCTCCTTACAGAAGACAATCAGAACAAAACAGATCAAAACAGAGCAAAACAGAAGGTATGCAGAACCAATCAGAACCTATCAGAACATCATAGAACCGTTAATAAACATCATGAACTTCCAAAACACAATCAATATAATCCAAAACACTCTCAAACCACTTCCAAACCAATCAATCATCTCATAAAATCAACCATTCAGCTCTCAAAAACAACAAAAATCAGCCAAAAAACAAGTCATTTCAACACTCAACATATCCCCACACTTAATAAGGAAGCGTCCTCACGACCCAGGAAAAAGGGAATACAAGTGCAGGGAAAATCTCAACTTTGATCTTCAATATCTTTTCAAAAAGAATCCATCCACCACGACCCCAACTTATAACCTGGGTCATGCCATATCCACCTCATCTGGAATTAACAAGTCTCCTCGTAGATACATGTAGGACATCAACATGGTATCTGGCGTGACAGAATCTTCAAACACCATCCTGACTACCTCTGTCAACAACTCAGCAGACCAAGCCCCACTTCATCCATCCTCTGGAAGAGGTAAATCCATCGTGGAAAGCTTCATATAGAAGACCAACTTCTGCAAGTGGTAGTGGACAAAGAAAGAATGGTCTGGTGAGACATATTCCTGAAACTGCTCAAAGGTAGACCATAACAAGTCCATTCTGGACTGCAATCTTTCCACTTTATCTTGGAATAGAGGGCACAAAGTAGCCTGTCTCTGAAGAGCAGCCAAGTCCTACTGTGAAAGAGAAGGAATCAATGGAACATTAGGGCTTGGAGGAACAGAGCGGGACTTTGCAAGTTGATCTTGCAACTGGTTGATTTGGGAGGCTTGGGATGCCACTCTGTCTCATTAGCAGTCTGTAAAGCGGAAAGTTTGTCATCGAAAATAGCTCGGAACTCCTGTGCTTCTCTGGACATCCTCTCCTTCTCCTCTGAAAGGCTAAGTAACCTGGGATTGAGCCTCTAGTAACTGGATCTTCAAAGAAGAGATCTCATTGCTTTGGGTGGCAACCAGTTGGGTTTGCTATTCCATTTGCTTAAATAAATATGCTAGGGTATCCTTAGCAGAAGCTAACTCAGATGTTGCCTTATGCAACTGGTCCTTAGACTGCATGAGCTCTTCATAAAAAGATGCATACAGCTGTTGAACACAGGCTGTCACGGACAACTCAATGGAGCTCTGAATATCTTTACAGAGGAAAGGAATTGCATCTCCTGAGACGAGACTGTTCAGGGAGGGAACTGAGATCTCCAATGATCCTTCGCGATGTGCTCTAAACAGGTTATTACAAGTGAGATACCCAGGGAGTTCACTGCCAGAGGTAGCAGGGATAGGTACTGAAGGAAGTACTGAAGGAGCTTTATCCGCTACCCGCTTCAAGCGTTTGCGTTGGATGACCAGGGGAGGCGGAGAATCATCATCCTCTATGTCAATGGGTTCTGACTCCTCTGAAGGTGGAGGAGGAGGTACTGGATCTGATGGAGGAGGTGGAGGCACAGTTTTCTATAAACCTGAATAGGTCAAGAAGGCAGACAAATATGATCCATATGTGACACTGGTAACATTACCCTTGGTGACTTTGACGAAATGTTGATCCATTTTAGTGAGGAGGTAAGTGCTCCAATCAATAGCAACTCCTTTCAACACCATCCGGGAAGCTGTAAAAAGCTCTTTGGACAAATATTGGGATGGCGTTTTGGCAGGCATAAACCTGTCCTGGAGAAACTGACAGATCGTCTTCCATACGAGATCAGTAATCATAGAAAAGGAAACTCCTGAAGAGTTAATCACCTTCTTAACATCCAGCATTTCCCTTGTCTGCTTTTGCAACAGCTTCAGAATCTCTTCATTAGAGAAAAGCTGACGAGTGGTCACAAAAGGTTCACCTTTGGAGGGTAGAGATAGAGCCTTCCCTAAGTCTCGAGGTGTCAAAGTCATAGAAATGCCCTGGACTAGTCCTGTCTTCTTGCTGTAAGAGGCCAGAAACTCATCACATAACGACGGATCCTCTGGAAGCAATGGAAAAGAAGTAGCCACAAAAGCAGCGAGTCCCGCCTTCGTGAGAGGCTCAAAAGTAAGTAGGGAAGAGTAATCCCTACTGACTAATGGGACGTACTGGATAGGGGGAGGAGCGTGAGAAGGCGCCATTCAGATGGTTACACACACACCACAAACATAGACAATCAAGGAGAATGCCTACAACGCAACAGACAAAAAGCCAAGGATAGGAGAACAACCAAAACAATAAAACGTGACTCGACCAACTAACCCCAAGCAAACCACAACCTAGAAAAATTTCGACATGACCTTGAGACATATGCGACCGAAAGCTTCATGCGATGCATCAGGCAAACACCCTGAACCCCATATCAGGCAAGAAAAGAAAAAACTGCATACCGTACCCGTAACCGTAACAAAGACAGTAAACCAAAACAATACCACATCCGACACATATCAAGACTACATCGTTGATAGAACTCTAAGGACGGCGCATACCCATCCCACGAAACGGTTCATTAAAAAGGGGAAGTAAGTGCAGTGAGGGGGAATGAATTTAATGAAGGGTTTATTTTAAGAAATTATTAAGAATGGGTGAAATTTTATTAAGTGATAAACCTTAGCAAGAAAACGGCGGTTCTTTATTAGAAATTAAATTACCAATTATTAGGTGAAGCGGTGCATTAATTCGAATCCCGGACTGCAATACCCAGACTGGGTCTCTAAATGCAAGTTCATTGATTACAAATTAAGGTGATGTGGAGCGCTTTTTTGCCAGCGCGTGCTCTTGTGACGGCTAGTTCATTTTAATTAAAAATTAAAGTGCCTCTGTAGCACACGTAGCACGCGCAAAGTGAACGGCGGGTTGATTTTAAGGAAAAAGAATGTGTGTGTATAGCGCGAATGCGCGTGGAACTGTGGGTGAATAAAGAGTTCATTTTAACAATTAATGTGTGATTAAGGGGAAAATGAAAATAAATAAAACACATAAAATAAATACCTGGAAGGGGTGTGTATGTAATGCAGAAATGCGCATGGAAGAGTCTCCCAAAAGAAGTGAATCCAGTAAAGGAAAAGTAAAGACCACTGACGAACAACAAACACAACACCTTAGTGGATGGGTTGATTTGGTTTTTGTTGGTTTTTTATTTTTATTTTTTGTAAGTTGTGATTATTTATGGTTGGTTTGTGTTTGTGAGGTTATTATGTTTTGTGGATGTGTTTTGTTGGTTTTTGGTTGTTTGGTTTGTTGTTGTTTTTTTTTTTTAAATAATAATAATAATAATAAGGAAATCAAGATATATAGCACATGAATATGGGATGAAGAGAAAAAATGAAAATGCAGCCATGGAGGAAATATCCACAATGGAGCGTATGAAAATAAAATAGAGAGGGGTATGGTTAATTTCCATTTGTTGGTTTGTTGTTTTGTTTTGTTTTGTTTTGTTTTTTTTTTTGTAACAATAGGGGTACCATGTATGATAATATTTTAAAGTGAAAAATAAATGGAAAATGGTCAAGGGGGTGAGGGGAATTTTGTAGAATTTTTTAGAATTTTTTTAGAGTTTTTTACTATTTTTAAATGAATTTTTTTCATTTGTTGGTAATTTGGGGGATAAAGTGGGAAATATGTAATTTTCAGAAATTGTGGGGGTGGAAATTTCCAGCGGACAGTATTTTCAAAAATTGGCAAAAAGCGAAGGGAATTTTTAGAAATTTTTCTGAATTTGTATGATGTGGAAATGAATTTATAAATTAATTAAATCAGTTAAATCACGAAAATCAGCTTAGTCTAGTAAGTAAGTTGAAAGTAAGTCAGTTAAGTCCTGTTAGTCTGTGTAAGTCATGGTAGTCTGACTAAGTCAAGTGAGGTTAGTCAGATGGAATTAGGTTAGTCTAGGTGAAGTTAGATAAGTCAGTTAGGGGGACTAAGTCAATGGAGGCTAACCTAAAGGGGGTTAGTTAACCTAAGGTGGGTTAGGGTTAGGGTTAGGGTTAGGCACCTAACTGTGGGTAGGTAGAACTAACCTAACTAAGGTTAGTTAGAACTAACCTAGCTAGGGTTAGGGAGAAGGGATTAGGTTAAGTTAGTTAAACTAACTAAGGTTAATTAGGGGGGGTGTTAGGGTTAGTTAGTTAACCTAACTAGTGTTAATTAGTGGGAGGTTAGGGTTAGTTAATTAAACGAAGGTTAGGTTAGTGGACTTAGGTTAAGTTAGTTAACTGACCGCAAGTTAGTGAGGGAGGAGGAGGAGGGGGAAGAGGAGGAGGGAAGGGGGCGGATGTGGCGGGGCGTCAGCCACTGGACGGCGCGCGCAGGCGGCGGCAACAAGCGGGTCGACGGCGATCAGGGCGGTGAAGGCGATTCGGCGGCATCGACAGCGACTGTGGCGGCTGGTCGGCGACGCCCGAGCGGTGGCTCCGGCGACTGGCGGGCGCGGGGCGTCCTGGGCGACCTCCAGGTGACGGCGACGGCGTCCGGGCGGTCGGACCGCGGGTGGCGACGGCGTAGGAGACGAGGCGTTGACGGGCGCCGACGGGGAGGGGCGGGAGGCAACAGGCGAGGGGTGGGCTGCAGGGCGGCAGTGGCTGCGAGCGTGGCGGCGATGGCGTCGAGCGCAGGGGAGAAGAGAAGGTGGCGTGGGAGAGAAGGGGAGGAGGCGAAGGAAGAGAAGGGGAGGAGGCGGACAGGAGACGGGGGAGAGAAGGGGAGGAGGCGGACAGGAGACGGGGTCGGGGAGAAGGAGGGGAGGTGGAGGCATGGGAGAAGGAGGGGAGGAAGGAGTACAGGAGGTGGGGAGGAAGAAGGGAGGAGGCAGCAGGTGGGGAGGAAGGAGGGAGAGAGAGAGAGAAAGAAGAAGACTGAGAGAGAGAGGAGGGTGGTTGAGAGTCGGGGAGGGAGAGGCTATCCGTTGGGGGGAGGGGTGTGGTTTTTTTTAAAAAAAATTTAAAAAAATAAATGAATTAATTAAGTAATTAATTAAAAAAAAGAAAAGGTGAGACGCCCCTGTCCCGCGCGCATGTGCGGGGCGGGGGTAAAAAAATTTGCAGGGCCGGGAGTGAAAAGGCATCCGGATACGGGGACGGAGCACGCGGACACGATCGGGGAGCGTTAAGATGCGTAAAATTGAAAAAGGGCGCATTCACGCGCGGGACAGGGCGCGTAAAAACTCATAAAAATAAAGAAAAATTAATAACTCCCAATCCGGATGTCAAAACGAAATGTTGTAAAAACAAAAAGGGGGCAAGACGGCAGGAGGAAGACATGAAAAATATGCGACGGAGGTTCCGGGAGGGGGAAAGGGCGGGCATGTGCAAAAAACACAAAAAACGAACCAAAAAACGCAATTAAAAATTAATATCGGAAGATCCGTGCATCGGAATGAGGTGCAGAAAAAATGATTAATGTGTAGAAAGACGTGCCCGACAATCCTATCATATCAAAACATAATTCCGACTGAGATAAGATGCGTTCACATGGGAAAAATCCAAAAAACAAACCCGAAAATGGGATCGGAAATTAATATCGGACGAACCATTCGCCGGAATGTCAGGCAGTAAGAAGGAAAAATGTCCGCAGGAAGGAGTGGCACAGGATTATCATGTTAAACCGCAGTTCCGGTGGAAATAAGAGGGGTGCACATGTGAAAAACTCCAAAAATACTCCTGGAAACTTATTTAAAATTTAATAAGTAAAAATCCAAAAGTCGAAAAAGGGTGGAGGAAAAAGGAAAAAGGTGAGGGAAGACACAAGGGACACGGTTGTCAAATCAAATTGGAATTCTGATGCAAACAGTGCAGGGTCACATGGAAAAATGTGAAAAATACGCACGAAAAAGGTGTAAAAAACTGGAAAATTAATATTGGACAAACCGTGTAGCAGAATGACTCGGAGTAAAAAGGAAAAATGTCAAGGGAAAAGTGGTTGTCAGGGCTATGGCATCAAATCATGGTTCCGAAGCAAGAAAAGCGCGTTCACATGGAAAACTAGCTAATTTGCGAAAAATGCTTCAAAAATTAATAACTCGAAAACCGTACACCGGAATAGGCGTAGGTAAAAAGGAAAAATGTTCAGTTCAAAAGAGGGAACAGGGCTATAAGGTTGGATGTGGACTTTGGTGAACGTAGGGTGCATTCTCATGGCAGGACCTCAAAAACAGGGAAGGAAGAAAAACTGCAAGGGAATAGTCCCAAGGGTGGGTGGAAAATGGACGAGTGGGTGGGAAGGGACCCCATCAGGGTAACAGCAAGGCATGGCATACATGCATGATCAGGTTAAGGCATATGCAGAAGGGTATACAATGTAGACGCGCAGGGACGCGTCCCCACACTTAAGACCTTAACGGATAGGGTTAACCGAGCAACAGGGACCTAGGACCACGCCATAGACCATCCACTAACGTCCCCACACTTAAAACATGACCGTCACGAAGAAACCAAAGTGGGAGGGTTAGAAAAACTTGGCCCATTTTGTCAAGAAGCAAGGTTGAGTGTCGATGGCACGTCCAGTGTTGTTGTCGGCGTTGGAGGTACCAAGGCATCTTCTCGACACACGTCCTTCATAGCAGGGACTACGCGGCAGCACCCAGGGAGGTAGCTGATGAAAGGAAGCGCAGGAAATTTATCAATGATGAGGGATATTGCACTCAACTCACTGTCACTCAAATGAAATGAAAGAACAGTCACACGCCCCATGACTAATATCACTCGAAGAAGAATGATTGAAACCCATATCTCATACCCGGTTGAGGAATCGACAAGTGGGGAATAGTGCAGAAGGAGTATGCCAAGGTGCACAGTTGATGGTGCATTAGTGCGTCCAAGCCGTCTGGCATAAGTGCAAGGAGGAAGGCAAGGGAGCCTTACAGTGCAGTGTACAGAACAGGGTGACGTGTCTTGTGATGACGGCAAAGACCCATCCCGTGGGTGCATAGGGAAACGGAAACATACCTGACTCCAAGTGTCGTAACGTCCCTTAATCTCACCTCTCGGTAATTGATTGAAGAAACTCCAGTCACACTCATCCCACCCTCTGTCGCACGCTCTGTTGATAAATACAGAAGGGCAGCCTTTTCCTGAAACCATTGATGTAATCCTCTCGATCACTTGTATAAAGGTTGTATGCCTTGTGCGCATTGGATGGTGCAACTGTGCATCCCACCCTGTGCCGGCATACGGTGCGAGAAGGAAGGCCAGGGAGCCTTATGGTGCAGTGCACAGAACAAATTGTGCATTGTGCATTGAGAGGTCCATCCCGTGCGTACAACACTTCATTCACACTTCTCACCTCTCATTTGATTTGAAGGGAAAAGACTGGTCTCTCGCCCCACCCTCTGTCTCACGCTCTGTCGATAATTATAGAGGGCAACCATACTCACTTCCCCATCCGGTTAGGATGAAAGCTCACGTCACTCGATTGGTTGTCGATGAAGATCGCGTCGTCAGTTGTTGAAGAGGCGTACCCAGGGAGGTAGCCATCAAATCGAACGTTGGGTTGAATAGGACATGTCGTCTGCGAGAGGACAGGTAGGCACTCTGTAGAAAGACCCAGGACACAATGTACCAAGGGAGGCAGCTTCGGAATTGAATCCTAGGGATATCAATCAATGAATCCACTTTCTGGACTGCTGGGTGTTGCCACCTTTTCCACGCCAGCTTCTCGCCCAAGGGTGATTGCCACCTTTTCTTGGAACGAGGCCTGCTATGACAGGGAATTGCTTCCTTTTCTCTCATAACAGATTTGTTTTTCTTTTGTTTGTCTTTTGTTTTTCTTTTTTTTTCTTTTTTTTCTTTATTTTTGGTCTTTTTCTTTTTCTTTTTCCCCTATTCCCGAGGGTGTTTCCACCTTTTATCAAAGAATAGGTCGGCATGACAGGGACCTTAGTCCTTTTCTCCCATGACCGATATGTATAGTTTTTTTTCTTTCTTGTTTTTTCCTTCTCGAACTAAGCAAGGGAATGGTAGAAAGACCATGTATCAGAACCAACCTCGCCACTGTCGCTGGTGGAAAATAGAGGATAAGAAATCACGGCTGGAAGGTAGGGTTGAGGGGACAGAGGGTTGCGTCCACCTCATCAGGAGTGGCTGAAGAACGGCTATCAGAAGTAGCATCATAAGAGTGATAGTGCCACGCCAACGAGGGAAAGGATCAAGTGACCATGATTATCAAGATCCCCAAGGAGGGAAGTACTTCTTCAGGCGATATCCATTGATCAGAAAGGGATCATCAGAGGCATCAACGATCTGTACTTGGATAGAGCCATTAGGGTTGACGGCAAGTACCTTATAGGGGCCCATCCACCGCTGCTGGAGCTTGCCAAGAAACTTGCCAAATCGTGAATCATAGGCTAGGACCAAATCACCTTCTTTGAACTCCTTGTGCTTGATGAAGCTGTCATGGTAAGCCTTGCGTCGAGCTTGCGTGGCTTCCATGCACTGGAGAGCCATCCTACGAATTTCGTCCAAACATTCCAAGTGCAAGAGACGGCGTTGCAGTGAATCATCGTCCCCCAAACGCTCTTTGATAGCCACTCTCAAAGAGGGTAGTTCCAATTCAACAGGAAAAACAGCTTCTGTTCCATACACCAGCTGGAAGGGTGTCTGTCCTGTTGCTGCTTTATGGGAGGTTCTGTACGCCCAGAGGGCCTCTGTAAGTCGATCATCCCAATCACGACGATGTGCGGCAATCGTTCTTGTCAGAATCGAGCAGAGGATGCGATTGGTGACTTCGACTTGGCCGTTGGCTCTAGGGTAATAAGGAGTGGACTTGCGATGGCGGATCTTATATAACTCTGTCAATTCTTCCATGACTTTATTAATGAAATGAGTGCCTCTGTCACTTACCAGCTCTAAGGGACTGCCAAAACGGGTGATGATATTCTCGTACATGAACAGGGCCACGCTGTTACCATCGTCCCGCTTTAGGGCTTTAGCTTCACACCACTTTGTGACATAATCCGTATATACAAGGATGTATCGGTTCTGTTTCCTTCTGGTGGGAGGATCGATTGGGCCTACGAAGTCGATGCCCCACTTCTCAAACGGCTTCAAAGAAAGAATAGGTTGCAGTGGCATGGCACTTGTCTTGGTGGGTTTCCCCATTCTCTGACAAGCATCACATCTTTTACAGTAATCATAGGCATCCTTATGAATGGTCGGCCACCAGTAACCTACTAGCAGAGCCTTCCTGGCTGTAGCTTCTCCTGCAAAGTGACCTCCACATGGCTCGTCATGGCAAGCCTTCAAAACAATCCCAATCTCATCTCCTGCAACACATCTTCTGAGCACTTCATCTTTGCCTTTCTTGTACAGTGCGCCGCCTAGCAGGGTGTAGGGGGCCGATTCTAACATGAGCTTCTTCCTTTCCCGACTAGAAATACCAGGAGGATACTGTTGGGTTGCCAGCAGATTGGCAATGTCTGCATACCAGGGAGTTACAGTTTCTACCAAGAATAGGGAAGCATCAGGGAGGTCTAGATCATCCTGCTCCTCATCTGCAGTTTGTGGGATACGCGACAAATGATAAGCCAAAACATGGGAACGATCAGGCTTAGTAATCACCTCAAAGTCGAACTCCTGGAATAAAAGAAGCCATCTCATCATTCGTCCTTTCACATCCGCTTTGTTCATCAGGAAGGACAGGGCCTCATGATCCACATAAAATTTAAAGTGGGTAGATAGGAGGTAGTGGCGAAACTTCTCTAGGGCAAACACCATTGCCAAGCACTCCAGCTCCGTCATTGTATAGTTCCGTTCCCTATCAATGACTTTTCGGCTTGCGTAATAGATCGGTTGATCCAATTTGGAGGAGCCCTTTTGGCATAGGACTGCGCCTAAGCCTTCAATTGATGCATCAGTGTGTACATGGAACTCTTTCGTCCAATCAGGAGGTTGCAGAATGGGTGCCTCTATCAGACACTGCTTCAGAGTGTGGAAGGCTTTGTCACATTCTTCCATCCAAGTAAACTCTACATCTTTCCTCAGGAGCTTGTGCAAGGAGGTTGTCTTTGTTGCAAAATGGGCTATGAACCTTCTGTAGTAACCCACATGGTCTAGGAATCCCCTCAACTGTTTGAGGTTGGTGGGTGTTGTCAGAGCTACGATCTTTTCAATCTTTGCAGGGTCTGTTGATATCCCTTGTGCAGAGACAATGTGGCCCAACAGAACTCCAGAAGAGACCCCAAAGAAGCATTTGTCGGGGTTGAGGGAAATCCCATACTCCCGGCATCGGTCAAAGCATTGTTCCAGGTGTTCCCAGTGTTCACGGATCAAACTATAGACACAGAAGTCATCCAAATATACCTCAATGAAGTCGTGCAGATGATTTTGAAATGCGGCCATCATGACTCGTTGGAAAGTAGCAGGGGCATTGCAGAGCCCAAACGGCATCACTCGGTAAGCGTAGGTCCCCCATTCTGTGGTGAAGGTTGTTTTGGATTGGTCTTCTTCTGAGATCTGCACTTGGTTGTATCCACTGAATCCATCCAGAAGGGAATAAAGCTCATGTCCTACCACTATGTCCAACAGTTGGTCTATGAAAGGGATAGGAAAGTGATCCTTCTTTGTTTTAGAATTGAGCTTGCGGAAATCCACACATATTCGCAATTTTCCATTCTTCTTGGGTACAACCACAATGGGTGAAACCCATTCACTATTTGCCACTGGATAGATGAACTCGGCTTCCAGAAGCTTCAGCAGCTCCGCTTTCACCAATGTGGAATAATTCGGGTTCATTCACCTCTGTCGTTGCCGTGCTGGCTTGGCATCAGGTTCCAAGTCAATATGATGTTGACATATTGTGGGATCAATCCCCTTTAGGTCTTTGTAGGACCACGCAAACACGTCCAAATTTTCTTTCAACAAGTTGTACAAGGTTGACAACTCCTCTTCTGGAAGGCTGCTACCCACCTTCAAGTGGCGTTCAGTGCCTTCTGCATCCACAAAAGTTAACTGCATTTCACCTTCTACGTCACGGATGAAGGTCCCACAAACTGCTTCTGGATACAGATCCGATTCCTTCAAGGGAGTGGTGTCCTCTTCTGATGTCCCACTAGAACCAACTTCTTCTTTTGGTGGAGACTTAGGTTGCTCCTTAAGATGTTGGAATGGGATTAGAGCCGTTTCGGGTTTGATTTCAAGATTAATTACCTCTTGGCTGGAAGACTCATCTTCTGATGACACATCCAGGAACGTCACATAACAGGGACCCTCTGATGCCTGTTGGGTTGGTGGTACTGGTGCTTGTTGGCACGGTGCATCATCATTATCTTTTCTTGGCAAAGATGGGTTAGGACGGCATGAGCCACTGCTGAAAGACGGCTTGTTCTTCTTAACCCATGTCTTATAAAGATTTTGCATACAAGAAGATCCATTTACCAGACCAAATGGTACAATTGCCATTCTGTCCCATAGCATGAGCTCATCTGCTTCTGATGCTTTTGGAACTTCTTCTCCAAATGTATCCTCTTTGGGTGGAATAGATTCTTCTGGCTCACTTTCATAACCTTCTTCGTCCATATTCTCTATTTCATCTTGTGCCTCTGTCTCTGCTTCTGCTTCTGCTTCTGTCTCTGCTTTTGTTTCTGTCTCTGCTTCTGTCTCTGTAGGAGCTTTGTAATAGAAGAACAGATTCTCTGTTTCCTCTTCTGCCTCTGTCTCTGTCTTGCTATGGCCATGTTACAGGGAGAGCAGTACATCCATGCTTCTATCTCACTGTCAGAAGTGATTTCAGAAGTCATTCCTGGTTCAGGCAGGAAGTATTTACCCATTGATAATGGCCTTGCATCTTTTGGAAGTCGGCTTACAGTATCCATTGTTAAGGAATGTGCCACTATTTTCTTGAGAAGGATCTGTTTGACAGCATCTTCGTCTGCTGATGTTCCATCTGTAGCCTCATTAGGGGAGTCAGAAGATAATTCCAAGGAGGTGGATCCATGTCCTTTTTGAGAACCATACAGTTTCAGCACCACTTTGTTGGGTCCTCTACCCAAGGTCAAGGTTCCTTTGAACCAATCCGTCCTTGCTCGGGCTTCAAAAAGCCATGGTCTGCCCAGTAACAGAGGATAGGATGTGCCATAAGAGTTTGGCTTCACCACCAAATAGGTTAGCCAATAATCTTTTCGAGCCACTGTAGTCTTCACATATGGGAGAATGCCCAAAGGCTTGATTTTGCTCTGATCCGCCAGTTTGATGATCCATTGGGTGGATTGCACACCTTGTAGGCCTAGATCCTTCATTGTCACATCCGTCATAATGTTCACTGATGAACCACCATCAATCAGTGCATTTGCAATAAAGCAACCTTCTATCCACACGCCATTCTCTGGAGTACCCGGATCTAGGAAGGCGTTAGCTACGTCCACTTCTTTGACAGGCTCTGGAGCTTTATTGGACTTTGTTGCTGTTGAAGGAGCAATCCTTAAGCCACATCTTCTTGTCAGTATACTTTTGAACCTTTTTCGGCAACTGGGAGACAACATCAATAATTGTCGGAATGTGAGGTTTGGTTTAAAGGTATCTAGATCTCTGACTAGATCGTATTCCTTAATAGGATCCACTGGCTTCTCTAATCGGTTAGGGAATGGGGCAACACCCATTTTCATTTTCCCTCTTTCTTCCAACAGGGGCATCATGGGAACTTCTTCTGCCACTTGTGGCACTTCCTCCTCTTCTGTCTCTTGGACCTCTAGTCCTGTCTCTGTAACTGTCTCTGTAACTCTCTGTGGCACTGTAGTGCTCTGTACGACACTGTTAGGCTCTGTTCTGTTCTGTTCTTCTGGTGGAAGATTGAACTTCACTATTCTGGCAGGAGGGTTATTTTCTTTCTGGACAGGTGGTTCCTTCTGCTTTGCAAGCGTGATGGTAGTAACTTCCAATTTCACTAAATCGGAGGTAGGCTCTTGGGCCTTGGCCGGACTATCAGGAGCACTGTTTTTCACTGGGGCGGGGCTTGGACAGCAGTCTTTTGCAGTGTGGCCTTCTCCTTTGCATCGACTGCATAAGGGCTTGTAATCCACTGACCTTCTGGGATTTGGACAATTTGGTGAGATGTGTCCCTTTTCTCGGCATCTGTAACACTCCACTTCTGTCCTCTGACCACCGCCAGACTGTCTTCCTCTGTAACTTTGAGAAGGAAATATTTTGGGTCCGAAATTAGGGCCAAACTCTCTAGGCTTGGGTCCAATATCCTGTGTTGTCATTTTGGATTCCAGCAAGTTGAATCTTGCGTCTTCTTCCTTCCTCCTCCTATCATGCATCTCCTTCAGAGAGCAAATGTCCTCTGTATGGTTCTTCCACAAACAGTAGGAATAGAAGGCCCCAGGAATAGTTGGTTTGCGTGTACGTTCAGTGGCTAAATGGCCTGCTTGATGACACTTACCACACCAAGTATTTGACCGCATCACATCTCTTCCTGCTCCTGCAACATTGGATATGCTAGCGGTATTCACTTTCAGCATCTGTAGTTGCTCTGTAATCACATCCATCAACTCCTTTTTGATGTTTGCAATTGAGTTGGATAAGTAATCCTTCAAGCTTTCTCCTCCGGACGTACTGGCAGTAGGGTTTTAAGGAGTCTCTGTAATCACTGCATAAACAGGTTGGGCTAGTACAGAGGGGTCTCTGTTCTGGTTCTGATTCAGAGCTCATGTTTGAACTGTTGGATGTTGGCTCCAGTTGGTAGGATTCCACTGTTGCTGCTAATTTGGCATGGAGGAAATTGGTTGGGACCATTGTTGTTGTGGTTGAACCATCATTTGAGGCATGGATTGTGGCCACTGTGGATTTGGTGCACTGTACTGTGATACTGGGGGCATCTGTTGGTAAGGGTAGGGAACAGTCCCTGGGACTGCATTTGGTGGATACATCATTCCTCGCATTAGAGGAGGTAGGACTCCTCTTTCCGGATTCCTCGCCAATCTAGCTTCCACTTCATCGTACAGTCTTGCACCTTCTGTTGCAGCTTGCAGGGTGGCTGGTCTTTGCAGCTCCACAAACTTACGGACTTCTGGTTGTAATCCTCTGAGAAACACTCCCTTCTGAATGCCATCATCTAGATTATGGTTAGTCCATCTCTTCAGGATGGATTCCATTCGTGAGACATAAACTTCTACTCTTTCTCCAGAGGACTGACTTAGGTTCATAAATTCCTCTTGCATCCGCTCTTCAAAACCTTCACGCCTGAATTTAGTGAGGAAGGCCAACTTCAAGTCGTCCCATGTGCCAAAAGTTCCTGCTGCTTGTCTCTCATACCACTGAAACGCCGCGCCCTTGAAAGTGGCGGGGAATATTGCTAACCAATGCTAAGGGGTTTTGGCATTGTTAGCCACACATGCTACCATAAATTCTACTACATGAAGATCGGGGTCTTCATTGTACTCTCCCTTAAAAACTGGCAATGGGACTACATTCGCTGGCCTGTCATCAATATTTCCAGGACGAATCTGGCTTGGAAGTGGACCTCCAGCAGTAGGAGGAAGGGCTTGATGTGCCATTGGGGCTTCTGTAAAGAGTTCCGCAAGGGCGTCAAAGGCGGCTTCTGCTGCGAGCTCATTCTCGGCTCTGATTTTTGCTTTCTCTCTTTTCACGTACCTCTGGACTCGTTCTAACGCTTGCCTTTTTATTGCGTCATTCATCAGAGGTGTGGCTTCACTATGTTGTTAGTGCTCCACAGAGGGTTAACAGAAGGCTTCAGTCTCTGGAGGACTCTTGCCAACATTTCTTCTACTTCTTTCTTTTCAATGTCCCTGAATTCTGCTTTCATTCCACTGCACAGAGGAAGGTATTCGGTTCTGAAGGTGTCAAAATGCATACGTCTGAGCATTATGGTGGTGCCATCATCATAGTAATGCCAACTTCTGATGGTTTCAACAGTGTATGTTGTGAAAAACACTCTGTCTACCAACTTCCAGTGGGTTGCTAATTGAACAAACAGAAGATTATCAGTACACCAAGCATCCCATGTATCTTGCTGTTGAGCATCCACGAACAAATTCCAACTCTTTTCCTTCTTGTCTTTGTGAACCTCTATAGACCAAGACTCCTAAAGCTTCTTCACAATCTCCCACTTGATGTTATTTGGAAACTTCTCAATGAATGCCAAATCTTCCATTGATGGTCATTCTCTCTGTTTCTACTCTTCAGTTTATTCCCAAACAGTTGGCCACCAAGATGCAAGTTGCTGCTGCTTCAACAGGAAGAGGAAACTGTCCACCACATAGAGCATGCATCGTGATGGTGATGTGTTTCCGCCATTGTGGGATGAAATTATTGTGGAAAGTGGCTTTGATTATGAGAAATTCCAACTCTTCAGTGGAAGAAGGAACTTTACAAACATCCATTCAATTCTTCTCTTCTTGGCAATGCCATTTCCTTCTTTTTCAGCCTCTTCTGGTGCTTGTTGATGGCAAGTTTCCCCGGCTGCGCACCAAAAACATGGAGCCCCAAGAGGAACACCAAGGAAAAGGGAATTCTCTTGCAAGAAAATCTATCTTGTAACATCAACAAGCTTGTTTATTATGTTTCATATGATCACAATGAAGAAAAGAACACCAAGCACAACAAATCTTCATACGGCATCATGTAGATCTCCCACGGATTTGATAGAATCAACCATATTCTTCAATATCTTCATAAAATCCATTAATAGAACAAATAAAGCAAAGGAATACACCATATTTGAATGGAAATACATCACATAGTATTCATCTTCAATATCTTCATAGTCTTCTCTCTCAATCTCTCATATACAATCACTTTGTTTCAGTAGAATTGGCTATCTCTGACTCTCTCTCTCTCTCTCCATCAATAATACATCATATCCTCACTAAAATCTCTCAAAATCACTCTCAATAATCCCTCTTAGGTCTTGGATACCCCTCCCAAGAGGTATGTCTGATATGAAGAGTCACCAGAGCCACTACAGTGTCCTTTCATAGCTCACTACTGTCACTTCACTCTAGTCTTCATTTGAGTCTTCAGCAGCTACTTCTTCCAGCTCTTTTGCACTTGTATTCACCTCTTTCCAAGGCTAGAAAACTTTCCCAAGCTACACTCTCATCCATCAGAACACATACAAAAGCATACAGAACAGTCACAGAACAGTACCAGAACAGCTACAGTGCAGAACAGAACAGAAAAGAGACAAAAGCTCTATAGAAGACCTACAGAAGGTTACAAAAGGTCATCAAAACTACATAACTCATACTTAAACCATTCCAAACTCTCACAAACCATTCAATAAACTTTCACAAGATCTCAATCTTCATCAATCAATACTCCATCCCTCCTTACAGAAGACAATCAGAACAAAACAGACCAAAACAGACCAAAACAGAAGGTATACAAAACCAATCAGAACCTATCAGAACATCATAGAACCACTAATAAACATCATGAACTTCCAAAACACAATCAATATCATCCAAAACACTCTCAAACCACTTCCAAACCAATCAATCATCTCATAAAATCAACCATTCAGCTCTCAAAAACAACAAAAATCAGCCAAAAAACAAGTCATTTCAACACTCAACACCTGCAAAGCAATCCATAAATGAATATATTTCCCTACCTGCTAATTGATCCAAAATCTGGTCAATAAATGGCAACAGGTAGTAATCCTTAACCGTCTACTTATTCAGCTCTCTAAAATCTATACATAGTCGGATCTGGTTGTTTTTCTTCTTCCTGATAACAACTGGTGAACACCATTCTGTGTGTCGTACAGGGAAGATTAAACCAGCTTTTCGTAACTTTTGTAACTCTTTAAACAGCCCGTCCCTCAATTCAAAAGGCATACGCCTTACTTTCTGACGCACAAGACGACTGCCTTCTTTTACAGGAATAGTATGAACAGCCAGGCTAAGAGAAATGCCTCTCAGCTCATCATAACTCCAAGCAAAGATGTTGCGGAATTCTTGAATCAAGGACACATAGTCCTCCCTTTCTTCTGAACTGAGCATGGAACCTAATTTAATTGGCCACGAATCATTCGGCGTGCCAAGGTCTAACTCAATCACATCCGCATCTCTTATCCTATCTTACGACTCTATCAGCTCATTTAAAGTTATCTTATAAATATCCTCTATAGTGGACCCCTCTTTAGATTCATCACTGGGATGATGTCTCACTACCAGATGGATCATCTGCTATCTCTAATTCAGTAAAGGATAAAGGAGCTCTCTCACTCTGAGGAGACTCAAGGTAAGCATCGATTATTACTCGATTAGCACCTCTACCTAGAACCACTCGACTGGCGGGTATATCGACTTGACAGTCTGTTCGTAAGATCCAAGGCCTGCCTAGCAAGACTCGATAGCTAGGACGTCCTGCAAATCTTATTTCCCTAAAGTCCAAGAAGCATTCTACACTTGCAACTGTAACATGGACTTTAGTAACACAACCCTCTGGTTGCCTTAGACTATCATCAGCCATTCTAAGAAGGGTGGAGCTATCTTTTTGGATGCCTGGACCCAACCTCTCTATCAACTCTGAACTCATGATATTGACGGAGGACCTAGTGTCTACAATAGCATGCTCTACTAATATTCCATCCACATATGCTGGAACCCTAGGGCAATTCTTTTCAGCATGATCAAACCAATCTTCCCCTACTCGTGCTATGCCCAAAGGTTCTACAATATACCCAATACACAGGATCTTCTTGAATTCCTTGCATACTCCTGGAGATAATTTGATCAACTGTAAGAGGTTTACATCCGGTTTGACTTCGCAAAGAGAACTTGCTAAATCAAAATCATGATAGGTAGCCAAAGCTCTCTTTTCTCGCCACACCATCCTTTCTTTTGGTCTCGGGACCGGCTTTGGTGCTTCTCTTTTAGCTCTTGCCTTCTTTCTTAGCACTTTCTCGTCCTTCTTAGGATCGACTTTTTGGTCAACTGACCTTAGAGGTCCCCCTTCCACGCCAGGATTCAAGACTTGCGTCCCCTTATCCCCTTGCTTAGGGTTTCCCTCGACCGGTTTTGCATTATCTTTATCAACCTCTTTAGCCTTTTGGCCTCTTGTCACAGCTCGTAGGTTAGAGATTTTAGTGCCATTGATGCATACAGCCTCGATAAGGCTAACTCCATTGCCTTGTGGCAACTCTTCTATAGTGGTCTTTCCCCTTTGCAGTATTTGTCTTGGTCCATCATTTTGCTGGAGGTTACTACCTTGCGCTCCATGATTAACTGGACTTGGCTATTTACTCCCTTGTTGGAGGGAACTAATCTTACTCCAAAAGGTAGCAGCTAAGTGGCCCGACTTCCCACAAATATCACATTTAACATTTGGACAGTTTCTAGGGAAATGTTGTCCGCCACACCACTTACAGCTGAATCTTGAGGGACCACCCTCTTCAGGGCGTCAACTCCCTATCAGATTCTGCTGCTTCTTCAAGAAATTGACATCGATAGCTATTTGCCGATATTGTTCAGAAATCATATCAGTGTAGTGCTTCATCATATCCTTAACTTTGCCAAGGACATTAGATGCACTCGACTCATAGCCTTGATCATCTATCCGTCGTTCCAGTGGCCTAACAATTTGATTGGGCATTGGTTGTTGACTCACAGGAACAACATTAGGTTTCGAAACTTGGCTTCCAACATTTGGTGGAGCCAACTGACTGGCCATAGGCATAGTCACATTGGGAGGAGCTGGCAGCAAAGGTACATTTTAAACCATGCTTCCTCTCCCATTAGGGTTATTCATAGGCATCCCTTGACTTCCATTTATCAATGGTAAATTGCCTCCAGGTACTAAACCCGCATTAATATTTATTCAAGAGGAGTAGGCTGTTTGTAATCGTGACTCTACTTCTTTTGCCCACGTAATGGCAGTGTCTATATTAGCCAAAGCCACACTGCTTAATTGTACCTGAATGAAATCCAATCCATGCAAGAAGTATTGCAATTGGGCACCCGACAGAATAGGAATGTAAGTTTGTAACTTACAAAATATTTCCTTAAGCTTCTTGGCATATGCTTTCACATTCTCATGGGGGTCTTGGCGTGTTACATTCAACACATGCAACCAGTATTGGCCACCTCTTTCAGGGGCATATTCTCCTTGGAAAGCTGCATAAAATTGGTTGATTGTGGTTATGGTTCCAGTCTCTATGCTATGATACCATACTGCAGCCCTTCCTTTTAATGTCATGTTAAAGAACATCATAAGATGTCCCTCATCTTGGATGTGGCAATTAAACATTAATCTTTGGAACTCACAAATGTGAAACTCCGCATCTTCTTCGGCTAACCCATTAAAAATGGGCAAATGCACTCCTAAAGTTGGCAGATTTGGCATCCCTGCAGGAATTGCAATGGGTTTTTCCATGACGACAATCGGATTAACAATAGGAGTTTGGGCTGATCGAATCACACCCCCACTTGAAGTGGGTTGACTTGGTGGAAGAGAGAAAGAACTTGCGCTTCCTCGTGCACCTAAAAGACTATGCGCAACAGTTGGATTACTAAGACCACTGCCTTTTATGCGTATCGGGCTACTCCATTGAGAAGAATAGCGACTTACAATCTCCAACCGGCGTCTAGCCCTCTTAGCACGTTCTGCCTTTTGTATTTTGGCTTGACGGTCCTTGTCAGAGGATATAAACCAACTTTTTAGTTCCTAAAAACCCTAGATTCGAGAACCACCACTTGTTAGCAACTCCGGGCAAATGCACCACTGATGGGACCTGAAATGGGCTGGCACTAGCCGGACCTCATACTCATAACAGACAAACACACCCTCACGGCCTCGTGGGCCAGGAGCATCTATCTACTGCTAAAGGACGAATTGCCCTAAAGCCTAATCTCTGCGTTTATAGTTTTATAGTTTTGTAGTCCAACGTTTCCCTTTCTATAAACTCCACAGAGGGATAACCCTTACATATTGGCCATAAATGCCACGATAATCACATACATGGGAGGCAACCTCTTGGTAGAATCACCACGGCCCCACTGCAGCTCTCCTACATCGCAAGGATTAGCCCCTCGATGCGCTGCTCAATATATAGAACAAACGAACAAACTCCACTCTTTCATTTCGAATCCAAGAGATACCATGCTTCCTCTCCAAATAATCCCCCAAGAAACGAACATCTATCCTACGGCTTAGGATGCCTTCCCACACTCAAGCGTGGGTCATTGTCACTGAAAACAGGTGCTATGCATCCAGGTTTTTTCATTCCGATACCATGATCATCATGCACATGCAAAGTGAATGATCCTAAAGTGATCAAACATCATTTAAAATCAGCAACGTGCTTGTGCACAAACAGGCTTTTCAAATGCTTATTCCCTAACCCGTTTGCGGCGATGCAAGGATAGCATCGAGACCACACTCGTGCTACTATCCTCTTAATTAACATACCACGAACTCTATGACATGATGTGCATCAGAAAATCAGCAACAATCAACATGCAAATCACACCATTCAAACATCCCAACCCCCTACGTTTAGGTATTACTTTCGTTGCATAGGTGTAGAGGTTCATTTTTGTCATGTTTTGATGTAGAAAAAGCGGTAAATCACAAATTTTGACAAGGGGATAGGGCAAACTGAGCCTAAACCTCATGCTTTGCCACTACCACACATCCACAAACAATTATTATATTTTTTCTTATTTTTCCAAGATGTATTTCTATTTTTTCTCATATTTTTATCATTTTCTTGATTTATTTGGTAATAAAATATGCTATTTTCCAATTTTTCTTGTTCCAATCACTTCAGTATACTAACATTCAATCTATCTTTCATATTCCCCCCATGGGAACATATTTTGCCCATCCGAAATGGAAAAACTACTATTTTACCACTAAAAAACCGCATTTCAGATTTACGAGAATTAAATAAAGCATGTAAATCATTGCAAAATTAGAAATTTCTAATACACAACAATTACTCATGGTGCAACCAGCACACAAACCAAATTTCATCCAATAAGAACATAATTATCATCATAAACTATCAAAAATCCTTCATTTTCTTCATAAAAATGGTCATACCGTGTTTTTATGTAACCCGAGACGCCTTGAATGAATGCATAACCAGTAGACGGAGCCTCTATTGCTCTCAATCCAATGCTGTACTTCAATCTTCAGCATCTCCATCAATCTCCATCACCATTTTCTTCATTCTCCTTCCCCGGTTCCTTCATCAAGATGGTACACACGAACAACCCATAGAGAAGAGAGAGAGGGAGGAGAGAGAAAGACTAGAATCTGTTCTCTTTATCCGGACAGCCATTCCTCGTGTGAAGACCGGTGATATGATCAGCCAAGAGGGAGAAGTTGAGGGGTAATGTCAGTCTGATAGGTTCTTCACAGCCAGGAATCCCCATCCATGAGGATGAGAGCACAAAAAACGGATGCCTGCACCACACCATATCCACGTTCTCTCTCCACATTTTTTGATAAAAAATGCATTGGGGGGGGGGGTTTGTAGTTAAAGTCCCCAAAGGGCACCCCCCCTTTGGTCCTCCTCAATGTCCACCTTTTAAAATCTTGGCCAAGTTGTGGCCCCTTCCTCGTCCGGACTCCAATTCGAGCTCTGAAAAATCCTGCGTGTCCGGCTTGACATGCCGTACTAATTGGCACTCCTGGCATCCCGCATTGTGGTTGAAAAAATTATCAAAAATCCACAAGTGTCGCTCGGGCGCCTTTTAAAAGCCGTCTTTCACTTGGTGCTTAAAATCGTCCTAGCTACAGCCGCCGCCTTCTATGTTAAATATTTTTCCCCTAAATCTTGGATTTTTTGGCAAACTTTAGGCACATCTCAGGCTCAGAACTCCGCTCTCACATCCACATATGCTGGAACCCTAGGGCAATGCTTTTCAGCATGATCGAACCAATCTTTCCCCACTCTAACTATGCCCAAAGGTTCTACTATATACCCTATGCATAGGGCTTTCTTGAATTCCTTGCGTACTCCTGGAGAAAGTTTAATCAATTGCAGGAGATTCACGTCTGCTTTGACTTTGCAAAGGGAACTTGCTAGATCAAAGTCGTGGTAATTAGCTAAAGTTCTATTCTCGCACCAAACCATTCTCTCCTTTGGTCTTTCCATTGGCTTTGGTGCCTCTTTTTTAGCCTTTACCTTCTTTCTTGGCAATCCTTTATCCCTAGCAACAGTTCTTAATGGTCCACCTTCCTTATCAGGATTCAGGACTCGCTTTTCCCTAGCATCTTGCTTCGGGCTTCCCTCGACAGGTTTTACAATTCCTTTATCATCCTCTTTAATCTTTTGACCTCTTGTTACAACTCGTAGATTAGAAGTTTCAGCATCATTGACATGTACAGTCTCAATAAGGCTGACTCCACTGCCATGAGGTAACTCCTCTACAACAACCTTTCCTCTTTGCAATATTTGCCTTGGTCCATCGTCTTGCTGGAGATTATTCCCTTGTGCACGATGGTTAACTGGACCTAGTTGTTTACTTCCTTGTTGGAGAGAATTGATCTTACTCCAACAGGTAGCAGTTGAGTGGCCAGACTTCTCACAATTATCACATTTGACATTTGGGCAATTCCTAGGGAAATGTTGGCCCCCACACCACTTACAGCTGAATCTTGAGGGGCCACCCTTTTTAGGGCGTTGACTCGCTATCAAATTCTATTGCTTCTTAAGAAAACTGACATCCACCACTATTTGTCCATACTGTTCAGAGATCATATCAGTGTAGTGCTTCATCATGTCCTTAACTTCACCATGGACATTAGAAGCACTCCACTCATAGCCACGATCGTCAATCTGTCACCCCATGGGCCTGACCACTTGATTAGGAATCGGCCGCCGCTGACCAATTGCGACAACATTAGGATTCATTGTTTGGTTTCCACCACTATTTAGCGAGGCCGCCTAACTAGCCATAGGCATAGTCATGCTAGGAGGAGCTGGTAACATAGGCAAATTCGACATGATACTCCCTCTGCCACTCGTATTTAACATGGGGTCCCCTTGACTCCCATTGGTCAAGGCCAAATTATTACCATTCCAATTTATCCTTAGTGCATAAGCCGCTTGCAAGCGCAACTCTACTCCTTCTGCTTGGGTAATGGCAGTGTCAATATCAGCCAGAGCAACATTACTCAACTACACCTAGATATTAAAATCCAATCCATGTGGAAAATATTGCAATTGTGCAGCCGCTGGAATGGGAATATAAGTGTTAAGTTTGGGAAGAACTTACTTAAGTTTCTTGGCATATGCCTGGACATTCTCATTTGGCTCTTGGCGCATTACGTTCAGAACACGCAACCAATATTGTCCACCCTTCTCAAGGGCAAACTCCCTACGGAAAGCCGTAAAGAATTGGGCACTGCTAGTTATGGTTCTAGCTTGTAGACTATGATACCACACTACCGCTCTTCCTTTTAACGTCATGTTGAAGAACATCACTAGGTGTCCTTTGTCTTGGATTCAATAGTTGAACATGAGAGTTTGAAACTCCTTAATGTGGAGTTCTCCATCTTCTTCTGCCAACCCATGGAAAATGGGCAGCAGTGCTCGTAATGCCGGTAAATCCGGTGTACCTGCTGGAATTGCGATATGTTGTGCCATGGCTACAACCGGATTGACAATAGGAGTTTGTCTAGGCAACACTACACCCCCACTTCTTGTGGGTTGATTAACTGGAAATAGGGAAGTACCAAGACTTCCACTTGCACTTCAAAGAGATACTCGTAACACCTAGGTTACTAGAACCACTGCCACTTATGCGTAATGGTTTGGTCCTTTGAGGAGAATAGCGTCTTACAATCTCCAACAGCCGTCTAGCCCTCTCAGCACGTTCTGCTTTTTGTATTTTGGCTTGTCAGTCCTTATCAGAGAACATAAACCAACTATTTGGTCCCTAAAAACCCTAGATTCGAGAACCACCACTTGTTGGAAGCTCTTGGAAGACACACCACTGATGGGACCTAAAATGGGCCGGCACTGGCTATGGCATTAGTCGAACCTCATGCATATGACAGACAACCCCACCACACGACCTCATGGGCCAGGAGCGTCTAATACTCACTTTGCACTAAATGCTTATGACGATTTTGTGTTTGTATCCAATCTGTAGTCCAACGTTCACCTTCCCTTCTCCTCAGAGGGAGATCCCATAATATATAGGCATAATGCCTCGTAATACACACATAGGAAAGCACCTCTTGGCTAAATGCCACTGCTCCACTGTGACTCTCCTACACCTCAGGGATTGGCCCCAAGATGCATCGCTAACACATATAACATTCGCACAAACTACACTCTTTCATAATTCAGCGTTCCAGGAGATTTTGATTTGCCTCACAAAACTTTCCCCAACAGAAGCACCCGTCTAACCGATGACTTAGGTTTCCTGTCCTCTCACCGTTGGTCAAAGTTTATCAATCAATTGCAATGCATTCTAGGAGATACCATGTGGCATGCTTGATGCAAGGTGTATGACGATTGTGCAAAACCATTTTATGATTTTAAAAAACCAACCATGTGAGGTGCGAAAAACAACCCTTTCATGAATTTTAACTAAGCGTTACCTGCTAAGCTGCTTTAGGGACTAGCACCGAAACTTCCGTGCTACTAGTCGCCTATATTTAATTATGGAATGATCCCTAAATGCTATGCGCAAAGAGGAAAATCAGAATTTGTATATTTTTAGCAATTAGATCATCGCACAAACTTTATCTCCCCCTTACCGTTTAGGTGTTGCTGCGTTGCATAGATGTAAATGGTTGTTTTGTGTCATTTTTATATAAAAAAAACAATGAACACATACTATAGCACAAAGGATGAGGCCAAACTGAGGCTTGACCTCATGCTTTAACCTCACCAAACATTCACACACATAAATCTTATTTTTCCATATTTTTTTCTATTTTTTCCTATTTATTATTCATGAAAAATAGGTATTTTCTAATTTATTTGTGTTTTCTTATTATTTTGACTGAAACTTAACATTTTCTCTGAGTTTATCCCATTTCTACTCTTTTTTCCAACTCAAAATCGGAAAAAACCCATTAATTTCCATTGAAAAATGACATTTTACAGGTTTTAAAGAATTAATAACGACTCTAAATCATCACAGGTTCTAGATTTTTATAGTTACAGCCCTCAAACATGATGTAAACAAGGTTCAAACAAAAATTCATCGCATATGAACAACATTTGGACCATGAAACAACAAAAACAATCAAATTTCTTCATAAAATTGGAGCATACCATGTGTCTTGCATGTTGCGGGTTTTTTAATAATTATTCTGGGCAGCCCACAAACCAACCAGCAACCATTCTTTAGTGCTAAACCTCTTTCCTCAGCCTCCTCTTCATCTTGAAGCAATCCAATCACAGCAAGCATCCTTCAGCCCCTCTTCTTCTTGATTTCTTGCATATGAATTGCCTCTATGTAGGAGAGAGAGGGAGGAGAGAGAAAGATTGTTTTTGATCTCCACAACCAGGCAGCCAATGGAGGAGCAGAGACCGGCGATTGGAAGCGTAGATATAGTGTAGATCATGTGTTTGGTCAGTTGGGGGGTTATTTATATCCCCCATAACCCATGCATCAAGCGTGAAGAAACATAGCGCCTTCATCCTCTCTTTGATCACGAAAAAAATGGCCGCCTTCATCCCCACGATTTTCCAAAAATTGAGGCTCCAAGGGGAGCCCCCAAAAGGTATACCCTTTGGGCCCACCCAAATCCTATTCACACTTGCTCTTTTGGCCCTTGGCCTTCTGGGCACTCCCTTTTCCACGTCCGGTACCCGAATCGTGGTCTGAAAAATCATGGGCGTCCATCTTGAAGTCTTCCACTGCCGGGCATCTCCCAGGGTCTCATTTGTCATACCAAAAAATTATGAAAATTCTTTGACCGTCGTCTAATGGCTCTTTTAAGCACTTTCCGGGCGTTGCCGCTTAAAATCGTACTGATTGCCACCTCCACCTTCAATGAAGTCTATTTTTCCCCTGAAATTCGTAATTTTTGGCTATTTTTAAGCACTTCTTGGTATCAAAAATCATCGGTTAGTTAACTTGCAGCTATACACCGTAGCAAAATGGTGTAGCAGAAAGGAAAAATAGGGTACTGATAGAATTGGCAAGAGCTATGCTGAATGAGAAGAGTTTGCTAAATGGTTATTGGGCTGAAGCAATAGTGACTGTTGTCTATGTGCTGAATGGAATCCCTACAACAACAGGGATTCATGATGGAACTCCATATGGGAGGTTGCATGGTCATAAGCCTAAGATTTCACACTTGAAGGTATTTGGCAGCATTGCATATGTGCATGTTCCTGATGAAAAGAGGAAGAAATTGGATCCTAAAGACGTCAAGAGTGTGTTCATTGGTTATGCACAAGACCGAAAAGCTTACAAGTGTTATGTACCATCTACACATGAGACATTGATTAGCAGAGATGTTATTTTTGACGAGCTGGCATCGTGGTATGGTAATCCTGTTGCAGTGGCTACTGATGGATCAACCAACACTAGTAATGCTGAAAATACACCTATAGTAAGTACATCTATGAGTGGTCCTACAAGTGATGGGTCACCTACAGTAAGTCCTTGGTCAAGAGGCTTGCGAAGTCATACTCCTACGTCCAGTGACATGGATATGTCAGTGAGGGGGAGATTAGATAAGGGAAAAGAAAAAATGCTTGAGGATGTGACAAGTCCACTTATAACAGGATATGGGTCATCTAATAGTGACAGTTTGGATGCTTGGGAGACTACAGCTATCAACCTAGAGACCATCTAAGCCATGCTCAAGGGAGATGCTCAAATTAGAAAACTTTATGGACCATTGACTAAGTATATCCCTTGATCTGAGGATGAGCTATATTGGATGCATGTGCTAGCCACAATCTATCTGACATTCTCGGATAACGAGGAATATAAGTAAGCTACTAAGATTGTCAGTAAGCCCAGAGACATGCCCTTAATACCAATCTACATGATGGCTAGGAGCTCACATGGGCAACCCTCCTCTATCACATTTTACATCCTGAACATCAAACGAGACCTCAATGAGATCTTAGAGCACCTGACAGACAAATTAGCTAGTAATCCAACCACAAATCTTAAACCACTCAAGGATCTCTTAAATGAACCCAAGTGGCGATGGACCAAGGTGCACGACCTAAACTTGATGTACAATTGGCCCTTAGCCACCAATGGCAAGGAACCACACTTAGGAGATGACAAGCAGTCGGACGATAACAATTTCAATGATGAGTACAAAGATTGTTGATTCCCCACTTACGAGAGTGAAGAAGAGATCAGCACGATAGAGTATGACATAGAGGCGTATGAGATTGAACAAATACGGGTAGACTCCAAACGATAGAAAAAGAGCATCCTCAAAATTAGAAAGGAGTCACACAAATGGGTTGCGATCACACCTGATTGGAGCACATAGGAGCGATTGATTATGAAGGAGCAGGTCTTGCCCAACCAAGTGTCGTACCAGTACTCAAAATGGAATCACTATCGGAGCTACGACCTCCAGGAGAGACTCCCTATTCTAGCAAGATGAAGAGTTTGATTCCAAGTCAAAAGTGTTGAGATTCAAGCTCATGTACCTTTGGTTTGGTTTAGTTATCTTAGTTGAATAAGGTTTGGGTCACACTGGCTCAACCATGGCTACATCTACGTCACTTAACTTTTGTATGTTTGGTTGTATATACACAAGTGACAGTGTGGACGATAAAGGAAGTTTGATAGGGAGCATGGGTGCTCTCCTTCTTGCCTAACCTTTATTCCTCTCTCTCTTTGTTTTGTTTCATTGTATCAGAGCTTGTTCATCAAGTTGTCATTTGAGAGGATTGAAGTCTTGTGTAAAAAGTTTGTGAGAGAAAATAAAAACGTGCTACCATATCCAAAAAAATAGCATCACATTGGAGTGGACATTGTGGGAGCTACAGGCATCAGATTGAGGTGAAATAAATTGGAAAAGTGTGTCTCATATCACAAGGAGTAAGGTGAGTATACTTGCTGGAGCTAAATCATTGTTTAGAATTCACACAAAATCAATCATTGCATCATAAAAGACTATTCTTGTTTTCAGCCATTTAGAAAATTTTGCAATAGTTACTGTGTCACTCAAAACTGAAGGATATATATCTCATTTGCTTACTGACATTGAAGACCAAGTGGACCATCTAGTCCCTCACTAAAATAACTTCCAAAATGAGCTATTACATGTTGATTTACAATAATTTTAGAGGCAACCTTTGAAGCTACAACAAAAGAGAGCAAAACAGCCCTCAACTAGAGTGGACTGCATTATTGAAGCAACTAGAGTGACCAAACGAAGCAAGATTGAGCTCAACATTCCACGTCATCAACTGAGATTCAAATTGTAGACATAGATCAGGTAAATACCATCACTAAACTCCATTTAAATCAGCTCAAAACAAGTGGACAGCAAGGCATACAATTTGGCAAGTATTGAGCTAGTCTAAAATCATCAAATTTATGCTAAATATTTTGCAAAAAAGAGCAAAAAATTACTGGTTGTTGTTGGAGCTATCTAAGCTCTAAATTGGACAAGTACAAGTGGTCAGATATATGTATGTCTCATACACATACTTGGGAACAAAGCACATGTATTGGCTGAGAATGAAATAGTGTTTATTGCTGCAAAATTTCAGTTGAAAATGGTTGCACTACAAGTCATTGGAGTGCATTGTCTGTGCTAGAACTTTGGAGTAATTGACTCTACACATCAAATCTTGTTTTGCAAAGCTGAATACTTTGGCATAGCAAACATAGGAGATAAGGATACTATCACCCAGATAGCAGGTGAGAAGATGGACTACAACAACTTTGTTTTATGGAAGTTCAAGATGTCAAACTTCTTGATTGGAAGAGGCTATTGGGATCTAGTCATAGGTCTTGAAGATGAGCCCAAGCTATTGGAGAATAGACCTCCAACACAGGATCAATTGAAGACACATAAGACATGGTTGGAAAAGACTAGCAAGGTCTTGCATTGGCTGTCCTTATGTGTGTCAGGCACAAAAGCTATGAAAATTGCAAGTCATACATCACCAAAAGCCACTTCGAACTTTCTGATAAAGAATTATGGCCATGTCACTCATGCAAGAAAGACACAATTGAAGAAAAAATTCAGCCACATATCGAGTAATGGAAGGTCTATTGAAGTCTATGTGAGTGAGATTAGAACCATTGCAGAGCAACTAGGCTCAATTGGAGCTGATGTTGAGGATGATGATTTGGTGGTCACTACCCTTCGTGGTCTTGGAGATGAGTACAAGAAGTTTGACACTTCCATATCAGTGCGTTAGGAGTAGCCTAACTTTGATGAACTTGTGGCACTTCTTTGGCATGAAAAAGTGAAGCTTGGACTCAATACAAGTTCTAGTGGGTCCAAGAATAGCAGGGACAGTGTCTTCTACTCAAAGTAAAGGGGTAGAGGTTGAAAAGGAAGGTCAAACTTAAGAGGAAGAGGGACTAGAAATGCATATGCAGCATGTGGACAGAAAAGTAGTGGATGGAAAAATAGGTAGCCTCAAGCAAATAGATGTGCCTCTAATGCTCATAGAAGAGGGGGTTGCTCATCTAGAGGAAGAGGTACTTGGCAGGAGCCCCAAATGAGCCATGGATATTGATCAAATGTAGATATGCATTGTCATTATTGTGGAAAATATGGGCATGTAGCTAAATATTGCTACAAGAAGCAGAATGATCAGAGAGCAAGAGGAAGGCAACATGGTAATTATGCCTCTTCTAGTGGTATGTAGGAGGATAACAAGTTGTTTGCTATGCAACATGTGAAGAAGGGGTTTACTACACATGGCAAAGAAGATGATGTATAGTATATAGACTCAGGGGCATCTAACCACATGACTCCTCATGAAGAGTGGTTTGACATATTGGTAGAAGGTGCTCATGGGTATTTTTGCACAAAGATGATACGCAGTATGAAATTAAGCATATAGGTAATGTTCCCTTGATGATGCACAGTGACAAGAAAAAGAGTCTATATGATGTGTTACATGTATCCTCCATTACCAAAAACTTGCTTTCTGTGGAACAAATAGATGAAAAAAATCTAGAATTTAGAGTCAATAGAGATGGATGCTACATTGAAGACTATAGTCAAGGAGGCAAACTCATTGCTAAAGGCAAAATAAATGGCAAGATGTTTACATTGGATACAAAAATTCCAGCCTTGAATGCTGCTATGTATTCACATGACAATGTTGCAATAAGAGACATTGAGATATGGCATAAAAGGATTGGTCATGTAAATGTTCAAAAGCTAAAAAATGTGTAGCATAAGAAAGTTGTAGTTGGACTCCCTAAGTTCAAGTATGTGGAATTGTGACATGTATGTCAATCATGTCAATTTGGGAAGCAATCAAGGCTTCCATTTATGAGGCATGTAAGCACCACTACTAGACCATTACAGATTGTACATTCTAATGTATGGGGACCCTCATAGAATGCATCTCTTGGGGGATCACACTACTATGTGTCATTCATAGATGACTAGAGTAGGTGCACATGGTTGTATGTGCTGAAGCACAAGAGTGGTGTCATGGATGCTTTTTAGGACTTCAAGAGACATGTGGAGAAAGAATTGGCCTATTACATCTCATGCTTGAGATCTAATAGTGGTGGAGAATATGTCTCTAAAGACTTTGATCACTTCTTGGTTGCCTATGGGATAAAGAGGCAATTGACATGTAGATATAATCCACAAAAAAATGGTGTGGCAAAAAGGAAAAATAGGGTGATCATGGAATCGGATAGAGCCATGTTGAATGAGAAGAGCCTACCAAATGCATATTTGGCAGAGGCTATTGTGTATGTCATGAATTGTATGCCAATAGCAGGGATAAATGAGGTGACTCCGCATGAGAGGCTAATGGGATAAAGCCTAAAATTAGCCATATTAAGGTCTTTGGATGTTTGGCATAGGTACATGTTATGAGAAGAGGAAGAAGCTTGATCCAAAGGTAGAAAATGCCATCTTTATTGGGTATGCACAAGATAGGAAGGCTTACAAATGCTAAAATCCTTCTACACTCATGAGACATTGGTCTCAAGAGATGTGGTATTTAATGAGCTAAATTCATGGCATGAGAAGAAGACCATCTTGATAGGATGATGATGATGCTTGTTAGGAAACTTATGTACATGCATGTATAAATGAGAATGCAGAAATTTTTGGGCCTTCTAAAGATGCTACTACATAAGTTAGTCCTTAGATAGGTAGATTGAAGAGTTTGAAATGAAGGTTACCACTTCAAGAGATTTCTACACAAATACTAACAAGAAATGATAGATAACAAGAAATGTTGGAAACGATAGCTTGCTATTCCTTAATTCAAGATGTCTTACAACCAAGAATTACAAGAGATGTTGAAGCCATGGAAGCTTGAGAATCAATTGATGATGGTTGCTACAAGGAACTCACCCCTTACAATGGTGGGAAAGGAAATACCTTCAAGCTCCAAGAAGTGGAGATGTGTAAAATGATTAAAAGATGATCTACATTGGCACCCTCTTGTCTTCTATACTCCAATCCAAACTAGGCTAATTTCCTAATTAAAGCAACATGAAAATTTCTTTGTTACAATCCATCCTTGCCCAAAAAGTTTTGTCCTCAAAACTTTGGAAGGGTGAAAGGAAAAATGAATGGTAAGTGGTAAGAAGTGAGAGGCCAATGTTAAATATCTTTTTTGAAGTTGTCCATTGAAGAAGATAATCTTCCATTGAAAAGAATCTCCAAAATAATCTCAAAACAATGGAAACCTGGAATGCTATCCTGAACAGGGTAGTGATAATAAATGACCCATAACTTTTGACTGAAATGGCAAATTGTCACATTTGAGAAATAGAAATGAAGTATACTTCATAAGGTATCCATTCATATCATCAAAATCCAAGTTTGATGTTGGTAGGTCAATTATTTTCATGACAAAAATTTAATATAGCAAGTTGTCCATTGTGCAATGAACTAATTATCTTCTTGAAGAAGCCATGGAAACTGATCCAAGGATGATTCTTCCATAGGAAATCCCTTCCACTTAACAAGATATTCCATAACAATATTGTTGGAAGAGGGAGGGAGAGAGACAATGTAATGGAGCAGCAACTTGACCTTTAGGTTGTTCATCATCTTCCATTATTTCATAGACTACTAACATAACATAAGTGTATACAATAGTACTAAGGTCAGTAGGACCATTCACACTGGGTCTAAGACCACCGGATTATTTAATGTCCCACAATTGCTGATATAGTTGGACATAGCTAATGTCGGTCATACATACTGACAGGAGAGTAATGGGAGCTTGATATTCTAACACTCTCCCTCAAGCTCAAATCATCTGATGAAATCCAAGTAGCTATCTGAAACTACCAAACTTATCTTTACCCAAAGACTTGGTAAAGATATCTGCAACCTGTTCATCAGTCTTCACATGCATAAGATCTACTCTCCTTGCAAGAACCATCTCTTTGATAAAATGGTAGTGTACCTCTATGTGTTTTGTCCTGGCATGGTATACTAGATTCGTTGCCAGGAGTACACTATTGAGATTGTCACATAATAAGGTCATTGGAGCATCCACCTGAATATCCAAATCAGCCATAAGCTTGAGCAGCCATGAAATCTCACATGCTGCCAATGCAACACCCCTATACTCTGCTTCAGTGGGTAGACAATGCAACTGTTGGTTGTTTCTTGCTGCTCCAGCTGATCATGCCACTTCCAAGGCCAAAAGCATAACCACTCGTAGATCTGCGATCATATGAGCATCCTGCCCAATCCGCATCTGTGTATCCAACTAGTTTCAAGGGCTTATCTCTCATATAGAATAGGCCATAATCTACAGTGGACTTAACATATCTCATAATCCGCCTAACAGCATCCAAATGTGGCTTCCTGGACTTCTGCATAAACTGACTTATGAGCCCAACTGCATAACTCAAATCCGGTCTAGTGATGGTCAAGTAGATCAGACTTCCAACCATCTGCCTGTATACAGTCACATCCTGAATTTCAGCTCCAATGCTAATGTCTAGCTTGACATTCTGATCAAGGGGTGTATCCAATGGTTTGCATTCAGCCATGCCATACTTCTTCAGCATTTCCATGGCATAATGTTTGTGCATCAGCCATAAACCATTTTTAGCCTTGATTACCTCAATACCCAAAAAGTATTTCAATTCACCTAGATCTTTCATGTCAAATTCAGATTTCAACATCTTCATTACATGCTGTATGCCGAAGCCATCATCACCAGTGATTATCAAGTCATCAACATATATGACCAGCACTTCCAAGCCACTGTCAGTCTTCTTTGTAAATAGGCTGTGATCGGCCCTACCAACAGTAAAACCCAACCTTTGCAAGTAGTTACTGATCCTAGCATGCCAAGCTCTCGGAACCTGCTTCAGCCCATACAATGCTTTTTTCAGCTTACATACATAATGCTGAAAATCAGGGTGAACATACCCTTCAAGCTGAACCATATAAACATCCTCTACTAAGTCACCATTAAGAAATGCATTCTTAACGTCCATCTGCTGCAATTTCCATCCTCTAGCAACAACCAAAGCAATCACAGTGCGTATGGTTGCCATTTTGGCAACATGGCTGAATGTTTCCTCATAATCAAGTCCATACTATTGGGCATACCCCTTAGCAACCAGCCTGGCTTTGTACCTTTCCACACTGCCATCTGACTTGCATTTGATTTTGTAGACCCATTTGCAGCCAATGGCCTTTTTTCCTTCAGGTAGTGGCACAAGATCCCATGTTTTATTTTCAGCAAAGGCATTCATTTCTTCATCCATAGCTGCACACCAATTCTCATTTTCCACTGCTTCAGCATATGTACCTGGTTCTTTGATCTCCATCACTTTTGTCATGTAAGCATAATGCTTTGCAGTGTAGCCACTATATGTCAACCTGTCAACAGGGTATCTAACCCTCTGTGAGTGTCTAAGCTGTGGTGCACTGCTCGATTCCCCTCTCTCATGAGGCGGAATGTACCTGCTCTGCCTTGCGCCAAGCATATAGACAGTCGAAATACCAAGTTCACTGTCTAAAGTGTCAGTAGACTCATATCTAGAAGTCATCCTACTAGGTGTCATCATACCAGATGCATTCTCAGTAACTTTCTCTTTTCCTTTGTCCGCAGCATCATATCTCCACCTCATTGACATACTGGTGTCAATGGATGGTGAGTTCCTCAATCTCCCTGTCCATGGAGATACTGTCTGACTACTAGGTCATGTCATAGCAGTGCTCTGTTGCACATCAACTGTAGATACATGAGTAGAAGGCATATCTGATGGCACTGTAGCCGGTGATACATATCAAGAATCCATCTCATAAAAAATAACATCCCTGCTCACCAAGGTCTCCCTGGTAGAGGGATCATAGCGTTTGTATGCCTTCTTCTCTTGTGAATATCCAATGAAAACACACTTATGCGCTTTTGGATCCAACTTCTTCCTTTTTTCATCTGGAATATGCACATAAGCAAGACAGCCAAAGACTTTCATGTGACTTACATCCGGCTTATAGCCATATAGCTTCTCAAACGGTGTCATCTCATGAAAACCTACAGTGGGAGTCCGATTTAAGATATACATGGCTATCATAACAGCCTCAGCCCAATAATAGAGTGGCATCTTCTTCTCATTCATCATGGCATGAGCAGCTTCCATCAAGACCTTGTTCTTTCGTTCAGCTACCCCATTCTGCTGAGGAGTGTAGTTGCAGGTAAGCTATCTTCGTATGCCATTTTTAGCCAGAAAGTTGTCAAACTCATTTGACACGTACTCCCCACCGCTATCTGATCTCAAGCAAGAGATATAACAATCAAATTCCTTTTCAACCTACTTTTTAAACTGCTGAAAAATAGCAAACACCTCATCCTTTGTCTTAAGAATGTAAACCCAATTATAGCGACTGTAACCATCAATGAATGTCACATAATACTTCGAGCCTCCCATGGATGCATTACGGGCTGGCCCCCAAACATCAGATTGCACTAACTGCAATGGACATGTACTCTGCCTTATGCCTGACAAATGGTAATCTTGATTGCTTACCAAACTGGCAAGCATCACATACATGACCAATATCTGAATATTGGAACTTGGGTAGACCTGTAACAAGCTATTTTTTCTACATAATTTGCAGCCTTTGCAAATTTACATGCCCCACTCTCTTGTGCCAAATTTCCAAGTCTCTGATAGTGCCAGAACCATGGGTAAACGTAGCTGAATTCAGCTCTAGCAAGGTAGCATCAAGAGTAAACATTCTGCCATTCCTATGGCCGCGAGCTATCAACTTGCATCCATTACCAAACTCTTCAATAAAATAACCATGCTTGTTGAATCTAACCTGCAAGTTCTGCTCCGTCATCTGACCAACATACAATAGTTTCTTTGTAATCAAAGGAGCATGCAATACATCATGCAAATTTTTCTTTTTGCCATCATGAACCACAAGAGGCACTTTGCCTTTATGCTCAATGCTATGCTGCGTGTCATCACCTGTACAGACATAGCCCTTTTTTTCAGCCACCATATCAGTGAACCAATCGCCATGAGGAGTCATATGGTTCGATGCCCTTGAATCAATATACCAAACTGCATCATCAATGGATTTTTCAGCAACTCTATCTTTTACATACTGCATGGCAAACAATCTATCTCCTGAAGTATCATCTGCCTGACTAGATGTAGCAAAATGCCCATGTTCTTTGCCTTTCTGATTGCCCTACTTCTTCTAGCAGTCCTTGGCAATATGCCCATACTTTTCACAGTAATGATAATCCTTGTCCTTGTTTGGATTGTCAGATGGACGCTGATGTTGCCAGGAGCCTCTACCTCTAGGGCTAGATCTCCCCCTGCCTCTAAAGTTTCCACCACCTCTTGCATTCGGTATTTGCTGATTGTTATTGCCATAGTATGCATTTTGTTGGCCTCCTCTACCAAATCCATAGCCTGTACCACGCTTTTCACGGCCACGTTGATTGGAATAGAAAATTGCATCCTTGTTTTTAGAACTGCTAGATCCTGCAGTCAAATCAAGCTTAACTTTTTCATGGATAAGCAATGCAACCAGCTCATTGAAATCAGGCATTTTAGCCCGCACAGACACAGAAGTGTCAAAAGACTTATACTCAGGCCCCAAGCCGTTCAAGGTCACAGCAACCATGTCTTCGTCTTCAACCTATGAACCAACAGATGCCAACTGATCCGCAATGGTCTTAACCTCCGTGACATAATCCTGTATAGATCTGCCCTTCCTCTCCATGTTGTTGAATTTTTGCTTCAATTGTATCTTCCTGGCACTTGTGGTTGTGCCATAATACTTGACCAAAATGTCCCATGCATCCTTAGGAGAGCTGCAGTTCATTATCTGCATTACCATGGCATCTAAGATACATAAAGAGAGCTAGTGCAAGACTCTATGAGCTCTTTCTATCCAAGCTCGGTGTAATCGTCTTTGATAAGCCGTAGGTCAATTTGGGAGCTCAAGTTCAGCTTTCGCTCCAGTCACCAACTCCCAATAGCCTTTCCTTATTAAGAAGTTCTCCATGCGGAACTTCCATATGGCATAATTGTTACTGTCAAGCTTTTTCCCCACTATCTGGGTTATGTTGTTAGTCCTTTCTGCATTTGCCATGTTGTACTAGACACTATTTAGTCACTGCCTGACTTCCTGCAAGCCAACAAGTCCCTCTGACCAACCTCAGTCCTTGACTGTTTATGACAATTTTTTGCAACTATTCTCTGCAAAAAACTAGGGTATTTCAGCCCTTTACAACCTCAAAAACATCCATAAACATGTGGTACAACCCGTAGGTACATCAGTTAGTACATAGACTTTGTAGGTACTGTAACTCTGTGTCATGCAAGCTTATTGCAATAAAGAGAATACGCAGTCTAAAACCTGTAATTTTTCAGTAAAACCAGCAGTGAATTTACTATCAAAAACCACTTTAAAACATGTCATATATGCTCCAAACTTTCCCAGACATTTGCCAGTATATGTAGGCAACTAGACATAGTCATACGGGCACAAAACAATGCATATCCAGCAAGTACAACTGACATAAATCTGCTCACAGATTGTATATAGCCAATAAACTATCAAACCAAGATGTATTTCAGCCCAAGAGATCCTCAAGCCACTTCATACATATGCCACTGTGTGTAGGGATCAATACATAACCATACGGGCAATCATAGATTCTTTGTCTTCAAGAAGTAATGTCAAAAAGTACATGGACTATTTATGACCAGCCAATACACTGTCAAAGCATTTGTTCTCTGATTTAAATTTCAGTTTTTAAGAGCCTTCAATGCTCATCTCACTGCTCATAGCATTTAACAATCATATCCCGTACCATACTACTCCTTGTAGGTACCAGAAGTCATGTACTTCTTCAAGGCCAATGAGTATATATATTATTGATAGTTTTCTGACAGTTTTCAGCCTATCATTGGCTTCCCAAAACTGAGCATTTCAGTCAAAAATTTCAGTCCACAACCATGTCAGACATTGCATATGGTTCCCAGAGCATGTATATGCTTCAACAAGTTCTCCTGAGCATGCCAAGGAGCTCAAGGCTCTTGAGTAGAATCAAGTGTATGTTGTATACTCACAGATTACAGCAGGTCTTCACTATTTTCAAATCTGTAATCAACTTTCATAGCTCATAAATGAGCTCTACATCATGGGTTAGCATTCCAGGACAATAAACCATCTTCCAGTGATGATTCAACAAGCATTTAAGTGCTCCATTCCATTCAAATGTGCTTATTCAGCCAGTATATACAGATCAGCAAACTGGCGCAGTTTGCGTGGACTATTTTGAGCTTCTCCTACTTCACACTGATGACCACTTTACTGTAGATCCACTAAATGATGACCAACCAAGCCTTTACAAGGCTCCAGACAGGTCCTGCCACACTCTCCTTCAAGTATACTGAAGATGCATTCAACACATACCTCTCTGCAGAAACAATGACAGCATGCACAATGACAGCCTGCTTCTCTTCAACCACTGCCTTGAGTCTTCAAGTTGCAGGTCTTTCTCAGAGCTTCATGCCTTCAAGAGCCCATCCATGATGGATCTCATACCATGTTGGAAGAGAGAGGGAGAGAGACAATGTAATGGAGTAGCAGCCTGACCTTCAGGTCGTTCATCATCTTCCATTATTTCATAGACTACTAACATAACATAAGTGTATACAATAGTACTAAGGTCCATAGGACCATTCACACTGGGTCTAAGGCCACCGACTTATTTAATGTCCCACACTCGCTGATATAGCTGGACATAGCTAATGTCGGTCATACATACTGGCAGGAGAGTAATGGGAGCTTGATATTCTAACAAATATGGTTCCTTAGAACCTTCTCTCTCTTGCCAACAATTCTTTCGGACTCATAGATAATTACGCCATCATCATCAAGAGGAGGTAATTCTTCAAGAACTTGTATGTTAGGTTCAATGTATTTCTTAAGTTGAGACACATGAAAAACATTGTGAATGTGTGTGGTAGAAGGTAAATCAAGATGGTAAGCAAGATCCCAAATTTTCTTAATGATTTGATATGGACCATAATAGCGATGAGCAAGCTTATTATGTCCACCCTTGAGAGAAGCATAATGAGATTTAGGTACTTTCAAAAATACACATTCTCCTTCTTCAAAAGCCACGTACCTTCTTTTATCATCCGCATATGATTTCATTGTCTCTTGTGCCTTTCTGATATTTTCTTTGCATTGCTTCATTAAGGCTTCCATCTTTTCCAACTCTTCTTGAGCAAGAGGATTCACTTCATCATGAAACAATGCTGAAGGTACTTCGACTTTATATCCATATAATGCCTCAAATGGTGACATACGGATACTCAGGTGATGAGTATTATTATAATAGAACTTTGCAATATGAATCCAATGATCCCATGCATTCTGTGTATCATGGCAAAAGTGTCTAAGGTAGATTTCTAACCATTTATTGACCCTTTTAGTTTGGCCATCTGTTTCTAGATGATAGGGATACTTGGAGTTAGTTTTGCACCCATGGAAGTAAAAATACTTTTCCAAAAATTCCCCATGAATTTGGAATCTCTATCAAAAACAATCTTCATAGGTAATCCATGAAGTCTGAAAATCACTTCCATGAATTGATCCGCCACCTCTTTGGCTGAATATTGAACTTTGGTAGTTTCAAACCCTTTGGTCAAAGATCATCAAGAACCACCTGTGGGCAGTAAAGTATGACCTGGAGGCTCAATCATCCACCTAGAGTCAACTTCAAAATACCTGTAGACCTGTATATCTGATCAAAATTGTCACTAACTGCCCTGTTTTGCTCAGTTTGGTACCATAAGTCTTCAAATCTTCATCCACTTTTTCCCAAGTGGTCTTCTATGTTCCACCGCCTATGATGAGGGATAAAATGGTAGGACAGGCACCTAAATGGGCTTTGAAACTCCAAAAGGTGTGCAAAGTTCCTTCTGAGCCCGGTTGTGCACCCTTACAAAGTTGTAAATAGCAAGGGAGGGTCCCCTCTCTATTGTCTTGCTATCTCATCCGGCTTCGATATTCTTCTTCGGTCGGAATATACATGGCAGAGCTAGTGTTCTAATAATCAAGGTGCAATTTGAATGGCTGAATCAGTTATTTGATATTTCCATGATATGCAAGAATTGAAAAGTAAAATGTAAGTAAATGATGATGAGAAAGGTCTACCTATAGTAATAAGTGACTCACTGATTTACTATGCTCACCTTTTACAAATTTCTTGGGTAACCTCAATAGATTGAATCACAAAAGACCCCAATGTTAGAGGTTAAGCAATTATTTAGCATCATTGAAAGGTAATTGCATGGGTTTATACTATGGGCTGATCAATCAACAAAGCAAGGAGTAATGATTCAATCAATTTCAATGGGATGATTACAATGGCATGATTTATCAGTCAATTCATGCTTGGTTAATTGAGCATTATAGTTCAATCAATCAATGATGAAATTGAAGCTTAATGTAATCAATCAATGATCCATCAACAATGCAAGAGTACTCTACTTAACCTCTCCTTGAGCAATAGGAAATGCAACAACAATTGAATGAGGAGTTGGAGAGATTAAAAAAGACCTCTTTCAATGATTGAAGAAGAATACGTTGTTTGAGTCAATCCTCAGTCACAAAGATTGATAGATCTTCTTCTTGAGTATAACAATTGATCAAGAGAAGAATAACTCCATAACCAACACATTAGCTCCAAATTTGATCCAAGAATGCAATATAGATGAAGTCTTTAGCTCTAACGAATAACATAGATGATAATTCTTGCAATGCTCCTCACCTTCAAAACATACTCATTGACAGAAATTTTTCCTTTCTTCAAGGCATTCAACTCTTGCTTGAGTTGAATCTTTCGTGCCTTTGTATTTACTGAAAACATGCTCTCAAAAATTGTCCAAGCTGCATGTGAAGTTTCTGCATTCGTGATATGTCCCAGCATAGTATTATCAATTACTGCAGATGGCCAGTACATCACCTTTTTGTCTTTCGCATTCCACTCTTTCCATGCTTTTAACTCATCTGCAATCGGAGGGATACCCAGCTTTGGCTCCTTTTCTTCACCTGAAATAAATTCATAAAGGCCCTTTCCAATAAGGAAGTTTGTCACACGGAACTTCCATGAAGGGTAGTTGTTCTTGTCGAGCTTCTCAATAATGGGATTTCCACTGTTCTCTGCCATTATCACAAAACTAATACTAAATAGCAAGCAAATCTTTTGCAACCCTCGACCTGTTCTATTGCACAGCAATACACCAGATAGCCTTTTTCACTATTTACTCGACAATACATGCAATCTGCAACCAGTTTGCAGATAAACCTTGTGTTTATTTGTTGGTAAACACCTTTGAACTTACAGATCTAAAATCTGTAACCTATGCACATGTATACGGCAGATACAGCTGAAATTGTAGGATACCTCGAACTACTGTCCGCAACCTTGCGAGTCTAAACGGGACCTGAAATGGCCTCGGATGGCCAAAATAGCAGTGGGAAAGGCCTAAAGGGCTACTATTTGCAAAATACACAGTGCTCTTCGTGCACACCAAATCTCATTGCAATCTGAGATTTTTGCTCTGCCCTGCTTCTGGTGCCTCCACAGGCACTATCCAAGAGAGAGAGTGGAAGAATGGGAGAGCTTCTTACCCGTTGCTTGCTTTCTCAAACCTTGCTTCTTCTCCTTCACTTCAGCCTTTGAAATCAGCCTCTCTTAGTGGCGCGGCTCTGATACCATGTCAAGAATCGCGTGGTGGGGGATTTGCTCAAGATGCTATACACACAAACACACACAGAATGCACAAGGAGAAGCTTACTCTAGAGACAAGAAGAGAGATGGAGGCCAAAACTTTTTCTTGCTGGTTTCTTCTTCTTCTTTCACAAACTTTACAATGTACACGAAGTATAGATAAGATACAAAATAAAGGAAAGTGGCCTACTAAGTTAAACAATGCATAACCGACTACACTAGTCGACTGGTGCTATAACTATGCCAGTTGTAAATAGGTGTAACAACGTGAATATAATAAGTAATGAGTCAGTGGCCATGTGAGAGTCATAATGACCACCGACGTGCTAAGTGTAGACATGTGGACCCATCTAACTTGGCAGTCTATCATCAATGTCCGCATGTGTTGAGCTTGTCATCTCAACAGACTGGACTATAACCTTCCACGTTCACATTGACACCTCAAAGTCTACCCATGGGATCTACATGAGAAAAGAGAGTTATCCTGAAATTTCCTACAGTAATGGTAGCCATAGCTTTGTTCATTGGTATGTATCTTGTGCCTGAGGTGCCTACAGCTTGTTGAGGCTTTTCAAGAGGTTTCTTTGCTACTTGAATGATCTCTATTCCATGAGCATTTAGTTGAAGAACAATAGCAAACACAAAGACATGGGCAAATTAGATTTCACCTATTTTGTACTAACAGAAGTGGACAGCATCAAGACACAAACATATAGCCATTGATTGTCTTGATTAAATAGTCATTGCCATGGGCATCATTGAGTAGAGGTGCATCCCATTATCTCAACCATTGGTCACTTTAAATACTTTCCATAGAGTTCATTTGAATCAGCCTAAAGTCAGCATGATTATGCATATTTGAACTTGCTCCAAAATGGGTAAGTGGATAGCTTGAAGGGTTTATATGCTGAAGGTTATGTAGCTCAGTAAGGAGCTAATAAAAGAAAGCATTATTGGTAGCACTAATCACATTAGGAGAAGCCCCCATTTGAACCTAGAAACCATTGTAAATAGGCTGAAATTGTGCCTATACCTACCTAAAATTGTGGAAAGTACTCAGCCTTGAAATGCTTGCATTAAGCACAAACAAGTACATGATATGTTTGGCAATGTATATGCCTTGGAATTTGTGCATTTAGCATGATTAAAAGGTCCTGATAATTAAATTCTAGATTTCTTTATACATCTGAAATTGTAGGTTGAAATCTATCATTGAATATATGAGAGCGTACACTTGAAGTTTTGGAGCATCTTGGCACCTATTTGGTACCTATAAATGCTTGGATGTTGGTCCATGAATGTAAGATGTTTTTTGGATGTAAATGAGCATTAAATTCTCTAATTTGGACCAAAATATTTTTGGTTATAATAGTGGACTAGTTGTAAACGGCCTCTAGGAAGAATATTTGGCACTGCTACTTGCATACAGTGCAAGCGTTGATGCTTCTCTAATCATGTATTGAATCCCTGATGTAATGGGACATGTCTATGATGTCTTGATGATTTTTTGAGCTAAGAATACCTCATTTTGCATAGGGAGTTTACTATTGGTCATTACAAACTACATAACTTGGTTGCATACAAGATATGCAGGAGATGGAGTGTACATGAACATGCCATCATGTCTAGATATTTTGCCACATGTTTGGGGATTTTTTGACATGTCTATGAGCTGAAATACACTTATTATTATAGAGATTTACTATCAAAAATGTTTGGGCTAAAACTATCATACATAGTTTACTTGGTCTGCGAGGAGCTAGATGATGTCTAATTTAGAGTGCATTGAATACATAGAGTTGGAGAGGTGGAAACTATCGAAAGGACTGATAACATAACTCAAATAATGGTTGAAAAATTAGACAAAAATAACTATGCTATCTAAAAGTTTAGGATGGAGAATTTTCTCATTGGCAAGGGGCTACTGGGACTTGGTTACATGTAATATCTCCGCACAATAAAAGTTAGTTGGTTAGTTTGAAAGTTAGTTAGTCAATTAATAAGTTAGTAAGGTTACTAACTAAAGACTAATTAAGGTAAAAACTAATTAACATTAATTATTAATAATTTTTATTTAATTTAAAAAAATTTATTTAGAAAAATTGAGAGTCATAAATCCAATATTTTTCTCGGATTGAAAAGGACCGTAGCCACCCTTCACGTAAAATTACAACGTGAACAAGACTTATGAGTTATATTAATCACTAGGTTAATGTGTATAGTTTGGATGGTCCAAGAATATTAGATTTTGGGCAAAACTAGTATATTTTAGATATTTTAGATATTATCCTAAAAAAAAGATATGGAGATTTTTAGAACTAGATGTCATTTAAAAGAAAAGACAAGTGATATTTTAGTTAGTTTGGAGATTTTATAAAAAGAAAAAAATAAAGAGAGGATTTTTGCAAAATCGTGCGCGTCGCGATCGCAGTACACAGGCAATAGACAATACTTTGAACAAAGAAAATAAGAAGGAGTGAACTAAGAGCTTTCTAATCAAGTGTCTTGGGGTTTTACCCCCCCTTTCGGAGCCAATGGAACCATCAGATTTATGTTTTGAGCATCAGATCACTGATCTTTCCAAGATCCCCCTCCACAAAGAGCTCCATTTCTTAACCACAAGCCCTCTTCTCTAATTCACTATAAATATGAGGCATGGGAGAGGCATAAAAAAGCATAAGGAGACCCCGAGAGGCTGCGAGAGAGAGGTAGAGAGAAGGATACCCCTCCAAGAGATTGTGAGGAAGAGCTTGAAAGAGAGCTTGAGAGAGAGAGAGAGAGAGATAGAAGAGTCACCTCGAGAGGCTGCAAGGAAGAGAATTAGCTCAATTTTCTCTATCTCGATCCTCAACTTAACCATCTTCTCTTACACTCTCCCATCTTCAATCTATTCCACCTTCTTAATCTCTTGAGTCCACCTGCGAACGATGGCTCCAAGCGAAGAATGTCGCGTGCGGATGACACTCCTACAACCAGCAACAAGGCTTCGGGCAAAGGCATCACTGTCAATCCAACTACAGTTCCGATCGTAAGTAATGTATTTTCAAATTGATAGATGCTTGCTTTGATTCTTGTATGAGATACGTTAGGCCCCATACTACGATGCACGAGTATAGGTCATGGGAAAGGATAAACTTCATCTCACCTACTCGAAAGATGGAGTTTGTGAAGTGAATATATCAAGGGAAGATAATTGTACCTAGTTACATATGACTTATTTTCTAGTAGAGCAATTACAAGGAAGAATTATTCAAGCATTATGAATGGCATAGTCTTCAAAAGAAAGACATTAAAAGATTGTGCATACAAGTGCTAGATTAAAGTATAGTCAAGGGTTACAAATAGCATAATTATGAAAAGAATATGACATTGAGAATCATGAATAGAAAGTACTAGTTTAAAGTTTAAATACTTCAAAAGTACTTAGGCTAAGAGCCCAAATATTAAGAAAACTAGATTCTAGCTCAATGCAAGGCCTGTTGGAGTCTAATTTCTTGAGATCATCTCGCATTTATCTTATCAAGTATTTACACGTTATGCCTATAATATGTTTGATATATGAGGATAATTTTCTAGTTGCCTCATGACTTGACTAAGAGCTAGTACAAGAAATTAATCATAAGGGTTAAAACTAAGATGTCTTGAGTTCCGTCCGATAACGATGACTTTTTCCAATCCAAATTCAGGGTTGGGTTATCAATCAAGGTAAGTGATCTATAGAACTTACATCATGAATAGTGTTTGAACCCTTAACATATGCCCTAGCCGAAGGAAGGAAGTGTTAAGAAACATTTTTGCATAAGTATTGCTCTTAGTTCCCAAGGGGGAGAGCAAATATACGATGGAAATGTTAATATCATCTATTCTTGCATTGGTTGGAAAGAATGCAATTGGTTTTGTTGGTTGATCGAACAATATCCTAAATGCTTTTACATTCAATTGGTTGTTATTTGTTGTTTGGATGATTATTCCAAGTGCTTGTGATTTATGGTAAATGCATGGCAAGGGTCTGTGATGACAAGTCGCCATGGGAATAAATGAATGTTTTCTTGGAGAATGCTATTAGAGTTGAATGCCTTGTTTGTGCTTGATTCTTAAAGGATTTAATTAGGAATGATATATTGCACAGGTGGATCACCTCCATGATCGCACCGTGGATTAACCCGAGAGGGCATTGCTCGATTCATGGGCGGAAGGTTGAGTGGTGAAAAGGCCAACCACAAGAATGATGTTTCGCTCCTAGACAGCTTGCGGGTCAGTTGGAGCTCTGGACACCCCTTGCTAGGTCTAGAATGGAGTTGAAGACCTCCGTGGCCCCTAACATTTGGGCATGTTGGGAGATCCTATTCTAGATAAAGGATTGAGTTTGTGGTGCCATGTGAATTGGACCAGTTACTTCTGCAGGGCAGAAGGGATACTTTTGTTGGACAGAAGTGATACATAATTTCTCCTGTATGGGCGGGAGACAAAGATTAACTTGAAGATAAGTTAAGGAACTTGTTTGTCAATAGATTGCTTTGCTCTATTTTTGTGTATGTGCTATAAGTTATGTGAATGAACTCTGTTCCCTAAAAGGCTTAATTAATGAAGCTGACTTTAAGTGTCACATATAAATGTGGTAGGACCTAATTAGAAAACTAAAGCTATTAAGGGAAGCAGGTGGGCGAAACCCTCGATGGTCGAGTGGTCCCAGAGAACTGGGAGGCTTCTCACAAGTTTTAATCTTCATTTGACCTTTAGGTATTGTTAGGTTAGAACCCAATTCATGCCGTTTTAGGGGATCAGAATGGGACTATGCCCTATGGGCAGAGAGGTTGAGCAGCACATCCCTCTCGTTTCCCATTCTCTTTGAACCAAGTGCGGCATGGGCCTGCTACGGATTGGGTATCTCTACGTAAAGTAGGATGTCCAAAACCCGATGCTAGAATGCTAACAGGAGACCTTGACAACTAGGAACCCAAATTTCAGGTCGATCCTAGTGGGTTCGGTCATGAACATTCTATTGCAAGGCAGATTCGGGAAACCCTAGGTGACAAAACTCGGAATATTCCCTGGGAGTGCCGGGCAGTGACGCTTAGATTTATTTCTCGATAGACCACTAAAAGAGTACCTGGAAAGCCGATGGGCGGGCACCTCAGAGTTGGTATCAGAGCTGAACTTTGTAATGATACGTGATTTATTAATGTATGGTTTGTAAATATATCCTAAAAACAAATAAATCTAAGCATTATGGCTTGATTGTTAGGCACCTTCTGCACCCACGAATGTTGACATGCAAGAGAAGAAATTCCTTCTCAAGTAAATTAAGGCACCCGAGTTTGATGGAGAAGGGATAGACATCACAACAGAGGCAGAGATATGGATTGAGTTGATGGATGACTATTTCTTTGCTTCGGGAATTTCCTCTACCAATCAAGCAATGATATCCAAACTTAAGTTAGTTGGCCAGGCTCGATTATGGTGGAAGCAATGGTACAAAGATGAAGGTGTTTCTGATGGTAGGGACATCTCCTACGGATGTGCCCTATTTCTCCACACCTCGAGAGGCGAGAGAGAGAGAGAGAGAGAGAGAGAGAGAGAGAGAGAGAGAGAGAGTCACCTCAAGAGACTACAAGGAAGAGAATCAGCTCAATTTCCTCTATTTTGATCCTCGACTTAACCATCTTCTCTTATGCTCTCCCATCTTCAATCTATTCCACCTTCTTAATCTCTTGAGTCCACCTGCGGACAATGGCCTCCAAGCGAAGAATGTCGTGTGCGGATGACAATCCTACAGCCAGCAACAAGGCTTTGGGCAAAGGCATCACTGTCAATCCAACTATGGTTCCGATCGTAAGTAATGTATTTTCAAATTGATAGATGCTTGCTTTGATTCTCGTATGAGATACGTTAGGCCCCATACTACGATGCACGAGTATAGGTCATGGGAAAGGATAAATTTCATCTCACCTACTTGAAAGATGGAGTTTGTGAAGTGCATATATCAAGGGAAGATAATTGTACCTAGTTACATATGACTTATTTGCTAGTAGAGCAATTACAAGGAAGAATTAGTCAAGCGTTATGAATGGCATAGTCTTCAAAAGAACAACATTAAAAGATTGGGTATACAAGTGCTAGATTAAAGTATAGTCAAGGGTTACAAATAGCATAATTATGAAAATAATATGACATTGAGAATCATGAATAGAAAGTACTAGTTTAAAGTTTAAATACTTCAAAAGTACTTAGGCTAAGAGCCCAAATATTAAGAAAAGTAGATTCTAGCTCAATGCAAGGCCTGTTGGAGTCTAATTTCTTGAGATCATCTCACACTTATCTTATCAAGTATTTACACATTATGCCTATAACATGTTTGATATATGAGGATAATTTTCTAGTTGCCTCATGACTTGACTAAGAGCTAGTACAAGAAATTAATCATAAGGGTTAAAACTAAGATGTCTTGAGTTCCGTCCGATAACGATGAACTTTTCCAATCTAAATTCAGGGTTGGGTTATCAATCAAGGTAAGTGACCTATAGAACTTACATCATGAATAGTGTTTGAACCCTTAACATATGCCCTAGCCGAAGGAAGGAAGTGTTAAGAAACATTTTTGCATAAGTATTGCTCTTAGATCCCAAGGGGGAGAGCAAATATACGATGGAAATGTTAATATCATCTATTCTAGCATTGGTTGGAAAGAATGCAATTGGTTTTGTTGGTTGATCGAACAATATCCTAAATGCTTTTACATTCAATTGGTTGTTAGTTGTTGTTTGGATGATTATTCCAAGTGCTTGTGATTTATGGTAAATGCATGGCAAGGGTCTGTGATGACAAGTCGCCATGGGAATAAATGAATGTTTTCTTGGAGAATGCTATTAGAGTTGAATGCCTTGTTTGTGCTTGATTCTTAAAGGATTTAATTAAGGAAGGATATATGATCCCACCGTGGATTAACCCGAGAGGGCACTACTCGATTCATGGGCCGAAGGTCGAGTGGTGAAAAGGCCAACCACGGGAATGATGTTTCGCTCCTAGACAGCTTGCGGGTCAGTTGGAGCTCTGGACACCCCTTGCTAGGTCTAGAATGGAGTTGAAGACCTCCGTGGCCCCCAACATCTGGGCATGTTGGGAGATCCTATTCTAGATAAAGGATTGAGTTTGTGGTGCCATGTGAATTGGACCAGTTACTTCTGCTGGGCAAAAGGGATACTTCTGTTGGACAGAAGTGATACATAATTTCTCCTGTATGGGCGGGAGACAAAGATTAACTTGAAGATAAGTTAAGGAACTTGTTTGAACTTGTTTGTCAATAGATTGCTTTGCTCTGTTTTTGTGTATGTGCTATAAGTTATGTGAACGAACTCTGTTCCCTAAAAGGCTTAATTAATGAAGCTGACTTTAAGTGTCACACATAAATGTGGTAGGACCTAATTAGAAAACTAAAGCTAAAGGGAAGCGGGTGGGCGGAACCCCCGACGGGTGCGTCCTATGATAGGGTGGTCCCAGAGAACTGGGAGGCTTCTCACAAGTTTTTATCTTCATTTGACCTTTAGGTATTGTTAGGTTAGAACCCAATTCATGCCGTTTTAGGGGACCATAATGGGACTATGCCCTATGGGCAAAGAGGTTGAGCAGTGCATCCCTCTCGTTTCCCATTCTCTTTGAACTAAGTGCGGCATGGGTCTGCTTCGGATTGGGTCTGTCTGCGTAAAGTAGGATGTCCAAAACCCGATGCTAGAATGCTAACAGGAGACCTTGACAACTAAAAACCCAAATTTCAGGTTGATCCTAGTGGGTTCGGTCATGAACGTTCCGTTGCGAGGCGGATTCGGGAAACCCTAGGCGACAAAACTCGGAACATTCCTTGGGAGTGCCGGGCAGCGACACTTAGATTCATTTCTCGACAGACCGCTAAAAGAGTGCCTGGAAAGCCGATGGGTGAGCACCGTGGAGGCTAAGCCCAAACTCCTCGATATAGGAATGCAACTCTTGAACATCAAGCATGGATTGAGAGAGCTCGTAGGGTACTCTATTGGTTATGACTATGCATTTTTTATGCTATGCTCATGCAAATAATGAGTCACAACTCATCAAAGGATGCATGAGATATTCTAATGAGATAGTATGGTACTACTACTAGTGCTAAAAAAGTACAGTTGAAGTAGATGTTTAACACAATGGACACAAAAGGAAGGTCCATTCTATGTTATTGAAATAAAGACTATTGTGGATCACCTAGCATCCATTAGGACTGAGGTAGATGATGAGGATTTGGTGGCTATGACTTGGAATGGTCTAGGGCCAGAATTTAAGTCCTTTGATATGTCAATTTCAATCAGGATTGAAATGCTTGACTTGCATTTCATTGAAGAATTTAAAGGCTTTTCAATCAATGCATAGCATCTTTGTTTGATTAGCCATTAGAATATACTTTCCATGTTGATTACCATGAGGAAAAGAAGATGTTAGGCGAGTCGGGAAGACAAAAGAGAGGTGGTATTCCCTTCCTGATTATGACCTTGAACGGGTGCACAACTCGGCTTAAGGAGGAACTTTACACCCCTCTTGTCTCAAAGCCCATGCAGGTTTTAAATTTAGGTGCAAGTGCATTCACCATTCTCAGAGTTTGGAAGTAGGACATCAGTGATCAGCCCTACTCATGGTACCATAGGTGGTTGAAGGTTCCATTGGAACAAGATTGGAAAAGGTACATGCTTGTCCTATTTTGAGGATACCTACAAGTGGTGGACAGAGTTTTTACAGGTCTTACAGTAGGTACCTACCAATATAAAATTAATCCTTGAGGCCTACATGTTCCCATAACCCTATTCTAGTTTTTACAGTGATTTACAAGGGATTTCTCCACTCATGGTACTCCCACAAGGTCAAACAGGGTACTTACAAGTGGTGGACAGGGTGTAGGAAACTTCTGTGACCTGAAGTTTCAATTACGAAAATTTTTGTCCTAATCCAAATTGAGAACCTGATAGCTCCATTTGAAGAGGGGATCCTAAGCTTGGATTTGAATTAAAAAATTGGCGATCCAATATCGAGAGCTCAAGTTATTGCTGCTTTTCAGACACTAGGTATAGTGAGACTACACCTAGACAGCATGTGACATTTTTATACCCAAAGTATCCAACCCAAGTATATCTTTTGAAATCTAGTATATCCCCATATAATAAGCCTTCGATATAGTTATTAAGTGTTGGGATTGGTACTATATTCTAAGAGACATAGGGGATTAATTGACAAACTGTCTACTATTACAACATTGTCTCTTGATGTGGCCAGGAATAAGAAGAAAGACCCCTTTCTTGAAGCATTGAATGATGGTGTCAGGGACTTTCAAGAGGATCAAATTTACAAAAATGAAGCCCGTAATGTTGAAAAAATAGATGACTATTTAAGCATTAGGATTGTTATAGTACACACCAAGGATGGGATGACATACATGAGGTGTATGCAGTGAATGGTTACCTTTTACTATCAAAAGAGTTGGGACATATCAATGAAGGCCTTTCTAAGTGTAATATGCCCACCTATTGGCTGTCCAAGCACGTTTTAGCTGTCCATTGAAAAACAAATCTAAGCATTGCTACCCAACAATCCCATGGAATGTTCTAGGGTTTGTCGCATAGGGTTTGTTGAGTCCGCCTTGCAACGAAACGTTCGTGGCCAAACCCACTATGATCGACCTAAAATCTAGGTTCCTAGTAATCAGGGTCTCTTGACAACATTCTAGCATTGGCTCTTGGACATCCTACTTTACGCAGAGATACCCAAGCCGAAGCAGATCCATACCGTACTTGGTTCGAAGAGAATGAGACACAAGAGGGATGCACCGTTCAACCTCTCTACCCATGGAGCATAGCCCCATTCTAGTCCCCTAAAGCGGCATGAATCAGGTTCTAACTTAACAATACGTGAAGGAAGAATGACACTAAAACCTTGTGAGAAGCCTCCCAGATCTCTGAAATACCATATTGGGGAATATGGGAATGTCCCATAAGTTTTGGACACGTGGTCAAATCTTTTGATTTGTCATAACTTGAACGCCATAACTCCAAATCGAGCGCTCTATAGCTCAATAGATTCCATTTTTCAAGTGTTTTCCAATGATAGGTCACATTATATGGTTTTGAGAAACTTATGGGCATGTTATTCGGGTGCCACCTTTTTAGTATTCAAAAAATGGGAATTGGGAGATTCCCAAACTCACTAATATTGTGTTTTGGGACCACCCTACAGTAGGATAAACCCGTCAGGGTTTTGCCACTCGCTTCCCTTGATAGCTTTAGTTTTCTAATTAGGTCCTACCACAATTATGCGACATTTAAAATCAGCTTCACAAATTAAGCCTCTTAGGAAACATGGTTTTTTCGTGTAATTTACTACATAGACATAAAGACACAGCAAACAATCTTTTGACAAACAAGTTCAAACAAGTTCCTTAACTTACCTTCAAGTTAATCTTTGTCTCCTGCCCATACAGGAGAAATTATGTATCCCTTCTTCTATCCAATAGAAGTACCCGGTACAAATCACATAGTACCATAATTTCCATCCATTATATAGAATAGGATCTTCTAATGCCCTAGACGTTAGGCTCATAGCAGTCTACAACTCTCTCCGGACTCGCCAAGGGGTGTCTGGAACTCCATTGACCCCAAGCAACCTAGGAGTGAGATACAACATCCATGGTTGGCCTTTTTCACCACTCGACCTTCAGCCCGTGAATCGAGCAGTGCCCTCTCGGGTTGAAATGTGACATGACCTCGGAGATGATCCACCCATGAAAAATATCCTTCCTTAATTAAACCAATTAAGAATCAAGAACAATCAAGGAAATCGGCCTAATATAACATTCCTTTATTTTCATGGCGACGTATCATCGCAGACCCCTACCATGCATTTACTGTCAACATAAGCACTTGGAATAATCATCCAAATCACTTCCCACAATTCATTGAATGCAAAAAGTATTTAAGACGATGTTAAATCAGCCAACAAAACAATGATATCCTTTTCCAAAATTGCAAGAATAGTCACGATAACCTTCCATTGCATATTTGCTCTCCCCCTTGGGATCAGGAGCGGTTCTACATAAGATTTACTTTAACACACCCCTCTTTTGACTAAGGCATATAGTTCAGGTTTCAAACACTGTACAAGACATAAGTTCTATTAAACACTTACATTGATTGATAGCCCAACCTTCTTCCCAACAAGTACAAAAGCATCGGTCTTTCCTTTAACTTAGGGTTTCCTAATCCTTGAGCTCTTCTCTTGCCCTAAAGTTGTTGTTGCAACTGGCCCAACCCCCGAATAGGTTCGATGAATATAGTCGCTATCGGATGGATCTCAAGGCATCATAGTTTTGATCCTAATGAATGTTGTTTGTACTAGCTATGCATAACTTCAAGATCCCAATGAGCTAATAGTTCGTGATATTAGCAAGACTTTAATGCAAGATCAATTTGTGTACCATTAATGTATTTTTTATATAATCTTTTCTATGCATGTAATGTTTATGTGCATCTACGAGCCTTAACAATATTGTCCTAGGTAAAAAATAATCAAGGACTTATAGATGCTTTGTACTTTAGAAATATTATATGCTACTTATGATATGCATGGATTTGCCGCATAGCAACTAGGGAAATTAACTTCCCTTGATACAAGCATGTCACAAACTTCATTCTCAATCATTTGAGATGGAATTAATCCTTTCAGTTAACCTATTCTCGCGTGGCATACTATGGCTTAATTCACCTCGACGGATATCAAAGCAAGTAGTCCTTTAATTTGAAAATATATTACTTACAATAAGTAGTACCGTAGTTGGATTGGAAGTGATGCCCTCGCCCGAGGCTTCGTTGTGGGATGTGGGATTTCCACCCACACTTGACACTCTTTGCTTGGGGGCCATTCCCAATCTCCCTCGCTAGAATGCATTTTCTGCAAGAATTTTAGCAATCTCTTGTGTAAAAGGGGGGGGGGGGGGGGGGGCAACTAGGGAAACTAGCTTGCTAGATAAAGAAATAAACTTGGGGAAGAAGGAAGAGGAAACATGCATGTGGCAGGAGCTCCTTCAAAGAGTCTCTTTCTCCCTCTCTATCTTTCTCTCTCTCTCTTCCTCCCTCTTCCTCTTCTGCCATAGTGGGGCCACAGCAATCAGCTGAGGGGCACTCCCTTTGTCTGTGCTTACGAGGTGTATTACACCGATATGTGTAGGAATTCCCTCTGAGGAGTGTGGAAAGGGTTATCCATTAGATTACAATCCATACAAATGCGACATTCTACATTAGAGATTAATGCAGTATACCAATAGTGGATCTTGAAGAGGAGAGGAAAGTAGTGCGGAAAGCTTTGTAAGGCATAGTGGCATTCGAGAGATTTCTCCTCAAGCCTAGGCTTTAGGTGCTTTGGAAGCACTAGAGGTGTCAAAGATGTTGGTTGTGACATCTCTTCTGCAGATGAATTGGTAAGGACGCGTTCCGCAAGGGGCCTCATCATGGCCAAAGACTGTGACTATTGTGATTTCTGATTGGAAGTAGTAGAGGCTAGTTTACTAGACTGGCTACTGTTGGTAGACCTGCGATGTCAAGTCCTTAGGCAAATTGGAAGTGGTTGTGTCTTTTGTTGCCCTTTTAGCATTCACTTGTGCAGATCGAGCATCAGTTGAGCTAGTCACCGTGGATTGCATAGACATATCCTTAGGCTGAGAGCTAAGGGCAGTGTCATGTCCAACCTCTTGGAAATTTGGAAGCTTATATGGAGATAGAGATCGGGAATGAGCAGTTGCACTTGGCGATTGTTGTTGTGCTTCCTATGTCCATTTGGGAAAAGAGGGTATAGGAGATTTAGGACTCCTAGGTGGACTTAGCACTAGTTGGAAGATTTGCTTGTTGCTGTTTGATGATTCTGCCATTTGCTTTGTTGAGCAATCTGCCTTACCATGAGCAATGTTGTGCCTATGGCGTTCATCATCCTCTTGGAAAGTCAAAGTCTTCCTGGGCACTAGTGGTCTTTGTGCACACCCGATAGTTACATCTGATATCATCTTATTCAGCACACTAGGTTGAGGATCTACCTTTTGAATAGTCATGTTTGGTTTCTTGATTTCAATCGTGAGGGGCTCAGTAAGTTCAACCTTGTTGAGTGAATACTTGGATTTTTGTTTAGATTTCCCCCTATGTCTCTTTTCTCTTGATACATTCTGGCCTTCAGCTGCAGTAGAGGTGGTTTAGCAGGGGGTTTTGGCACCCAAATCCATTAGTTACCTGTGTAATACCCTTGAGCACTTAGCAATGCTTTGGATATCCATCGCGGCGTCGTGCTAGCTCTCCATCAATACCTTCGTCTTTAAGCTTGAATTTCTTGTTTCAAGCATGACCTTGCTCACCGGTTCTCTCTATTTAACATGTGCTTGTATCAACTCTTCCAACAAGTCCTTGCTCTCATTACTAGGCTTGCCTTGTATGTCAAAATGTTCATTGTCTTTTCCTCAAGGTTTGATGAGGTCACCCTTGCTAAAGGTTGTGATTATCCTCACACCTGGTAGTGCCAAGTGTATCCTTTGCTCTACATAATTAGCCTCACTTTTTGTCGCCCTTTTGAAGGGTCTTCCTAGGAGGGTTTCCTTTACACAATTAGCACTATTTTGGGGAACATGGAATAGGATAGGCAAGCTTTCAACCTCAATAGTGACAAGGATTTTGCACTTCCCTATAAGTGCTTGTGGGTGCCCCCCCATAAGGATTAAGAGTTGCACCAGTTGGTGTGAGCTCTAGTTGGCCTAGTAGGGTCCATGCTTCATAGGTCAAGATATTAAGATCAGCTCCTTCATCAATGAGAGCATCGACACAGTGCTCCTTTTTTGCGGTGAGTTTGATCCTAAGATAAGCAGGCGGTACTATTTCTTCATCTTTTGAGTCTTGGCTTATAAATTTAAGCCTTGTAATACATGCCCTTGAGTCCCAAACTACACAACCAGATGTGGATTCTCTACTGATCTCTTGGGTCATCTATACAATGCCATTCAAGGTGCATCTATTGTCAAGACTGTCATGTCTAGTCCTCCGCGCAGTCGTAGCTTGACATTGTTGCATCCTGCTTTGACTAGATATAGTCCGAATGGAACCTATACATGTCTTTGTGATGTGGCCTTTTTGCCCTTGTTGGCTAGATTGGCCCATTGAGGTTCTAGGGTCTTTGTTTGTCCTTATTGTTCAGGTATGGGCTTTTGGCTGTTGTTTTGTAAGTGAGGATCTATGCTTGTGCAGAGCCCTTAATACACTAAGATCTAGATTGGAGGACCTATCACAGCATGCGTTTTCTCTCCAGCCTACTTGGGGGAGGTGCGGAGGGGGCAGAGCCCCCTTTGTGGGGGTCCGAGTGGGGTAGTCTCCCTGGCTCGCAAGGCACAGGGTTATGGTAAATACCATGATCGATTTGAAGGACCGCTTGTTGCTAAGTTTTGAATTACTTGCTCTAGATTTCAACCGAGTGATAGATCTATGATGTGGTTTTGGCTCTATATGGTCTTTTGGTCATTTTCAGAGTCTACATGTTAAAATTTTGAAAATTTTCCAATTCGGCCCATCATGTCTGAATTGTAGGGTGAATGTCTGATTCGGCCCGTTCGAGTGGCCGAGGGTCGAATGAGGAAATTTTCGAATGCAACTAGGCCAAATGTCCGATTCGGCCAATCTGAACATGGTTGTCCAAGGGCCAAGTGGCTGAGTGGATGAGGGCCGAGTCAAGTGGGCCAAATGCAAAGTTGGTCCAAATGGTGAATTTGGCCGACCGGACTGAATGTCAAATTATCCGAGTGGGGTTGGTGGACCAAGTTGGTAGGGTGGGGACCGAATATCAAGTTGGTCTGAATGGTTGACTCAGATGGGCCGAGCGATGACTATCCGAGTCAAGTAGTGGCCAAACGACCGAGGGCTGAGTCAAGTGGGCCAAGTGGCCAAGTGGTCTGAGCGGTTGGCGTCTGAGTCCGATGGTCCAAAGGACAATTTTGGGACTCGTCCCAGAATCACCGTCACTCGGACAACGTGCCGAATGCTGTGTGATTTTGGCCGAGCAATAATAAATCACACGATTTAGGTCACGGCCTATCGCACACACCTCCAGATCAAAGGTATGGATAGAGGGGAAGAGTTGTATATACCTGGAATAGCAAATAAACTCCAAAATGAAAATCGGCAAACAAATCAACCCCTCTTGCCCTGTTATGACATCAAAAACCCCAATGCTTTTTTTCCTTCTTTTTCTTTGTTTTTTCCCTACCCTAATGCATCCAAATCACAAAGTAATTACCTACACTACTCCAACATGCTTTTCCAAATCCAAAAAACCAAAAACTTACTTGCTAAGGAGATCGAATACCTCTTCAACTCTCTCATTTCCTACCTATCTACCTCAATCGCCGGTTCGGGGAAAACCCTACTTCAATGCTCGATTCAAAGTATGCAAGTGCTCAAGGCTTGAATCCGTTGGTCCCGGCAATAGAACCAAAATGTAGAGGCAATCAACCGCCAAGACCCACGGACCGCTTATTGCTTCAAGCGTTCCAAGCCGAGCACTAACGGCTATCTCTCACATAGTCAACGCACTATCCATCTCTATAGGTGTAGTGAGCTTACCTTAATGCCCAATCATGTTGCCTCCTCTCCCGAGCACTCTGGTAGCTCCACCATTCAAGTGAAAGCTTCAAGCTTCATGATCCAAGTGCAAGCTTCAAGCTCCATGATCCAAGTGCAAGCTTCAAGATTCAAGCTCCAAGGGAAGAGAAGAGAAGAGAAGAGAATAAGAGAGGAGAATATGGAAAGCTTCTCCACCATGGTCCCTTACCCTCACACACTCATTCCCTCATACTTTGACACTTTCTCTCTTAAGCACAAGCTCAAGCAAGCAAGAACAAGAAGAAGAGGAAGAAGAAGAGAGCCAATTTTGGCAACACACAAGAATGATCTTCTCATTTTTTTAATTTTATATATAAAACCCTAAATCCATTTTGGGCGGTCATCTCCTTGTCCCCTTTTTTACATGGCCGAGGCCTTTTTTCTCATTATCCTCCTATCTTCCTCGCTTGCTTCCTATTGCCCATCTACCTTTACAATTGTACAAGTGAGATCCCGGTGCTCTTAAAATAAATCATGGTGCACCTTGTGCTCTTTTATGAAAGTGTTGACATGCACTTTTTCTTGTGTGCCTTTTTTCCTTGATTTAGGACTTTTCTACACTTCTTGTGTTTCCATATTTTTCTTGGCATGCCTTCGTCTTGCGTTTCACTTTTGCCTTGGCCTTGTCCTCCGCTTTAGATTTTTTAAATTTTCCAGCTTGTTTGTTTGAGGGTTAACACGGGGAGCCTCACAAAGTGTACAGAGACTGTAGTACAAGGCTAGATGAGGAGTTTATAAGTTTATGCTTGAAGCATTAGGTTAGGAAATACAAGGCTAAAAAATTCTATTTGAATAGAAGGACTGATGAGGTTTGTCCTTCTCCTGGTGGTCTTCTTCTTCTTCTTCTTCTTCTTCTTCTTCTTCTTCTTCCTTTGCTCCATTTTCTTCTTCTTCTTTGACTGCAACTAGATATGCCTTTTGGGACATTTTTCTTGCATGGTAGAACTTCTCGGTGTTCTTAGTCCTTTTGTAGAAGTCACGGAAGAGCTGATCCCTCTTGCCTTTGTACCTGTTGCCAACATATAATGCATGGTCATCTCTCGAGATGCTTGGTTCTTTCTTAGTTTTTATCTTCTTTTCCTCCTCTAACAGTGATACCTGGATATCAACAAGCTCAGGGTTTGGCATATTAATTAGATTTTTTGACACATTATTATATTCAGGAGGAAAAATTTTAAGTAGAACATCGATGCAAACATCTTCTTCCATTTTAATGTTGATTCTTGCAAGTTGGGTTAGAAGTTCTTCCGTGTAATTTAGATGTGTGGCAAGTGATGTGCTAGACTTCATTTCAAGCCTGAAAAACTCAATCAAGAGACCATACTTTGATGATTTAGACTATGCACCAAACAAAGTGTGAAGTCTCATCCATGTATCTTGTGAAGTGTCACAATTATCCACATGGTGGATATAGTTGTTGTCTAGCTCCAGTTTGATAATGGCTTGAGCCTTATCATCATTCTTTTGCCAAGTGACTGCAAGTTCTGCATCATGAGGCTTCTTTTCTTTTCCAGTAGTAATGGCCTAGAGTCCCTTCTTTATCAGGATGATTTTCATGTGGGTATGCCAAGTGTGAAACCCGACTCCTTTGAAGCGAGCAGTTGGAGAGTCTTTTCCCATGTTAGAAGGGTGGAGCAACAGCAAATCAACACTAGATTTCAACAACAGAAGAGTTGACCACAAGCAAGGCCATATGAGGTACTAGTGATGATTTGTGTTGAACTATGCATTAATTGCTAAACCCCTATACAAATTCTTAATCATATTAAAAGAATGGATCGAGGAATGCCAACACGCATATGAACAGTTGAAGAAGGCTCCAACCACCGCACCAATTCTAAGAACCCAGCCATAACCTTCCATGTTCACATTGATGTCTCGAAGTTTTCCATGGGAGTTTTGTTGTGCTAGCCTGGTGAACACAATCTCGACTCTCCAATGAGCTTTGCTAGTATACAACTCACGGAGATGGAAATGAACTACTCAATAACAAAGAGAGAGGGTTCAGACATGGTGTTTGCTATAAAGAAATTTTGGCATTATCTTTTAGCTATGCCTTTTACCTTCTTTGTTGACCATCAAGCCTTGTTATATCTCGTTAACAAACATTGTGCTATAGGACGTATTTCTTGATGGTTATTTCTGCTTTTGGAATCCGACTTCTCCATGGTTTTACTTAAAGGGAAGCAACATTACATGGCTGACCATATGTCTCACATACCCACAGGAGAAGCTACTGGACAAGGCATTACGAACAAATTGGCAGATGCACATCTATTTAACATGTCTAGTGAATGAGAATTGTTTAGAGTTGACTTGATGCCATATTGGGCAGACGGCATAGTCCAAGTTCTTGAACATGGACTACTTGAAAAACCCATAAAAAAGGCTTGACTTAGGCAACTCATTCTTAAAGTTCAACCCTATCAGTTGATAGAGCATTCCAACTCTACAAGCTAGGGTGAGACAGGTTACTGCGAAGATGCATGTGCGAACATGAAATGCATGATGCACTTGCAAAGGCACACGATGGATTTGTAGGAGGACACTTCAACGGAGATACAACATCTCACAAAGTGCTGCAGTCTCAACTGTGGTAGCCTACTCTTTTTCAAGATGTAGCAGGATTCGTAAAGTACTATGACGAGTGCCAATGGACCAAGGTACCTATTTGCAAGGAGAAAATGGAGTTAAGTCAAATCATTACAAGAAAACCAGTCGAGAAATGGTAAATTGACTTCATTGGGCTGATTAGTTGTGCAGCACAGTACTCACAGGCCAAGTACATTATCGTTGCCACAGCTTATCTCATGAAATGGGTGGAGGCATGAGCCACAAGGAAAAACGATGCTAGGACCACTACTAAGTTCCTATGGGAGCAAGTGATCTCACAATTTGTCTACCCCATTGAGCTGGTTAGTGATCAAGGCACACACTTCATCAATGAAGTGATTGCTCACCTCTTTTCCACCTTTCTGATCATCCATAAAAAATCCTCACCATACTACCCTAAAGCGAATGGCTAGGTTGAGTCCACAAACAAGATTCTAGTAAACGTCCTAACCAAAGTAGTCTCTACTTTGCGTAGTGACTGGAATAACAAACTAATGGTAGACTTATGGGCCTACTAAATAGCTTGTAAAATGGCTATAGGAGAGACTCCTTTCAGGTTGACCTACAGAACTGAAGCAATTCTACTAGTAGAGTTCTTTGCTCCTAGCTTGAGAATAGCTCTTCAAGAGAGATGGGATGAAAAGGAAGCAATAGCTCTTCAAGAGAAATGGGATGAAAAGGAAGCATGGACAAAGTGCCTAATCGAGTTAGAATGCTTATCAGAGACTTGACTTCTAGCCACCCATGAGTTGATACATGAGAAGGCATGACACAAGAGTTGGTTTGACAAGCATGTCAAGCAATAAGATTTCGAAGAGGGCGACTTAGTATTATTGTACTTAGTCAAAGGCCATAAGCAAAAAATGAAGTTTTGGGGGCTAGGACCTTTCAGAGTTCACACCATCAACTGAACTGGTAATGTAGAACTCGAAGCCCTAGAGGGTGAGGGCATAGGCTTCTTCAATGACAATCGCATAAAGAAGTACTATCCTCCCACACCCACTACACGAGCCTCCATTGCTAGAATCCCCTGTCAAGGTAGGAGTGGCCACTATCACAAAAATTGAAGATGAAGATGAGGAAGCTATAGCTCCACTTACTTATGCATGACTGTCCTGCCAAGCAAACACATACATTTGATGCATTGAATGATAAGGGCGTTGATTTTTATATCTTGACTCACAATCATTGGGTTCAAATAATTGGTAGACCATAGCTACAACCCACTAATGCCAAACTTAGCCCATATGGGGACCGATCATATGCACTTTTGGGAAAGTGCAAGGTTGCTATCTCTATCTAGTCTGAAAGCCTACCCATGATCTTTTATGTGTTGCCAAATACAAAGGATACAAGTACGGAATTGCTATTAGGACATACATTTAAGAAGCAGGCACTCTACAATGTCGACTACTAGGCATAACACATTTACCTAGCCATCAACAATGTATCTATAGTCATGGTTTTCAGCAAGGACTACGTGACTCCATCAAAGTCCACCAAGCCACTGATACAAAAACCCACCATAAACCCTAAAGAGGGGGGTCGTGACTTGTCACAACCTGCCAAACCTCAATGCTAGCAAACCATAGAAATCATAGCTAAGGCCTAGGAACCACAGCTCAAATGGATGCCTAAACATCAAGGGCCACCACTTAGAAGCGCACAATCACAATCTCGCAAGGCTAGGAACTCGTACTCAAAATCTAGGAGGCATCAGAAGAACCTATAGGTATCGACAAATGGTCAAGCCATGCAAGGTCCCCAAGACCTTATTGCAAGCGCAAGGCTACTATGAGGGTAATACTTGGATTTGGGTACCTAAAGCCAAGATTGCCAAGGGCACTACTCAAACGCCGCCCTCAAACTTGACCACACCAAGCCATGTGATAGAAAAAGCACCAGTGCCACAAACGACTCAAGCTCTGCGAAACCCATAGAGCCTCAAAACACATAGGCTAGTAGAGCCTAAATAGATCCATTGACCAAAACCACAGCTTGCTACTAACAAACTACCTCAACCTAGTCCTACTAGTGCCCCTAAGACCTCACAAGCATCTAGTAGTGCAACACCTGTAACTCCAACCAAGCCCATTGCACAAGAGGCCCAACCACACCCTTAGGAGCAACCAAAGTTGCAACAATCAGCTGCTGTCGAGTTCTCACTTTGGCCAAACATGTAAGGTGAATGAAATATGCAAGGAAAAAACAAAGCCTCAATCAATGTCCAAAAGAAAATAATGATTAAAAATCAACTTGTGATGGATCAAAAGTATCATAATTTTTTGAAAATGGATAGAACTACTTGAAGGAAAAGTCTCTTTCTATACTTAAGCATTTCAATCATCCATAAGCACATAATCTTTTTCTTTCCACAAGAAATTGTTTTAAGATAACTAATCGTGATCATGGCTTAATGATAGGCACCCAGTATGGTAGGACAGGAAAAGACTAGCAAGTTGCCGTTCTTGGAGAAAGAGTAGGAAAAGTATGGCATCTTAGTTGAAATGAGGGCCTTTAATTAGTTCAAGTTCAGGCATGTCTTTAACTTGGACAATATAGCCACGGAGGAGCAAGTTGTAAAATAAACTATGGAGTAATGCAATCTACAAAAGTACATGGAGGCAATTGGCCAGATGGTGGACTATAGTGCACAGAGTTCCTTCGGACCTTCAATAGGAACTGCAACATTGTGACCATGTGAAAAGGAGAGGAAACCCACCACGTACAGATTGAGTTGACACCCAAGTTGGTGGAGAATGCATTGGGCCTAGCCAACAAGGCGGAAAGACAGTCGAAGAGAGACGTGTATGCCATGCTAGGAATGGACAAAGTGATGGTCCACACTAACAATGGTATCAGCTTGGCTGATATTCTTGATCCAAAAATCTAGTTATTGGCCCAAATGGTGCATGCATTGTTCTCTAGCCAAAGGTACAACTCAATAATGAGCTAGATCAATGTGCTTATGTTGGAGAGCATTGCCGCCAAATCTCTAGATGAAGTAAACTTGAATGATTTCATGCAAAATACCATTGAGTGTTTAACAAAGGCATTGGCAATAGGAGGAAGACCCGTAGGAGGAGAGTCCCCTACTTTTAAGGCAACAAGAAAGGCATCATCCTCAAAGGCCTCGACCATAAGGTTTGGTGGGGTCTTAATTGTTATCATTAGGGAAGCCTTGGAGGGAGGACAAGGAGAAGGAGGAGTTAATGAAACACCTAACCAGTTGCCTCTCTACCAGAAACAAGAACAATCCAATGAGAGAACAATAAGTGATGAAGAGGAGAAAAAGGAAACACAATCTAGCCGTGGAGGCGCTAAGAAAGAAAAGAAAAATACTACACAAGAGAAGCAAGAAGAAGAAAGGAGGAAAAATGAGAAAGTACATTAAAAAAGGCTCAAAGGGAGTCTAAAAAAGAAGAGGAAGAAAGGAAGAAAAAAGAAAAAGAAGAGTCTGAGAGATTAAATGAAGAATCAGAAAGAGCCGAAGAGGAGAGGAGGAGGAAAGCAGTTGAAAAAGAGGAAGAAATGAAGAGGAAGGAAGAAGAGGACATTGTGCTAGCAACGCGCATGCCAATAGAATAACAATGCACACAGGATGAGCTAGGTGCTATGAGCCCACCACAAGATGAAGGCCCAAGATCAAGTGCCCAAGTTCCAAAGATCACACCCCCTCTGGTAAAAGAAGGAAAGGGCAAGGGCCTAATTGAACCCATCGCTACTCTCTTGGTGCCCACTACCCCAACAACCACAAACACCCAAGTCTCCACACCTAAAGTTGATGCTATCAACATGTTGGAAGGGTTGCAATTCTTGGTTAACAAAGAAATGGCCCAAGGGACAAGTGAAGGTACCTTTGTAGTAGGAACTAAGCAACCAATAACAACAGATGCCAAGTCGAGATAGGACAATAAGAGGTAGAAAGTGAAAACCTCCACAACCTCCATTTCCAGAATGATGACACCACCTGCAAACTATGATGAGTATGTCAAAGAGCTTCTCTTGCAATTAGAGAAAGCAAAGAAGGATAAGAAGGTGGCAGTGATGGCTAAGTTAGAGGCCAAAAAGAAGTCCATGGCAGCGTTCTAATTAGAGAAGATCCACCAAGTAGCTATGTGCCAGAAAGAAATACATGAGCTAAAGGTAAAGCTTGAAGGTAAGGAAGGTGAAGAAGGAAAGTGGGAGGCAAGGCTACGTGAGGAGAAACATGGCCTAGTGAGGATGCAACAATGCACCGAGGAGTTGGTAAGATTGTATGAAGTGCTGTAAGAAGAAATGAAGAATCTCCAAAACACCATAGAAATGCTAGAGGCAACATGAGAGGGAAGGGCATGCATGTATCAAGAGGAGATATAAAATTTGAAAAAGGAGGCAACCTTGGGGTAGGAGGAGAGAAAGAGATTGGAGAGAGAGATTGAAGAGCAAGAGCAATGGCTCATAATCCTGGCGCAAAGGCAAGGGGAGAGCCTTGAAGAAATGAAAAAGAGAGCAGAAGATTGGGCTAACCATAATGAAAGAAGAGTCAGGGACTTGGCACACCATCCATTTGGCCCAGGTAGAAGCAGACAAAGTGCTAGTAGAAGGGAGGGTAGAGGCCGCTCAAGTGAACCTAGAGACCCAACAACATGCCTTCCTTAACAAAATCATGGATATCACTCAAACAGAAGAAGGGGAGGTGGTTCAACCATTGAAGAGGAAGCTGGGTATTGCTCGTAGGGCCGTCAGAGTATGATTGCATATACTAGGATAGGCAGTGGGTGTCAGCCTTAGCCTCAAAAAATAAAGGAGTTATCTACTAATAAGGGTAGGCTTGACCCTATAAGAAGTGGATGCCCTAGGGTTAGCCGAGGAAAGACAACATCAGGACAAGCAAGGTAAGAGAGCCATAGGAGCCACATCACTCTTCTAGGAAGGAGCTTTGTGTGCATGATACAAGATGCTAGTAACCTAACTGTGTAGATACTCCCTTTGGTGGAGTTGGGATGGAAAAAAATGTTGGACTACAAATTGATACAAACACATGATTTAGCTAGATTAGTGTATAGCCTCCAAATGCTCTTGGCTCTGCAAGGCTAGTGAGGGTGGTTTGGTGAGCATAGGAGGGCCAACTAGATCCCTAGAGCCAATGTTGGGCCCATTTTTAGTCACGACAGGTGGTGCATTTGTCGAGAGCCACTGATAAGAGGTGATTTTTTAATCTTGGTTAATAGGGACCAGTTATTCAATGTATGCCAAAGAGCATTGAAATAGATTCGTTATTTCCTAATAGACACTGTCAAGCCAAGATTTAATGGCAAGAAAGAGCTAAAAGGTCTAGATGGCAAGCTAAGATCATTAGAAAATATTCTCCTAAGCATAGTAGTCCGATATCCTTGAGAAAGAAAGGTCTTGTTGACCTAATTAATATCCTAGTCATTCTATCAGGGGGTGGAGGAATCTCTAGCATTTCCCTTTTCCTAAAAAGTCCATCTACTTTCAAGTGAGAGTGTAACCCCACAAATACAAACCCCTTAAGCAAACTTGGTTGTCATGATGGTGCAACCCATTGCAATACCTGTAGGAATGCTGGATTTTCTAGCCTTAGGTTTTCCTCTACCCATCTTTAATGGTCTAGCAAATGAAGATGCAGAGCTCCATATCAGTGGTTCCATAAATTAATGTTTAATTGTTGAATTTAGGATGAAGGACATCTTATGATGTTTTTCAATATGACTTTGAAAGGAAGATCTATAATGTGGTATCATGGCTTGGAAGCTGGGACCACGATTGATTATTTGCACCATTTCAAAGAGATTTTGCCCCTAAGAGAGGTGGTCAGTATTGACTACGTGGTCTAATTGTGACATATCAATATCCCCATGAGAATGCTCGAGCTAAGAAACTAAAAGAGATATTTTGCGTTGCAAACCTCTATTTCTATTCCATTTGCTACTCAACTGGAGTACTTTTTACATGGATTAGACTTCAATATCCAAGTGCAATTGATTAATGTTGTTCTTGCTGATATAGACACTACTATTACATGAGCAGAGGAGGTAGAGTCATGCATACAAGTGGCCAATGCATCTAGGGCAAACCTAAATTTGAGTATAGGTCCTAGAATTAATTTGGCATTAATTAGATGAAGTCAAGGTGTGACTAGTACACCTATGACCAATTTAAATGGAAGGGGAAGCATAATGTAGAATGTACCCACGCTCTCGGCTCCTCCTACTATGGATATGCAGATGGCTCGCCAAATGGTTCCACTAAATAATGGAAGTCAAATGACAAACCCTAATGTCATGTCAATTAGTCAGCGGGGGTGATTCCTAATTAGATGGTTAGGTCAGTTGAACGACAAGTGGATGATCACGATTATGAGTCTAGTGCGTCAAATATTCTTGGCGAAGTCAAGGACATGATGAAGCATTATATTAATATGATAATGGAATAGTATAGAAAATAGCCGTAGATGTTAATTTCCTAAAGAAGCAACAAAACTTGATAGGAAGTCAATGTCTTGAAGAGGGTGGTCCATCAAGATTTAGCTATAAGTGATGTGGTGGTCAACACTTCTTAAGAAACAGTCCTAATGACAAACGTGACATATGTCAGAAGTCTAACCATCTAGTTAGTACTTGTTGGAGTAAGATAAGCTCTTTTCAGCAAAGGGAGTAAGCAACCAGGTCCAATTAATGATCGAGCATAAGGGAATAACCTTCAGGAGGATGAGGGACCAAAGCAAATATTATAGAGAGAAAAAGCTATCATAGAAGATCTGCTTAGTGGTCGTGGTGTTAGCCTTATCAAAGATATGTGTGTCAATACCCTCGAGGCTTCCAATTTACGAGCCATTAAAATGGATAGAGGGTTAAAGAAGGTGATAGGGATAAGGTAAAACCTGTTGAGGAAAATCCTAAACAAGATGATAAGGGGACGCAAGTCCTTAACCCTGATGTGGAAGCCGGTCCTCTAAAATTTTTTGGTAGTAAAATTTACTCCAATAAGGACTTGCCAAATAAGAATGTGAAAGCCAAGAAAGAGGCATCTAATCTTGTTAAGTGACCAAGAGAAAGAATGGTTTGGAAGGAGAAGAGAACCTTGTTAATTATCATGAATTTGACTTAGCCAATTCTCTTTGTGAGTTAAAGCTTGATGTGAATCTCCTATAGTTGATCAAGTTATCTCCATGAGTGTGTAAGGAGTTTAAGAAGATCCTTCACACTAGGTATATCATTGAACCCTTGGGAATAGCCCATATATGGGAGATGATCAGTTTGAACATGTTGAAAAGCATTGCCCAAGGCTAGCAGCATATGTTGACAGTATATTAGTGGATCATGTCATTATGGATACAGGATCCTCCATCAACATTTTGAGTTTAGAATTGATGGAAAGGCTGGGACTGGAAATCCAAAAGGATGCGTCCACAATTCTCCAGATGGCTAATGATAGTTTAAGAAAACCAGAAGGTTGAATTACCAAAGTTCACATGACTATTGCTAATGTGAAATGCATTTTAGACTTTAGGGTTAATAGATTTACAGGGCAACCAAGCTATCAAGTATTATTGGAAAGGCCATGGATCTTGCAATCCAACTATCAAGTTGATATATCTACTAGAGGTCTCATTTTTGGAAAAGGTGCTAGACGTGTAATAGTGGATGCATATCCTAAGCCTCCTCAAAGCGAGAGAGTACCTTTATCTTTGATATAATTAGATGCATTAGAGGATCCTTTTCACAAGTAGTGAGACTTCATCAAGTGATGAATCAAGAGAGGGATCCACAATAGATGTCTACCAGGGTAACTCTAAATGAGCCAATAGGAGCTCAAGATAGAATCACAGATGCAGATGCGTTTGAGCTAGATCTCGGTGTGTTGAATGATCCATGACCAATTAAACTAGGATCTATGCTTAGTTTGGAAGAGAGGAATGACTATGTGTCCTTGATCTAAGAATTTCGTGATATTTCTTCTTGAAGCTATGATGAGTTGAGGGGTATTCCTCCTGGTTTGGTTTTGCATACTATCCCTTGAAGGAGGGTAGCTTTCCTATTCAACAAAAAGTGAGGTATATGCCTATTGAGTTAAGGGATGGACTATTTGAAGAGCTACAAAAATTGTGTAAGACTAACCTAATATTTCTTGTACCTCACATCGAGTGGTGTTTGCCAGTAGTTATCGTAGAAAAAAGAAAAATAATCAAATCCAGCTTTGCATAGAATTTAGGATGCTCAATAAACAGACAGTCAAATATTACTATCTATTGCCATTCATTCATTAGATTCTAGATAAGTTATTTAGTGGGTAAGGATATCTATTCATTTATGGACTACTTTACCGATTATAACAAAATCGCTATCACATAGGAAGATAAGTTGAAAATGATACTTATCATTGTATTATTTGTTGGTACCTTTGCATATCATGTTATAGCTTTTGGCCCATGTAATACGCTAGGATCTTGGCAACATACAAGTAATAAAACTTTCAATGATATTTTCCCAGAGGAGCTAAAGATCTTTCTTGATGATCTAGAGGCACCACCACAAGGGAGAGACAACTGATTATTTTAAGAAAATATTTTGAGCAGTATAGGTAGTTCTACATTATTCTCAACCCAAGGAAATGTGTATTTGGAGTGCCCTATGGATTGCTTTTGGGCCATGTGGTTAGCTCAGCTAGTATTGTAGCTGATCATGAAAAGATAAATGTTATCATCACTATGAGTTTGCCATGTACTCCTAAAGAAGTACATACATTTTTGTCATGAGTCAGATATTATCGATAATTTATTAATGCACTAGGCTGATAGGACATTGCCATTGATGAATCTATTATTCTTTAATTGTCTATTTGTTTAGAGTGATCCGTGTCAAGTGTCCTTCAAGGATGTGAAGTAGGAATTGGCAAAAGCGCTAGTTTTGAAAGCACCCAAAAGGGGTGAGATATTTTATATATTTTCAATGGTGACTATGATGTATAGTATCAACTACTATTTAGCCTAGATTTGGGGAGAGAGCTGGTACCATATCCGATTGCGTTTGTTGGGGGTGTTCGAGATTAATTATACCTACATGGAGAAACTGTGCCTTGGGATGGTCTTTGTGTAACGAAGGAATTCATGCACTACATCCTATATGAAAAGATATTATTTTATAAGAAGACACAAGGGATGAGGCTCTTGTTGAATAAGTTGCAATCTTGCTTGACTGGCTAGCAAATTGGTTGATCACTTTGCAAGAGTTTGACTATGAAATTAAGAGTAAGTCATGGAAGTTGCAAGGTATCGTTGAATGTCTTGTGGATTTTGGGGAGCCAAAGTCTTGGCTAAAGAAAGTGACCTTGAGGGTCTATTCAAAATTGATACAGCTCCATTCCATCTTGGTATGCTGCCATAACACACTATCTATCCATAGGAGAGACTGGAGCCGCTTTGTCGAAGGCTGAAAAGAGGAAAATTAGGCAGCAAGCCTTAACATTTGCTTTGATAGTAGGAGTACTATATCGACAAGGGTTCGATGATGTTTATTGTTGATGTGTTATGCTTGATGAGGTTCCATTTATCTTAGAAGAGTGTCGTGACTCCCCTTGTGTGGAGGGCACTTTGTTGGATGGTTGATTGGATAGAAGGCTATGAGAGTCGCATATTGGTTTCCATCCATTTTCCAAGATGCATTTGTGTATATTAAGAGATGTGATACATGTCACAGACATGAAAATATGGAGAATAGGAAGTAGCCACCACTGACTCCTATCATGGCTATACTACCATTTGAGAAGTAGAGTATTGATTTTGTTGGTCCTATACATCCTTCGTTGACTACATGGAAGCACTATATCATTGTGGTGATAAACTATTTTACAAAGTGGTCCAAAGCCCGTGCTATGATGAAGGATAATGCCAAGGAAACTGCTAGTTTTATTTTGGAACAAATTGTTTGCCATTGTGGTCCACCTAAGGAGCTTGTGTTTGATTTTGGGATACATTTTTTGAATAAAGTAATTGAGGCTTTGAAGATTAAATATAATAAGACTACACCTTATAATGCCCAAGCTAATGGGCAAGTAGAGAGTACTAATAAGCAGCTTGTGGGGATTTTATACAAGACTATGTCTGAAGGTAAGTGTGATTGGGACAAGAAGTCATATGTGGATGTTTGGATTATAATACGACATTGAAAAGAGCTATAGGCCACACCCCTTTTAAATTAGTATATGGGGAAGAGTGTGCTCTACCTTTGGAGATTGAGCTACCTACAATAAGGTTTGCTCTAAACCATTCTTTGGGAGAAGAGGAAGCATTGCAAGAAAGGCTAACTTCCCTTGCACATCTTAACGAGATTAGATTACAAGACTTACTACATCAGGAAGTAGGGAAGAAGCAAATGAAAATGCTTCACCCATAGGCAAAAACCAAAGATGCAGTTAGCTAAAGCTAGTCGGGACTAAGAAAATGACTTCATGTTTACCTAATCAAACTCAACAAGGTAGAGGATACGGATGATCCATCATGGTTAAGTGAGTATACTTATGTCTTTCCCAAAGAATTACTAGAATTACCTCTAGAATGAGATGTGGATCAAGAGATCAAGTTAGTCCTTGGAGATGAACTAGTTGCGAGGAGGCCTCACAAAATGTCCATTCTTGAGGCAATTGAACAGGGGGATTAGTTAAAGCAATTGCTAGACCAAGGATTCATTCATCCCAACAACTCTTCTTGGGGTGCTCATGTCCTATTCCAAAAGAAGAAAGACTTTCGTTAATGGCAACGTCCTTTCTGCCAAGGCATTTATAAACCTCCGATAGTACCCTATCGATGACAAAAAGCTATGTACCTCTTTCGGAGTGCGTAGTGGACTCATAGCGACTATAACCTTGATCTTTTCAGGGTCAGTTGTGATTCCTACTGAACTGACCACATGGCCTAGCAATAGCCCATAAGGCACTCCAAAGACACATTTCTGTGGGTTAAGAGCGATACAAAATTGTCTGCAGCACTCAAAGCACTTTCTTAAAATAATCAACATCCTTTCCCTTACAGTGGCTGCCCCCAGGTCATCGATAAATACTTTCAACTTGTCTGGGGAGATGTCACCAAAGGTCTTGTCTGTTGTTCGTTTCCATGATCCAGGTGCATTGCACAATCCAAAGGCCATCACATGGTACGCAAAAGTACCAAAGACAGTGATGAAAGTCATTTTCAACTTGTCCTCTTCTACAATTGCCATCTGGTTGTATCCTGCAAAGCAATCCATAAACAAATATATTTTCCTACCCACTAATTGATCCAAAATTTGGTCAATAAATGGTAACGTGTAGTAATCTTTAACCGTCTGCTTATTCAGCTCTCTAAAATCTACACATAGTCAGATCTAATTGTTTTTCTTCTTCCTAATGACAACTGGTGAACACCATTCTGTGTGATGTACAGGGAAAATTAAACCAGCTTTCTGTAACTTCTATAAATCCTCAAACAACCCATCCCTCAATTAAAAAGGCATATGCCTTACTTTTTGACACACAGGATGACTGCCTTCTTTTACAGGAATAGTATGAACAACCAAGCTGGGAGGAAGGCCTCTCAGCTAGTTATAACTCCAAGCAAAGATGTCGCGGAATTCTTGAATCAAGGACACATAGTCCTCCCTTTCTGCTGTACTGAGCATGGAACCTAATTTAATTGGCCACGAATCATTCGGCGTGCTAAGGTCCAACTACTCAATCACATCTGCATCTCTTATCCTATCTTGAGGCTTTATCGGCTCATTTAGAGTTATCTGATAAATATCCTACGTAGTGGACCCTTCTTTAGATTCATCATTGGATGATGTCTCACTACCAGATGGATCATCTGCCGTTTCTAATACAGTAGAGGATAAAGGAACTCTCTCACTCTGAGGAGACTCAGGGTAAGCATCAACTATTACTCGATTAGCACCTCTACCTAGAACCACTCGACCGGCGGGTATATTGACTTGACAGCCTGTTCGTAAGATCCAAGGCCTGCCTAGCAAGACTCGATAGCTAGGACATCCTACAAATCTTATCACCCTAAAGTCCAAGAAGCATTCTACACTTGCAACTGTAACATGGACTTTAGTAATGCAACCTTCTAGTTGCCTTAGACTATCATCAGCCATTCTAAGAAGGGTGGAGCTATCTTTTTGGATGCCTAGACCCAACCTCTCCATCAACTCTGAACTCATGATATTGACGGAGGATCCAATGTCTACAATAGCATGCTCTACTAATATTCCATCCACGTATGCTGGAACCCTAGGGAAATTCTTTTCAGCATGATCAAACCAATCTTCCCCTATTCGTGCTATGCCCAAAGGTTCTACAATATACCCAATACGCAATATCTTCTTGAATTCCTTGCATACTCCTGGAGATAATTTAATCAATTGTAAGAGGTTTACATCTAGTTTGACCTCACAAAGAGAACTTGCTAAATCAAAATCATGATAGGTAGCCAAAGCTCTCTTTTCTCGCCAAACCATTCTCTCTTTTGGTCTCGGGACCGGTTTTGGTGCTTCTCTTTTAGCTCTTGCCTTCTTTCTTGGCACTTCCTCATCCTTCTTAGGATCGACTTTTTTGTCAACAGGCCTTAGAGGTCCACCTTCCATGCCAGGATTCAGGACTTGCGTCCCCTTATCCCCTTGCTTAGGGTTTTCCTCGCGACCGGTTTTGCATTATCTGTATCACCCTCTTTAGCCTTTTGGCCTCTTGTCACGGCTCGTAGGTTAGAGGTTTCAGCGCCATTGACGTGTACAGCCTCGACAAGGCTGACTCCATTGCGTTGTGGAAACTCCTCTATAGTGATCTTTCCCCTTTGCAATATTTGTCTTGGTCCATCATTTTACTGGAGGTTACTACCTTGTGCTCTATGATTAACTGGACCTGGTTGTTTACTCCCTTGTTGGAGGAAACTAATCGTACTCCAATAGGTAGCAACTAAATGGCCCGACCATAAATATCACATTTAACATTTGGACAGTTTCTAGGGAAATGTTATCCTCCACACCACTTACAGCTGAATCTTGAGGGACCACCCTCTTCAGGGCATCGACTCCCTATTAGATTCTACTGCTTCTTCAGGAAATTGACGTCAACAGCTATTTGCCGAGATTGTTCAGAAATCATGTCAGTGTAGTGCTTCATCATATACTTAACTTTGCCAAGGACATTAGAGGCACTCGACTCATAGCCTTGATCATCTATCCGTCATTCCATTGGCCTAACAATTTGATTGGGCATTGGTTGTTGACTCACAAGAACAACATTAGGGTTCAAAGCTTAGCCTCCAACATTTGGTGGAGCCACCTGACTAGCCATAGGCATAGGCACACTGGGAGGAGCTGGCAGCAAAGGTACATTTTGAACTATGCTTTCTCTCCCATTAGGGTTATTCATAGACATCCCTTGACTTCCATTTAACAATGGTAAATTTCCTCCAGGTACTAGACCCGCATTAAGATTTATTCGAGAGGAGTAGGCCGTTTGTAATCGTGACTCTACTCCTTCTGCCTGCGTGATGGCAGTGTCTATATCAACCAAAGCCACACTGCTCAATTGTACCTGAATATTGAAGTCCAATTCATGCAAGAAGTATTGCAATTGGGCAGTTGGAAAAATAGGAATGTAAGTTTGTAACTTACGAAAGACTTCCTTAAGCTTCTTGGCATAGGCTTTCACATTCTCATGAGGTTCTTGGCATGTTACATTCAAAACACGCAACCAGTATTGGCCATCTCTTTCAGGGGCATACTTTCCTTGAAAAGCTGCATAAAATTGGTTGATTGTGGTTATGGTTCCAGTCTCTATGCTATGATACCATACTGTAGCCCTTCCTTTTAACGTCATGTTAAAGAACATCATAAGATGTCCCTCATCTTGAATGCGGTAATTAAACATTAATCTTTGGAATTCACAAATGTGAAACTCCGCATCTTCTTCAGCTAACCCATTAAAAATGGGCAAAGGCACTCCTAAAGCTGGCAAATCCGGCATCCCTGCAGGAATTGCAATGGGTTGTGCCATGACGACAATCGGATTGACAATAGGAGTTTGGAATGATGGGATCACACCCCCACTTGAAGTGGGTTGACTTGGTAGAAGAGAGGAAGAACTTGCGCTTCTTCCTACACCTAAAGGACTATGTGCAGCAATTGGGTTACTAAAACCACTGTCTCTTATGCATATCGGGCTAATCCTTTGAGGAGAATAGCGACTTACAATCTCAAATCACCGTCTAGCCCTCTCAGCACGTTCTGCTTTTTGTATTTCAGCTTGACAGTCCTTGTCAGAGGACATAAACTAATTTTTTTTTTGTCCCTAAAAACCCTAGATTTGAGAACCACCACGTTGGTAGCTCTCGATAGACGCACCATTGATGGGACCTCAAATGGGCCGGCACTGGCTATGGCACTAGTCGGACCTCATGCTCATAACAGACAAACACACCCTCACGGCCTTGCAGGCCAGGAGCGTCTATCTAATGCTAAAGGACGAACTGTCCTAATGCCTAATCTATGCATTTATAGTTTTGTAGTCCAACGTTTCCCTTTCTATAAACTCCACAGAGGGAGAACCCATACATATTGGCAATAAATGCCACGATAATCACATACATGGGAGGCAATCTCTCGGTGGAATCACTGCGGCCCCACTGCAGCTCTCCTACATCGCATGGATTAGCCCCTTGATGCGCTGCTCAATATATAGAACAAACAAACAAACTCTACTCTTTCATTTTGAAAGCATTCCAAGAGATACCATGTGTCCTTACCAAATAATTCCCCAGGAAACGAACGTCTATCCTACGGCTTTGGATGCCTTTCCACACTCAAGCGTGGGTCATTGTCATTGAAAACATGTGCTGTGCATCCAGTCTTTTGTATTCTGATACCATGATTGACATGCACATGCAAAATTGGATGATCCTAAAGTGCTCAAACATAATTTTAAATCAGAAACAGGTGGTGCACAACCAGGCTTTCCAATGCTCATTCACTAACTCATTGCGGCGATGTAAGGATACAACCGAAACAACGCCCGTGCTACTATCCTCTTAATTAAAATACAAGGAACTCTATGTTATGATATGCATCAGAAAATCAGCAATAATCAGGTGCGAAGACCGGTGATAGAGTCAGGAAAGAGGGAGAAGTTGCCGAGTATTGTCGGTTCCATGGGGTACTTACAGCCTCCAATCATGATTTGTGGGGGGCGGGGGGAGAGGGGGGCGAAATTTGTGTTGCCCGCTGCTCACGCCATCTCCACGCTTTCTCCACATTTTTTTTTCTTCAAAATGAGGGAGGGGGGTTAAAAGTCCCAAAGGGCACCCCCCCTTTGGTCTTAAATTTTGTCCACCCTTTCAAATCTTGGCCAATTTTTGGCCTCTTCCTCGTCTGGACTCCGTTTCAGCCCTCTGAAAAATCATGCGCGTCCGTCTTGACATCCTTCACTGACTGGAAGCTCCTAGAATCCCGCACGGTAGTCAGAAAAATTATCAAAAATCCACAAGTGTCGCTCGGGCGCCTTTTAAAAGCCGTCTTTCACTTGGTGCTTAAAATCGTCCTAGTTGTAGCCGTTGCCTTTGATGTTAAATATTTTTCCCCTAAATTTTGGATTTTTTTGGCAAATTTTAGGCACATCTCGGGCTCAAAACTCCGCTCTCAAGATATTACTCTGTTTTATGCAAAAGCCATGGAAAAGAGTCAAGCTATGATGATGGTTTCCAAGTAGACTCCTCCATGGGCAAACTTCTCCATTTAATAAGGTACTTTAGCATCAGATGATTCCTTAAAATCTTTTCTATTTTGCCAATGACCTTTTCAGTCTCATAAATGATAAGACCATCTTCATCCATGGGAGGTAACTCCTTTAAAACCTTTATGGATGGACCCACGTATCTCTTAAGTTGGAAAACATGGAAGGTAGAATGGATCCTTTTTTAAGAAGGAAAATCAAGCTCGTATGCAATCTCACCAACTCGTTTGAGGATTTGATTGTAACGTGTCCCCCTGTCCACTTGTAGGACATGTCTTAGCAGCCCATCGGGAATAGAGTCTAGAAAGCGCCACCCGGCACTCACAAGAAATGTCACAAGGTTTGCAATCTAGGTCTTCTCGAGTCTACCACAAAGCAGAAGCATCTGGCCATTCCCACTTAGGACCAACTTGAATCAGGGTTTTCCTAATAGTCAAGTCCCTAGGAGGTAGCTAGCGTCGAGAACCACTTTGCGCAGAAACATCAGGGTCAAAGCAGATTTATATTGCACTTGGTTCAAGGAGAATGGAAAATGAGAGGGATGCGAAGCTCGATCTCTCTGCCCGTAAGGCATAGTCCCATTCCGTTCCCCTAAAACAACATAAATCGGGACTCTAGCTCTTATTGATTCTAGGTTATTGTTACCTTGCCATCAATTCCTTTGAGAAAAGTTCTCGGCCAACCAGGACCACCCTTCCGTAGGACAGACCTAGAGTCACGTCCACTGCACTTTCCTTGGGTTGCTTTAGTTATCGAATTACCTACCACATCTAGTTTGACAAGCAAAAACAGCTTCCTTAATTAACCAATTAATCACTGGTTCCTTCATGTAACTTAGGCACTGACACAGAAAAACAATGTCAAGCAAGTTCCTTTTTCAACATTTGATCTTATTTATCAGTATTTGGAATACATCAAATAACCTACCCGAAGACTATTTCAGCAATCCTCAGGGATCGCTATTCCAAGTTCTGCCCGTTGACTAGTATGCGGGCCTCGAGATCCCATCTCGAGTCACGTTGGCCTCTTGTGCAGAATCCGGAGGCAAGGGATACACCCAAGCGTCCTCCTGCTCTAAGTAGTACCCATGGAGAGACCTCTCGAAGTGGGTTCGGTCCACGTACCCGGCGCGGCTAACAACCCCCTTGGATAGGGTTCGGCAAACAGTCGAAGGTAACTCATATTGCCTCTCTCTCCAGGATTTTAACACGAAGCATTAGTTGTTTTCGTGAATTAGTTCATTGAGCAAAGAAGTACAAACAATGCACGTAAGTGTACAATCACGAACATTCTAGTGGTCGTTCATACGGCCAACTGCTAAGGTGTGATTCCTTCTCCCCGAATACTTCCAACATTCGATCGTGGATCAATCGCGACTTGGCAAGATCCCAAGGGTTTCGTAAGTTGAGTTTCTTGTTTACCCTTTTTCCTTAGGTTAAGGTTTATACCCTGTTGACCCAAATTGTCTCTACCTTAAGTTTCCTTAAATTATAGATAATGAATCCTGGGCAACCTCATCGCCCTAACTTGGTTGGTCAATTGCTTTCTTGGCAATTCATTACTACCCTGGCTTGACAAATCAGTCTTCAAGAAAGAATGTTGAAGCAGGACGTTTGAGAGAACTATACAGCTATTATTTGATTCAAGAGTTCAAAGGGAATCTTTAGACAAAGCTGGATCATCCACTTGCTAGTGCATTGTTTCTTACTTTCATAGAGGTAGTTGATGAATAATCTCAATGGAAGGAGCCATCTCTAGAATGAACTATAGAGAGGGTTGTATCACAAGGAAACCCTATCATCATAAAGGTTCAAAGTATGCAACTTGGTTAGCCTTGTTTTAGAAGTAAATCATCCAATCAACTCTCTAGGGCTGTAGACCTACATGCATTATACATGTGATAACCAAGACCTGATGTCACAGATATAGGACTAATCATTGGTCGTCACACTCATCACTGTCTAGAATAGATCACAATTGGTTGATGAATCTGGAAGAGATTATTTAGCCTACTTTGGCTACTTGCAAAAACTGAAAATGAACAGCATTGAGCCACCATTTTTCTATACATTTGGAGCAGCTATATAGGAACAATAAGTACACTATGCAAAAAAACAACATGCTTATCATGAAGATTATAAAGAATATGCAAGGTATGCACATCAATCTCATGATCAATAGCATTATGAGCCACAATATTCTTGTCATGGATATTATGGACAACACTGAGTATGATCCACAGTTGTATTATGACAGTGAGTACAACAAGCATTGGTATGACCAACAACATGCATATGATGACGATGATGAGAACTCTATTGAGTTGCAGCATGCAAATAATGATCATAATATTTTTGGACAGCAACAACATGTCAATCATTATGTTTATGGTCAGCCCCAAAAGCAAGGACACCCTTACACTCATTTTGGAAACTCTTTCATGAATGAGAATCATGTGGAAAGGCCATAAGGATTTGAGAATGGTTTCAACTCTTTCGATATGCATACAAATGGGCAGTCATACATGAATGGGCATCAACATGTATATGATCATGATCATGGATATGAGCAGCATTATGCTAGTGAACATGGGTAGCATGTTGATTAGTACTTCTATGATGATCAACCATCCCATAGTCAATATTATGATGATGATGATCAACCATTTCATGGACATCAGCATTATACTAGTAGAAATGAATGTGGCCATGACTATGGAAAACTATTTTATCATGAGAAGTATGACAATCATAGTGGCCAACATGATCTTATTCAAGGAAAACTCTTAACTGATGATGATATTAGAGATCTACATGCACAAGGCTTATGTTATAGATGTGTTGAACCAATATCTTCTTATCATAAAGATATACTCAGGAAAAGGAATGCTAAAGTGATGTTGGTTATAGAGTTTTCAAAAAATGAAGAGGAAGCTAAAGAGGCCAAAGAGGAAGTGGATTGTAAAGTCCAAGATGGAGAGTCTTACAAATCCTTTGAAGTTGATCCTAATGTCTATTAGCTTTCTAATCTATATCATGCTAAAGACCAAGTAAATGCAATAATTGAAGAGGGACATGTAAAGGAGCTTCATGAATCCATACACCAATCTATGACCTTATCTTTCCATTTGATCGAAGGGATCATGAGGATGCTTCCTTGTTTCCATTTGACCTAGGAGGCAATGATGGGATATATTATTTTGTAGAAGGAACTTATGGTTGTTATGACTATTTTGATGATTATCCATTTGAGCCTAGAGGCATATTTGTCCTCTCTAAGGCTTCATGATTCCTTCAAAACAATGGGATTATTGCAATTATAGGATTGTGGGGACAGCTTGCTGTGTGAATTTCATGTCATGAATTATATGGTCATTTTTGGCAACATGATTGAATTCTATGTATTAGACATGTTCCTCATGGTCTTTTCTATCCAATAAGACTTTATTTATGCCATTTGGACTCTTCTATCATGAGTTATAGGCAACTTTTATTGGATGCCATGTTTTACAATTTATAGCAATCCATTGACCTCTCTAGGTTATTTTCATATTTTGAAGGACTCTTCTTTGTGGCATGAAGACTTTTATTTTAGCATGGAGTCTTAGTTTAGTATGAATTAATCTATTTCAAGCTATTCTTGTACTCATCCTTGTATCTTGTCCCAAATTCAGCTTTGTGGACAAAGCTCTTCTAGGCCGAGATGGCTTGCAATAGAGTAAAAGTGCCTAAATGCCTTAGCCAATATTTAGTCTACCAGGGTTAAGTATAAAAGGCTAATTTGTAACTAGCCTAGGATATTTTTTCCATTTTACAACATTACTTTTTTGGGGTCTCAACCTCCCACCATCTAAGAGGGTGCATACTCTTGGCCACCATAGCTTGGGGTGCATGCCATGATGCAGCCTCTCATCATTTGATTCTCAGCCAATGTTTAACGGAAACCTGTGGGAATTAACTTCTTTACAAGGAGGCATACTATCATTGCACCTAGAATTTACCTTTCTTGCTTGGAGGTTTTCACTACTAAAATCCCCCATAGAGGCTATCTTGGTATTAGCAATTGAATTATCTCCTTGTAGAAAAGATTGGATGCTTGGATGCACTTACAGTGAGCACAGAAAACTCCAAAAGCTTTTCCAACATCTCTGAATATACTCCTCATAGTCAAATGCCTACATCTTAGCCTCACTTAATGACTTAAGATCTCGCATCCTCACTTGGATTTCCTACATATTAATCACTAAGCCACTCATAAAGAGCTCACACAACACATCCTTTCATTAGGGCCAAAAAAGTTAAAAACTACACTTTTGTTAATCCGTGGATTAAGGAAAGGGCCAAAGAGATTTTTCCACGTGGACAAAAATATGGTATTATTGTCTCCTCTGCTTTTGAGATAGTAGAGTTTATTTTGTGGTTCTCCCCTTCTATTTAGCCAAAACATTTAAACCCTGACAATTTTTGGTTGTCCCAACAGCCCCTATTAACTAATAAAAGCTGACAAAACCTATGATAAAGACATGGCAAAGTTAAGTTAATTAAGAAAAATTTTAAAATCGGGAGAATTGTCAAAGTTCTTGGTGCTCGTCCCCTTGACCTCTGTCTTTAGGTTTCTTTCTATGCACATTGTCTATATACTCATTGTCTTTAACATGGCATCCACAAGGCATCCTTTTCATTCCATAAACTCTTGCACCATGTATAGCAACAGTGCAAATGGAGAATGGGATCCCAAAACATTTACTATAAATGATTGGGTTACAATGCTACCATCTTGCAGGGCTCTCACAAAGCGAGAAAAAAAAAACAATTCTACCATCTTGCAGGGGCTCTCACAAAGTGAGAAAAAAAAAACAAGGGGATATCAAATATCATTGGAAGGGACATATCTTTGCCTTCAAAACCATGCCTCAAGGCTGGTTTGCTTTGGTGCAACATGTTTACATGGCTAGAGATATGCACTTGGCTCCACAGGAATATTTTTCCCAGCAAGCACACTATAAGTTTGAGTTGTAAAAATATATGTGAGTATATGGTTTTGTTTGAAGCATATGCTAAATAATGGATTGTTGGTTGTAGATATCTTTCCATCAACAAGTTTTGAGTGGCAACCTGTGGAGAGCCTCAGCGGAACTTTCCATGCCATTCATAAAGAATTTACAGACATTATTTATGTTGATCAGACCACGATTTTTTTTCATGAAAGTGGAATTTTTGTGCATTATGAAAAATATGTGGTTCCTTCAAAAACAGGTGTGTATGGATACCTTGAAGATTTGCAGTTACCAAGACTCTCATCTTTGGATTGGGAGATGCCTCTGATGAAGCAAAAATGGAGAGTTTTAAACTCAAAATTGCTCAAGATATTCAAAAGGCTATGACTCCTAGAAGGATCTCGAGATGAGTATGCTTATTGTGGTTTTTACCCTTGCATGTTTTTTGTAGCTTGCTTTAAAACAACATGTTTACAATGGACGAAGGTTTTATGGCTAAACAGAAAATTTTCAAATGAATTTTTTGATAAAATTTTAGGTCTATGTTGGAAGGTCAAGGAATCTGACCATAAAGGCGACTTATAAGGTGCAATGTGTGCCCTCAATCATTGGGTTTATCCTATAATATATCACAACAATATCTTATCATAAGTTTTAATTACACAAGATACAAACTTAGATTGGGTGCTTGGGTTCCTTTAGATTTAAATATTCATTGTAAGACATTGAAGCTTACTATGCCAGTTACCGCACAAGAAGGAAAGGAGGTGAACATTACTTCAAAGTGGAGTCTTAAGGATGTAAGAGACACCTTGGAGTTTCTAGACAGTATTACCCCTAGATATAAGTTCAAGGTAGATGGTGCTGTAATTGGAAAAAGAGGTGAGAGCTCTGTATCATGTATGAGTTGTTTGCTTCCTAGTGTTGCGAGTTTCAGACCATAAATATGCATGTATAAATAATTTTGAATCTTTCTTTTTCTCACAAATATTGCTACCAGAAACATGGAATTATACACATTGAAGTACTATTTAAAAAAATCTTGGTATAAGCTTTGCAGTGATTCTGTTAATAACAAATCTTCGTTTGCGGACCAAAATGATTTCATTATATCATGAGTTACAAAATTGCAATACAATTCAATAGGAAAGACTTGGTACAAGCTTTATAATTCTCTATGATTCTATGAACAAAAAATCATCTTTCATGGGTAAGATCAAAATGACATATCATTACATTTTGGGTTAGAATATTGCACTACAGATGTATACACAAGGGAAATGTTACTTTAGTACAAATAAAAAAACTGATAATTAAAAGGCTATTCTTTAGCTTCTCTTTGATCTTTGGCTTCTCCATCCTCAGGCTGTTCTTTAGCTTCTCCTTGATCTATAGCTTCTCCATCCTTAAGACTTCTCTCCTTCTTTGGAAAAGTTGTGTCATCTTCCATACTTTCATCTGTCATCACTAGTTTCCTATTACTAGGTGTTTTCTTTGGTTGCTCCAAGAACTTAATTACCTTAGGCACTCTTTTCTCCTTGGGCTTTAGAGGAGATGGACTAAATTTCAATGGAGAAAGATTAAGCATGCCCTTCATCTTGGGCCCCCTTTTGTTTGGACCTTGGAGACTTTTTTTCTTGATGGTTGCCATTTTCTTGCCTTTGCCCTTTGTTGTTGCCTATCCTTTGGAATTTTTAGCTGGGAGAGGGAAATCTAGGTCCACCGATGTAATTTCCCTATCTAGAACTAGTTCAATACACCTCTCCCATATCCGCCACATGTATGACTCAGGGTAGTCTCTGCAGTGTAACAAACCACATAAGTTTTTTGAAGTAGAAAGAGACTTTCACTATAAAAAGGATAAAGCATAGGAGACTTACATTCATCCCCTCTACATTCAATAACTTTGAATCTATAATCCTCGAAGCATTTGGAACCACTCTCCAGCCACAACTATGTACGTCGTTTTGCAATGGGACCTCTTGAAGCAGAAACTTGAAAGGTCTCTAAGGATCAGCAATGCTTTTAAATCTGGTGTCCAAGTGGGTAGTAACAAGTATAGCAGCACCACACATATTAACTTATTAGCAAATATTATAAACTTTATCCAATAAAAGATAAAATAAATAGTGTTTATTAACAATACATCTTTGATTGGCCATGGATAAAATATTATAAACTTTATCCAATAAAAGATAAAATAAAGAGTATTTATTAACCATACATCTTTGGTTGGCCATGGATTCTTGAAAGAGAATTCATAAAAATTACCTCTCTTGCAGAAATGTTGATATAGATTAGGCTCCAGTGTCCTCTACAAACCAAAACACAAGTGAGAAATAACCCTAAAGACAAATCATCAAGAGATAGAATGTTGAAGAAAGTACCTTTCAATATATGGAAAAAAATATGATGGTTTGGGACACTATCAAAGTGCTTTAAAAACCTTGCAATATTTGAATTAGATTTTGAAAACAAATCGATAGAGTGAAGTTGATCAATAACAAATATACTCTTAGCAATATCAATGCTAAGAGAAGCAACATATGCCCTGTATACAAACTAAAGAATAAATAAGAGAATGAGTGTAATATAAGGACCCTTGAAAAAATTCATTATAAATAAAGAGAAGCAAAAGACCTTACCTCAAACAACAACAAACTATTGAATCTATTAGTTGAGTATCTTTTTTCTCAAATAGGATCTTATCCTTTGGAGAAATGCTAAGGTAGTCTTCTTACTCAAGACTAACAGAAACATTCAAAACCATTTGGATGTACACTTTGCCCATCCTCTCGTAGCTCATTGAGCCAAGAGAAAATATCTTTCTTTGCCAGATCAGATCCTCATTTTCTATTACCTCTTTCCTTTTCTCCTCCAAGACAATCTCCTTCTCACTTGCAACCCTTGCAGCATACAAATGGGTAACCTCTTCAATCTTGGGTGCTGGTGACTCTTTCTACTTTCTCTTGGGTGGAACATTGAGGATTTCAAATGCCTTTTGATCAATTGATGGAAGAGGCTTCAAAACTTTGTCAAACCTATATCTAAGTGTACTAACCATACTAAAGACTTTATTCATTGATGTAATTCGATGTGCATGGGCAGCTGCAATATAAGCATCATTTATCAAATCTATTAAAAAATCCTCTACTACCTCTTGCAAGCATAGTAGGGCAGACAACTACCATCTCTTTTTGAGGTCATCCACAGAAGCAACAGAGGACAACCTATCAGATATCTCCTTAACCAGTCTAAAAAATGCAGCCTTAGGAATGAGGTGACTAGTTGACTTTTGAGCTTTCTTGATCTCTGCAAAACACATTTGCATGTGAAACCATCTTTACTTTGTCTTATTCCTCACAGGGGCTTCCTTGGCAAGCTGAACTTGAGGAGAAGTTGAGGGCTCAACTTACCAAATGACTTGTTCTCTAAGGATTCATCTTCACATACTTTACCAGTTGGTGTAACAAGGACAACAATTTGTTCAACTGTCTCCTCAACAGTTTGCTCACCACTTCAAAAGATTTCTTCACCAAGACCTTCCTTGCAATTTTTTTAATCCTGGCCATTGAAACTAACACGGTGCGATAAAGAAGCTAAATAAGAAGACAACTAACTCCCATCATGCTAAAACAAAGACTAGATGGAAGCCAAAATAATGACAGGCCTTGAACTCCTTCTCCTCGCTTTGCACTAAAGGTTGCCCCAATACAATGCCCTAGCGCAAATTTGAGTTCCTTCTTTTGCCCTTATTTCTTCATATTGGGGGATTCCAACACAATGCAAATGCACAAGTTCCAACACAGTGTGAATGCATGCCCTCGCTTTGTATTTTCCCCACTCGCATGCAGTGCGAGAAGACAAGAAGAAGCTTATTCCTCACTCCTCTTTTCATTTTATTCTCTATAGATCCAATATAACATGATGAGGGTTGTTGCTAAAGTTGGTGAAGTATGCTTTCACGCTATTTTGGACAACCTGGCAGTTTTTTATGTCACCAACGTCGGACATATGACACCTCTATCGATTGGATATGTCAGTATTGTTGAACGAACGGCAATCGCGACATAAGGTGCGAATTCATATTTGCACCAACTAAGAAGTTCTTATATACTTGTGGGTGCTGATGTCCACATGTCATGTTCTCATTGGCTATTTTATTAGGGTTTTTGGAACGTTCCTTCTTTCCCCCTCATGCCTATTTAAGGTCACCCAAATTTATTTATGCACTTTTCTCCCCCATTTCCTCGCACGTCAAACGTCTTCGACTCCATCTCAGTCTCCATCTCCTTCTCCTTCCCTGCTCAACTCTCTGAGAAACCCATACCCGAACTATTCATCTCCATCTCTATATCCTTCTCTCCTCGGTTCCAACCCAACCCATTTCCTTCTTCATCACTGACACCCCCTCCATCCATTATCATGTTCCCAACCTCCACATCACCCCTTGCGTCCATACTCCGTCACCCCCTAAGTCCATACTCTGCATTCCCAACCTACACGTCAATAAGGCCACTATGCTATAGAGTCAACATAGCCTATTGGTGCTAAACCACAACATCTTGGTCCTCACAACCTTCAAGTCAACTTCCACATCCTCCCCGTCGATAAAGGCGTCCTCCATCGTATGCCTCACATCACATTCCCAAAGTCCAGCCACAAGGCAAAATTCACCAAAATAATGAGAGTAGGTAAATAAAAAGGTTTTGATTTTCTTCTTATCATGTCCTAATCTCCTGTCTTACCACAGAGGGAGCGATAAAGGCATTTTCCTACCCTTTCCAAAATGATGCAATGCTGGTGTTTGGATATTCCTAAATAGTTTAATTCGAATTGTATTTCTTACTTCTCCAACACTAAGTGAGGGATGCACTTCAAAAGGCTTATACGTTGATACTCGCGTTGTATAGGCAATCAGTCTAAAGCAGAGCTATTGTATCTCAAGAGGATGTTTGGTATAGAGATGTCACACATGTTTGCCTCCACATCTATGAAGAGGAAAAGAGTCCTTGAGCCCACAATGACAAAGGATTCAGTTGCCTCAGATGTTTCAATAGCATCTCATATGTCAGTGACAAATAAAGGTTCAAGCAAGGCTTCAAAGTCTCCTATGAGGATCCCAAGGCTATCTCAAATTACAGATGTCACAACCTCTGAGAAGCTTTTGGATTTTCTCATAGAAAACAATATTGACATTTCTTTCTATCCAGCAGCTAGGGAGATTTTCAATCCAAAGTGGGACCTTGAGCAAGTTCTTAATTTCTCAAATGACTTTTGCAAGGAAGATTTTACAGATTTTGAAGAGTTGGCATATCTTGTTGTTCACTTGGATTCCAAGAATTATGTTCACACCCCTATTGGAAGGTCAGGCACTAAGAAGTCATTTTTTACCAAGAAATGTGGTTATCATTCTCTTGATAGATTTTATGCATCTGAGTTATGCTCTTAAAAAAATACAGGCTTATGCTTAAGTCTACTACATTCATTGTATTTTCCCTTGTGAAATACCCTCTAAAATCTGATGAAAAGCATAAAGAATCCTCAAAATTATCTAGTTATTGCCTTCTTAAAGAGATAGTAGATGAAGTTGATGTTGAGGAGCAACTAGACACCTAGATGGAAGCACTAGTTTCAAAGGACTTGGATGTTGCTGAATTCAAAGTAGAGATAGTAATTGAAGAGACCAGTATAGAGGTTGATGAGCCATTTCACACTCCTTCAAGCCTTATCGTTCCATCTTTGCCTACTTTCCCAAATAAAGACAAGGAGTACATATTACTATCTGATCTCCAAATTCTTTTCAATTTGCGAGAAGATTATTGCTTGGAAGTTATTGTAGAGGCATCTGTAAATGCAAAAGGCATAGTGGGTGTTGAAAATGAGTCCAAGGAGGACTTACTTAATTTAGATACTCAAATGTCTAATGATAAGTTTATAGATGCATCAAATAAATTGCCTGCTTAAAGATGTTGAGAGAGAGTTACAGGCTGTTGACAAAGAGTTTGACCAATTTCAAGTGAAGCTTGGAATCTCCAATTTCGGAAGGGAGGAGTCAGCATATGTAAAGGAGCTCAAGGATATCAAGGAGACATCAATTAGCTTATGGAATCCAAGAAAACTTGAGAGTGATGAAAATCAAATGGTAATGCATTATTTTTTTTGTGGAACCACATACATACTTTCATTTTTTTTCATTCTGAATGTTGGTTCATAGTTGAAGATTGCAAATGTAGATAATTTCTTGGGAAGAGCCAAAGGATCAAGAGTTGGTGGTAGTTCCCTAAAGGATATTGCACTTGGGCATTACATATCAAGGATTGATCCCAATATTCTATTAGTTTTGCATAACACTTTCTCAAAGGAGGCATCATGGCCAATTGTGTGTGTTAAAGCACTTACAAGGCTTCTTGGATACTAAGATTTGCAGTGCAATGTGCACAAAGCTATGTTTTTGGAAAAGACAACAGCCATCCGAATATTTGGTTATGGTCTTGGCTTCTCTGCCTCTAGGGCTGGATACTTCCTTGCATACTCATCTTATGTTTTAGCAACAAACAAAAGAGATATTGAATCCATAGCTGGATACAAGAGAAGGGAGTTTTTACGTTATAGAGGAAAAATGCTTGAGGAGGACGAGGATGTAAAGGCTCTTAAAAGCTAGCCATGTATATAATATTTTGAAAATAGTATTGGTACATTAGATTCCACTGCATTTTTTGTGTTCTCCATCTTTGAAGTTGTCTTCATATAACCAATTGAATAACTCATGGAGGACATTGGTTTTTGTTGCTCCTCCTCCATGTCTAGTGCTCCAAAAGAAACACATATGTGCTTGGTAGTGAGATTTTTCCATACCTTGGCTACTGTAAGTTGCTAGGGGCCCTTGCTCTTCCACAAAATGGCCCATGAATAATAAGAATATGCTGTGACAACCCAACAAGCAATAATCAAATTAAATCATAAAACCTTTTTTTCAAAGCAGAAAGGTTAAAATTTATGTTGATCTTACCAAGTAGAAAGTAATATCCTTTCCTCCCCAAGCTTCCTTAATTGCTTGAATAACATTCACAATTGAACATTTGTACTCTTCCAAATAGTTAGACATTATCTTTTGTTCCCTGAGCATTTTTAAAAATATGTCCAGCTATCTCCAAACCTTCATTTGTAGGAATGAAATTCGTGGTGTGATAGCCACATTTGTTGTGATTACACACAACTCTCTCTAGCACTCCCACAATGCGTTCATTTGTTTACCAATATGGTTTCTTAGAAATCATCTAGCTTTTGCACCCCCCATAGAAACATCTACTAAGACCTCTCTTGTTTTCCCTGAGGCTATTGGATCCTTTCTCAGGTGAGCTTGACCTCCATGAAAACCCATTTTTGACAGTAAAGCCTCACATTTATCAATGTAGTCATTTGACAAAGATACTGGTTTTATTGAATATGCATAGTCAAGATGCAATCTAAGCAAGTTATCAACTATTCTAATCTCTGCATGTAATGTACAAATATGAACATTCCTTAGAGAGATTGAGAGAATATGATCCCATAAGCCATCCACATTTTTGAACTTGCTCAAATCTATAGAGTTCTGAGTTTGGGGCTCTTCTTGCTAGCTTCAAAGTAGTCCATTCTTTGGATCCCAAACTCTCCATGCAATAAATACAAGGATATTTTGCATTGGCCCCATTACTTACTCCAAGCATATATTTGATAGTTTTTAAGTCAGCACTCATATGCCATTCAACATTAAAACTACCAACACCATCGACTATTAACATTTCACCTTCACTTTGAGACTTTATAATATTAGGAATACCTGTATGAGAGAATAACCATTTCAAGATTTCATGACTTTTAGTTGGTACTTGGGCCATACTAATCCACCAAAGCTCCATCTTGGATTGTATCTTAAACTATTGTTCTTGCCCCCTACCAGTATTGTAATCTAATGCCCTGTTCATGATACAAATGCTAACTCTTTCTATCTTTTGTCCCTTTTGAATCTGTGCTTCATCCAAATTTAGTGCAAACTTCAAAATACCACCATATTCTTGGACATTAAATTTATACATATGGACCATTGCAATCTGGACTCTTTTAAGATCAATCCAAATATTATTAAATGTGTTGTATTCAAAAAATCATTTGCTTTATGTTTTTCATAGGGCATAGATCCTTCCAAAAACATCTGGAATCCTACGATTCATAGTTGTCCTAGCAATTGAAACTGCAAGAGGTGGAGGCAAACCAAATGCACTTATTCTATGAAATTTAAGAATTGTAAAGCACAATTTAGAGAGAGCACGATTCCCTCTACATCTTATACCCATACTATCACATATCTCCACTTTTTCATTTGGTTTAATTGCTCCTTTTAAATCTTTCAGAGTTTCGCTTCTCAAGTCTACATTTTTAGGTGATTTAAGAATCCTTACAATGTCCTTCTTTGTCATGGTTTCTTTAATAAGCTTAATCCTCTCATTATTCTCTCGAATATTAATACCTAAAATATTAGAGACACTCTTTGCAAGATTTAGTCTCCTTTTCTTCACTCGACTACACAAGTCCATTATATTTTTAAGTGGTCTTTTTCTTTGTCTAAATCCTATTGGAGTTTCTTTCAAGCACAGTAATTTTTCTTGCAATGACTAATTAGAGTTTTCTAGATTATCAACCTTGTCCATTAGCTCAAAAATATTTTTTTGAGCCAATGTTAATGCTTCCTTCATTTCATGCATTTGTTTTCTAAATGTAAAAGATGCAGAATATAACCTCATGCAATAGCCAAGCATCCCATCACAACCATCTCCAACATACCTTATGAAGTTGTGAATATTGTAAAAAGGAGGATGTTTACTTGTAGAAGGGTCTAGATGATAAATATTTCCATCCATCCATAAGTCTACATGCTTCTTTCCTTGTAATCCCAATCTGTTAGCTTCATCCTTGTCCAACGATGCTTGATGGTGTATACTCGTCCAAGATGAATAGACAGGATCTAACTGAATAGTTAGTTTATACTTGCGTGGTGGGGCTGCGCTTATATTGCTAGAAGAGGTGTTGGTAAACATTTTGGTAGGGAACCACCCTAAACGGGACAAAAATATCACAGAGAAGGAAATAGAACCATAGGAAAGAGAGGTGCAAAAAAATGAATGTTGCGGAACAAACGAGCAGCGTCGTTTGGTGCAAAAATTCACAAATACATCCGACCTCTTAAATGAATCATACATTCTCTCATTAATCACATTCAGGGAGCCAAATTTGGAGGGTTTTTTTTTTCTAAGCCTCCTCTAATTAGCAACTTAATCATTTTCTTACAGGTGCCATTTTAAAACCTTTTTGGCCTTAATGTGGCAACACAGTGGCTCTTCTTGGCCTCCCAAGCCTAAGAATATCATCAAAGGCTCTAGTATATTCTTTAATCGAGGTATATGACTCTTGTCAAATCTACATAAGCTACCCTAAGACTTGAGTCATAGGAACCTTCTTCTCATGCTCATCTAGAAATTTATTACATAGCTCCTCAAAGGTTCTAATTGACTCTCTTGAGAGGCTCCAGTACCATTTCCTAGCCTCCCCCTTTAGAGGACTCGAAAACATGAGCATATAATGTATATCATCAAAGATACTTACAAGGCAGGTTAGACCATACTCTTTCAAATGCAGCATCAGATCCTCATCTGATAGCCCATAAAACACACGAAGATCCTTGTAAGGAGGAGGCCATTTAGTCCTCTTCTTCAGGATCAACACTACATTCCCCAGATCTTCGTACTCACCTTGACCTAGTCCCAATGTCTAAGGGTCTCTAATCTCTTTTGCTTTCCAACTTTACCGATGTAGGAAGATCAATACTTCCAATGACATACCTTTCTACCAACTCATAGAGTGGTCTAGGGAGTCCTATGCTATGCAATAGGGAATCTACCCCATCCCCTATGGGTGGTGCTTTAGCAAGTCTGTTCTCATTTACCACCATTTTCCTCGAACCAAAGATGGGTCCCAATAGAACCTTCCTCTCTAACAATGATTTCCCACATACATAGATATCATCCAATGCTTTATGGACCTTAGAAATCGCACTTCGATACCCAAGTGCATCAATCACTATCATCGGATGTATCTTCTGATCATAGTCGTGTAGTACTCCAACCATTTGCATCATAGTCTTTTCCTCTGACACATTATTACTATCAAGGATCATAGACAACTATGCCATCCTAGCATCACTTTTGCTTCCTAATCTTTCCTCTAACTCCCATGGATTATTGGTCATGAAGGCCACTCCATGGGTTCTTCCCCATAGTAGCCCAAACTCGAGCATATTGTCACTTTCAAAGCAAAGGATAAAATGGTTGGCCAAATTACTAACCAAAGATCCCAATAAACCATTATTCAAGATAGACATAATATCTTTCGGGTCATGGGGATTCCTTGGATTAATTTTCATGTTGATTACCAAGGTTTTGATCAGCCTCATTCAACATCCATCGCTTCAAGGTGGCATTCAATTAGAGATTAGAAATAATAGGTCCCTTATAGCCAAGGATTGAAAACCACCACTTATTAGTGGCTCACACCACTTGTAATTACCTAAAATGGGCTCCACAATGGCTCTAGGGCTCTAGTCAAGCCTCTTATTCTCACCAAACCACCCTCATAACCTCACGGCCAGAGCATCTAGAAGCTATACACTACTCTAAATAAATCATGCATTTGTGTCGATTGCAGTCTAATGGTTTTGCCCTTCCCTACTCCAATAGAGGGAGTATCCAAACATTCAAGTGATCAACACCTCAAAACATGCACATGGATATCTCCCCCCAGCAAAATGTTGTGGCTCTTACAACTCTCCTACACCGAGGGGATCAACCCTTGGATGCATCATCCTACACATAGAACACGAATGTAATAGAGTCCTCTCATAATATAAATGTAACAATCTAGGAGACTGTATATATTCCTCACTTAATCAAATTTCCCAAGATATATAACTATCCTACAACAAAGGGGAATCTTACACTCTCAACATTAGTCATCACCTAGACATACAATTTCCATGCATCCAAGAATTTATCTCTGATACCATATTTGGATTGCATATGCAAAGTTTATGGCATTCCGTGCTCAAATAACTTAACTAAAAACCAAGAAACATGAAGTGCACAAACAATATTTTCATGATTTCTTTCTAATCTTGTCATGTTTTGCATTGCTACTGAGGAACAACACCAGGTTGCTTACTCAAAAATTTACATACATGCATCTCATAATTCAAGGAAATGGAGCCGTTGACATAATTTCCTAGCCGTGTTGTTGATGTTTCCAAATCACCCTATCTATATCCCATTATACTTCCAAACCATCGTCCATCACCGATTCCCCAAATCAGCCCTCCCTCCCTCTCTCTCTCTCTCATAAATAGCCATATGAACAAGGAACAAGGAGGAGAGAGAAACATGAGAAATTGATTTTTTATCTTGTTGAATACTACATCATTCCTCACGAGAATCATAGCATTGAAGAGCAAAAAATTGAAGCATCCAATGCCCAAGAGAGTAGTAAGAGAGTCATTGTAGACCGAAAAATCCATTTTTTAGGGGAAAAGAAGGAGGCACTAAAAAATGTGTCCCCCCCATGGCGTTTCATTTCTTACTTTGTTTGTCTCTTAATTAGGCTTAAGCCACTAACCTACCAAATAACTAGTTCAATCTTTGACCTTTCATACTTGTGCAAAGTGGTTTTGACCCAGTTGAGGGAGCAAACAGCCTTGGAATTGCAACCCGACTAGACCCATGGCTTGCTAGTGTCAAAATCTATCACTTGGCCTCTGTAACATGATTTTTGGGAAGCAAAGAAGGAATTGCAATCCGACTGGAATTGCAATCTGACTAGACCCGTGGCTTTCTAGGTTTTCATCAACACAAGCAAAATAAGGCTTCAAGTTCAAAGATGGATAAAACATGGGAGAATTTGTGTTCTTTTGAGGATATTCTTCATGATGCTTATGAATGGGATGATGATCATGAAGGCACGAAAGTAGGCATATTGGGAGATTTCTTACAGTTGTTGAAAAGCTCAAGGAAAGATATGAAGATGTTTTGGATTCCAAATCAAGTTCAAGTGATGATGATGATCGGTGCTCTTTATCCATGGTCTTGCCAAAGAATGAGGTAAAGGGAGCAAGAGAGGACAAGATCCAAAGAAGCCAAGAATCCTCGAGTGTCCCAAACCCAATAGAGCAACTTGCCAATGGGAGAGTGAATCATCACACACTTTTCATCAATAATCTCAAGGTATTTTTCAAACTGTCATAATCAATCTCCAATTAGCTTTAATCAAGAAGAAAGCAAGCCAGAAGTTATGAACAACGATGATGATCATATTGGTGATCAAGAAGATCAATTATGTATTCAAGAAGATGATATTATTATGGATGATAAGTTTGAGAATTATGATTGTTGCAATGAAGATGCCATTGTGCATGATTTTCTTAGTTCTCTTATTGATGCTAAGGAAGATAATGCAGCTACTAAGTTGGATTTCAATGAAGGAACTTTGCCAAAACTTGAAGAAGTGCCACTACTCGTAGTTCAAAGTGCACCATATTCGGATGTATTTTTTCAGGATACTAATATTTCCAACATGCAAGATAATATTTCAGGTCATTGTATTGCTCGATCTAAAGAATAAGTTAGTGTTCTACTATAGGAATTGTGGAATTGCATTGTAATTCCTTTGCAGGAAGATCAAGATTGCAAGATTTTCACTACATTTCCTTTGCAAGAGTTGGTTGAATATGAAGCATTGTAGAATGTAGTCAGTTTGCATGGTTTTTCTAAAGTTCCACATGAGATACACTCTATGATTCAATCTCCAACTGAGATGATTCATTGGTTTTCTATTGATCTTGAAAAGGAGAGAAATGTAGCCAATTTTGCAGCAATCGAAGCTTTGTTTGTTATTAATAGACTTCAAGAGGAGAAATCATTACTACAACATCAAGAGATTTCTCAACTGAGCAATGTAATGGATTTCCAAGTTTCTCATTGTTTTGAAGTCATTAATGCTCTTGAGGAAGTTGTTTTGTAGGAGGATAATGAATTGCTTATTTGCATAGACAATTGGTATTTTCTCTTGATTCAAGTCAAGATGTTATTCTTGAGGATCTCTATGCATTGAATGATCAAGTTGTTGATGTTTCAGTTCAAACTGCTATTTTTGAAGTCTTTGAGGACTCTAATCAATCTATCACTGAAGTTGAAGTATTTGGAAGTATGCAAGTACCTACAATGGATATCTATGCAATTTATATTGCAACACGAATGGTTGATGTTATTCATGTTGATTGGTTTTTAACAATGAAAGTGCTGATGATGTATGAGCTGGATCCTTGTAACAAGTGTATGTTACAATTTGTTGTATCAAAAAAGCTTCAAAATGATATGCAAGAATCTAAATTTCAGCAATTTCTACTGCTGAACTCTGAATTCTTGCAACAATATCTTCACTTCTTGCAGCAACAACCAAAATTCCTACAGAAGCAACCAAACTTCCTACAATAGCGATACAACATCAAGCTAAATTTCTATAGTACCTACAGTAGCAAGCTAAATTCTTCTACTTCCTACAATAGCAAAATGTACTACAGCAAGTTGAAAAACAGTCAAAAGTGCTACACCAACCTCAAAAACAGCAAATATGGCAACCACAATGCTAATTACCAGTTCCAAGTACTTGAAAATCAGCAATTACAAGTTGTTTTGGATTATCTCACATATTTCTTTCAAGATGCAATGTCTTATTCAAGATCCAAATCAAGTGGTACATTGCCATACATTATTATGATGAAAATGCTAGAGCATCATTGATATCTTTTCAAGTCAATGCAATTATTCTTTGCAGTTGGAGGAATAATCTAATTATGCTATGGTTCTATATTTTTATTCTCTATAATATATTATGGATGTCATTGTATACGATGAGTTCTTAGTCGTCCTAGCATATTTCATTGAAATGGTTGTACTATAGAACTATGGTGGCTAATTACTTATTAGCAATTTCAAATACTTTCATTCTGGCTATAATGCAAGGGGACATTTCTAAACTTGTAACTAATGGATTTAGGCTTCGAATGCTAATTCAAGTTGATTTTTATGAGCCACATAAGGATTCATAAAGTAGTTGGAATCAACTTTATGAATGTCACTATTGCAGTGCTGCCTGAAGCAGCAATAGTGAGGAATTCTATGGACACTATGGTCATTCGTGAGTTTTATGAGATAAATAGTTCTCAAACTTTGACAATATCTCATTGTACTTATGTTGGTGATATTTTAATGCTGGAAATAGTATTTATTTGTTTAAATGGACAAAATAGATGTCATTCATGTTACAAGAAACTACAATCTTGATGAAGGTGATTGCAACCTTGCTATGAGAGATGGTAACACCACCACACAAGAAGCAGGGTTACCGCAGTAAGAAACAAGGTTATTGTAGTAGAAAGTAAGGTTACCACTACAAGCAACAAGTAAACTGTCGCAGGCAGCAACTTCACCACTGCAGGAGCAACATCTTCACCACTACCATGCAAGAAAGTCAAGATATTGATAAAGAGGTTCAAATGTTATCGCATTTGAATGAAGCTCTTGATAGATCAGTGTTTATGTAGATTATTGTTACCATGATGAAGAATGCTTTGATTAAGGCTGTGGATGATTAATGGATTATCGTTATAGGAAGAATATATCAAGTTATTTCTTGGCTCTATGCAGTGTTGCAGCAGTCATTTGTTTCTGGAAATGCGGAAGCATTGATTCATGAATAGGATATGCTCAAGAAGAAGCTTGATGGGATGCAAGTTGAGTATGATCAACGTTTGGGCATGATTACTAGGTTGCAAAGTGTTAAGCAAACTGATCATGTTGAAAATCAGTTTTCAGATGTTGATGTTGTCAAGAATGATATCAATGATGTATTGCATGATATCAATGAATAGGTAAAGATCAAGAAGCTTATAGTGATAGGATTCATGACATGAATGTTTTGCCTCTTGTATCTCATGAGCAACACGTACAGGAGCAGACTATCACTGACTCTCATGATGCTCATGAGCCTCACAGCTCATGAGACACTCTCTTGTTCCAGTTTCAAATTATGTTTATTTTTTTCCATCATACTTACTGTGTATGCCTTTATTTTGTCTTGACTGTCTCTTGAGTGGATTATGCAACTATAGTAGATGGCTATAAGTATCCTACTAGAGAGGCTCTACTTATCGTTTCTCTTTGTGGCTTACTTCATGGTGCAACATTGTGAGTAAGGTATAATTTTTCTCATTTGATATGTCACTTTTTGATCATGAATTTTAGTCCTCTTCTTTGGGATCAACACTGGGTTCCCCAAATCTTCATACTCACCTTGACCTAATCCCAATGTCTAAGGGTCTCTAATCTCTTTTTCTTTCCAACTTTACCGATGTAGGAAGATCAATACTTCCAATGACATACCTTTCTACCAATGCATAGAGTGGTCTAGGGATTCCTATGCTATGCAATAGGGAATCTACCCCATCCCCTATGGGTGGTGCTTTAGCAAGTCTCTTCTCATTTATCACCATTTTCCTCGAACCAAAGATGGGTCCCAATAGAACCTTCCTCTCTAACAATGGTTTCCCACATACATAGATATCATCCAATGCTTTATGGACCTTAGAAATCACACTTCGGTACCCAAGAGCATCAAGCACTATCATCAAATGTATCTTCTGATCATAATCATGTATTACTCCAACCATTGGCATCATAGTCTTTTCCTCTAACACATTATCCCTATCAAGGATCATAGACAAATATGCCATCCTAGCATCACTTTTGCTTCCTAATCTTTCCTCTAACTCCCATGGATTATTGCTCACGATGGCACTCCATGGGTACTTCCCCATAGTAGCCCAAACTAGAGCATGTTGTCACTTTCAAAGCAAATGATAAAATGGTTGGCCAAATGACTACCAAAGATCCCAGTAAACCATTCTTTAAGATAGACATAGTATCTTTTGGGTTATGGGGATTCCTTGGATTAATCGTCATGCTGATTACCAAGGTTTTGATTAGCCTCATTCAACATCCACCACTTCAAGGTGGCACTCAATTAGAGACTAGCACTCAATTAGAGACTAGAAATAGCATGTCTGTCATAGCCAAGGTTCAAAAATCACCACTTATTAGCGGCTCTAGCAAAAAACCACCTATTCGGACCTAAAATGGGTCCGATATTGGCTTTAGGACTCTAGTCGAGAGTCTGCTATGCTCACCGAACTACCCTCATGGCCTCACGACAATACTCCTCTAAATAAATCACGCAGTTGTATTGATTGTAGTCTGACGGTTTTCCCCTTTCCTTCTCCAATAGAGGGGGTATCCAAACATTCAGGTGATCAACACATCGATTCACACACATAAAGAGCTCCTCCCAACAGAATGCTATGGCTCTTGTCGCTCTCTTACACACCCTGGGAATTGGCCCCAAGATGCCCTATCTTATACATAGAACACGAACGTAAAATAATCCTCTCATAAAATAAATGTAATGATCTAGGAGACTATATATGTTCCTTAATCAAAATTTTCAAGATATCTAACTACCATATAACAAAGGGGAATCTTATACTCTCAAAGTTGGTTGCTACCTAAACATACAATTACCATGCATCAAAGAATTTATCTTCTGATACCATATTTAGATTGCATATGCAAAGTTTATGGCACTCAATGCTTAAATAACTTAACTAAAAAAGAGCCCATGTGAGGTGTACAAACAATCTTCTCATGGTTTATTTCTAATCATGTCATGCTACATTGCTAAGGAACATCACTGACAAGCTAACCCATGCTATTGGACCTCTTAAAACATATATGAGCCATGGCCTATATGCTAAGATATGCAAAGAAATCAGCAACTTAATCAAATATATTTACATTTCAGGCCCACATCCCCTATCATTTACGTTTAGATTACTTACACAAATGTGGGGAGATTTCATGTCAATTTTTCATAGAAACAAGCTCTAAAGCACATATTTAAGATATAAATAAAGAAAAATGGAGGCAAACCCTCATTCTTTACCTTCATTACACATTCAAAAATATTCTCCTAATTTTCTATGCATAAAAACTATTTTTTCTAATTTTGTTCGTTCTTTTGACTATTTTTCATGAATTTTTCCATCTTTCAATACAAATTATTGCTTTTTTATTTTTTTGATTTGCATGATTTATGAGAAGTGTGATCCATTAGCATATTGATTTCATGCCCCATATGAACTTCATTTGAACCCCAAAACCCAAGAACAACCCCATTTTCCATTAAATCTCGTGCTTCGAGTTTTGCAGTTTTATTGTTTTTAATGTATGAGAAGGAAAATGAATGAATTTTCAGAATTTCAAACATGTAGGTCTTCTAATTCGAGGAAATGGAGCTATTGATGCAATTTCCTAGCCATAATTGACACATCCAAATAACCTGTTCTACATCCCATTACGCTTCCAAACCATCATCGATCATTGATTCATCAAATCAACCCTCCCTCTCTCTCTCTCTCTCTCTCTCTCTCTCTCTCTCTCTCTCTCTCTCTCTCTCTCTCATAAATAGCCATATGAACAAGGAACAAGGAGAGAGAAACATGAGAAAGAAAGATTGATTTTTCATCTTACTGAATTTCAAAGCATTGAAAAGCAAAAAATTGAAGCATCCAATGCCCAAGAGTAGGAAGAAAATCGTTGTAGGCCGAAAAAGCCATTTTTAAGGGGGAAAGAAGGAGGCCCTGAGAAATGTACAGGCCCCCATGGGGTTTCATTTCTTGCTTTGTTTGTCTCTTAATTAGGCTTAAGACACTAATCTATTAAATAACTAGTTCAATCTTTGGCCTTTCACACTTGCGCAAAGTGGTTTTGATCCAATTTGAGGGAGCAAACATGTCTTGAAATTGCGATCCGACTAGATGGGTGGCTTTTTGGTGTCAAAATCTATACCCCTAGCCTCTGTCACATGCTTTCCACATTTTGGATCTAGTATAGCTACTTCATAATGCCAAACCTTGCAGCCATTAAATGGGGGGTCAAACACATTTTGATTTGACGAACGGACACTTGTGTTGGATTCCTGGCACGCGTCGAAATGCATCTAGATAAACTCCAGCTCCTTGATTTGTAACCATTTCATTTTGCACCAAAAATGCCTCTTTTATGGGTCTCAGGATCCTTTTACACTTGAATCTAGGCTTTAAAATCCACTCTCAAGATGTTAACATTGGAGCTAAAATTTTAGATATTACTATGTATATGCAGATGGTAGAAGGTCTCATCTACCTTACAATTACTAGACATGATCTCAAATACTCAATTGGACTTATTAGTCAATTCATGCAGAAACCTAGAAAACCTCACTTGGATGCAATGAGAAGAATTATTTACTATGTCAAGGTTACAATAGACTGTGGACTCTTCTATGAGAGTGATAAGTACTTAAAGCTCATGGGTTATATTGATGTAACTTGGGCAGTTCTCCATATAATAGAAGGTCTACTAGTGGATATGATTTGTAACTAGAAGTACACTGCTCATATTGTCACAATGCAATGTGATTGGAGCATTTATTTGAATACCCAAATCTACTATCAATAACTTTAACAAGCACTAAATCTCACAAGCTACTAATGCGGCACCTCTATACTCTTCCTCAATACTAGAGAGTACAACTATTGGTTGCTTCTTGTTGCTCCAGCTAATCGTACCACGGCCAAAGGGGCTAAAGTACTTTTCACTGCATACACAGGTATCACATCCAAATAGAACTTCCTCAAACACAAACATAGTTTGTACACTCTTTGGCAAGATAATCGATGTGATAGCATTTTACATATATTAAGGAAGTTACACCTCTTTATCTCACATGAGCTCTAATGCCACTACTACTGAGAAACACAAATCTTTGAGCAAGGTTTAGCTATGAAAGATAGAAGTTAATGACAAGAAACATGATGACTGAGACTAGACACACTAACCGTTACTTTGTCCAACTATTCCCAAGTGGCATGAGATGTATCACATGTGTCTACATGGTAGATATAACTGTCATCAAGCTCAATCTTGATGATTTCTTGGGCTTCATCATCATTCTTTTGCCATATTGCTACAAGATCAACATCTCTGGTTCTCTTCTCTTGGCCATTGGTTATTGACTAAAGGCCCTTCTTCATCAAGATCAACTTGATCCTTGTCTACCAAGTGTGGAAGCCCGTTCCTTTGAAACGGAATGACGGTGAATCTTTCCCCATATTGGATGGCACAAACAGTAGCAAATCAATACCAAAAACTCCAGATCACACTAGTAAATGAATTTCTTGGATGTGTCAAGAAATACAAGTGTCGAGAAGCACTAACAATGATCAAAAGATACTATGCTTGTTGAGCTTGATGTTGAACTTTCATGGTTGAATCTTACTCCTATGTTAGCCTCTTTGTATAGAGCAATAAGGCAAGGAATATGCAACAGTCTAGAAGAGCTACCTTGTATCCAATAGGCACAATTAAGGAAAAGTGGTACCATCCTGCAACTATAAAAGAGTGTAGTTGACAATTATTTGAATGCAATGCTATTATACTTTGTACTTTCAAAATTGTCCATGTCTACTCAAGATTGTGTTTATGAGCCTAAGTTAATTAATATTGGAATATAATTCACTTGAGTAATAATGAGTGTGTCTCATCTTAGTTATCATGTTTCTTGTCATTGACTTCCATCGTCAGCTAAACCTTGCTCAAGGATCCATGTTTCTCAACAACTACCTCATCACCCATCTACTCAAACTTCAGGAATTAGATAGTCGTATGATATTCATTAAGTTTTTAAGGCCTCTTTTTTTTATAAATATGGAATCCACATAGCTAATACTTTCTTAACTAGTTTTTATGTGAATGGTTTTTGTCCATGCTCCTATAAGTTTTTCCTAGTTACATGATTAAAATGCACACTTTGAATCTATGTAATTTTCCTTACTCATTTATGGATTACTTCTTGTGCACGAAGGCATCATCAATGGAGAGTATGGAAAAAGAGTTGGGTAAGATAAGAGAAGGGATTAGTGGAAAGAGTAAATCTCCTTGTGTAATAGAAGAACCCTTTGCCTTTGCTTCTTCACTCGCACATTTTTTGCACTCAATAATTTTATCATTATTCTAATATTGCTCCCTATTTTTCATAGCTTCACTATTATCTAACTCTCTTGCCCAGCTCGCTATAAGTTGGGTCCTAATTATAGTTGAGGAGGAAGGAGAGGGGATCAGGTACCTATGTCATCGACATTTTGATGTGTCAAATGGTGGCATAAGAAGGGTTATATTTTTTTCTAGATTACTCATATGTGATTAGCTATGAATTTCTTAGACTTTGATTTATCACAAAAATTCCAAGTATCATAGAATATCTAGATCTTTTTAGGAGGATAATGTGTTGGCAAGAGGGTAATATGTTTCCTAATTTCATATTAGGAGTTTCTTATTGAGGAGGAGAAGAGTTGTTGAAATTTTCAAATTAACAATTGGAAGATGCTTAATGTGTCAAGAGAAGGAGAAGAAATTTACAAAATATCCTTAGGATATTTGATAAACCCAAAGGAGAATTTGAAGACGCGTTAGGAAGAGAGGAAGGCAGGGGGAAAGGGGGTTATATATGATCCTCTCACTCCCCTTGAGATATTTCTGTTGGTTAAAAAATAGGAGGGTACTCCTTGTCAAGAGAAAGGGTTCTCTCTCTCTCTCTCTCTCTCTCTCTCTCTCTCTCTCTCTCTCTCTCTCTCTCTCTCTCTCTCTCTCTCTCTCTCATATAATATAGTCTTTTTTCTTGAAAAAAATGAATTTGATAAAGGGGATAAGAGAGTCAACTTGATGGGAGAGGGGGGTGATTTTTAACTTTATATTTTTTATTTTATATATTTAAATTTTTCATTTGGGGGGAGGGGGCCCCATCATGGTGCCCTACTCAAGCCACCTCGCCTCCCCCCTTTTTTTTAATTTTATTTTGAAGAAATTTATAACGACTAATTTGGGGAGGGAGGGGGCATTGACTTGATGGCATCCTACTTGGTTGTCCCCCACCCCCTTCTTTCCTCCTATTACTCTTATTAGTCGTTATTTATTTAACTGTAAGGTTTTAAAAATTCCTTAAGTCCGTTTCACATGTGGGTTCTGGATAGGGGAGTTTATGCACTCTAGGGGGCAAACATTTGATTTGAAATTTAAACTGACAAGGGGAGCTTTATCATATGAATCCCAGAATTGTTTTTGTGCTTGTGTGTGATGAGTATTGAGAATTGAACCAAGTCCAAGAAAAATATCAAGGTGTGGAATGTCTTAGAAAAAAAAATGGGTCTATTATATCCCCTTCCCCTTAGAGAAATTGAGATGTCCTCATCTCAAGAGAAACTTTGGGTGGTCTCTCTAGAGGATGGACTCCTCAATCCATGTGGCATCCTCTTTGGGAAATTATTTCCACTGTACAAGGTACCCATAGAGATTATGGTTTCTAAAAGGCTTTTCTCTAATCTTTGGGATTCTATTTGGTTGAATTTCCAAATTTCCTTATATATGCATTACAATCTATCCATATCTAAGACATGATTAGGGTTAGAGACATAGGGTTTCAAAAGGCTTAGATGGGATACATTATGTACTTTGAGATGAGGCAAAAGCTCTAATCTATAGGCATTTCTACCAAGACACTTAACAAACTTGTAAGGTCCACAATATCTTCATAGCTAAGGTTTTTGAATTTCCCAAGAGACAAAGAACTCTTCTTTGGCAGTCGAGCCCTTAGAAAAACCATGTCTCCTTCCTTGAAAGTTTAAGGGGTCCGCTTGGGTCTATGTAGGCCTTCTACAGGTCTTGTGTGGCTTTGATGTCTTATCATATTACCTTAGTATGCTCCTCCATCTCTTCCAGCATTTTATTGGATGCATCAACCCTCGAGCTTGGATCAAAAAATTGAGAGGGGACAAGCATTCTTGCCAATACAACACCTATTGAAAGGGGTTCATACCAATACTATTCCGGTATGAAGCGTTGTAAGAAAACTCTACCAAGGGTGAAGGTTTAATCCATTTCTTGGGCCCCTACTATAGTAGCCCTTACAATATCTTCCAACAATTGGTTGACCCTTTCAGTTTGCCCATCAATCTGAGGATAATAAGTGGTACTGAAATAAAGTTGTGTGCAAATATCCTAAAAGAGACGTGTCCAAAATTTTGAAGTGAACAATGAGTCTCTATCTCACTAACAATCCTTTTTGGTAACCCACACAGCCTAAAACTTTCTTAACAAACAATCTAGCAATGTCAAATGCTTTGAAGGTAGTTTTCACATGGGTGATATGGGAAACCTTTGTCAACATATCAACAACTACTAGATTTGAGTCATATCCTCCTTGCATTGTTGAAAGATGTACTTTAAAATCCATAGTAATGCACTCCCTCTTGATCTATGGTATATCAAGTGGTTGTAGTTCTCCTAGAAGTTTGATCCTTTCAGTCTTGATCCGCTGATAACTCAATCATTGAGTTACATAAATCAATACATCAACTTTTATTCCTGGTCAATTGATAGCTTTTCCTCGCAGCGTTTACAAACTTTGCGTAGCTAGGATGTCCAAATAATAGACTGTTGCGGGCCTTGTTGAGATGTCGAGCTCTACATAAGATATCATTCACTATGTACCTTGGTGATGTGGTAAGATATTATTCATCGGCATGTTAGGTGATCAACATGAGGATACACCAATGATTCTACAACTAGACTACACCTACATAGTCCATCCAGACACATTCATTGTACCACCTCTTCTTTCCTTAGCAGGTTCACTTTTAGTGATCATGTGTATGTGTGTTGTGAAATTTCATATTAGTCTTTTATCATGTTATAAACTTAGTTCTTTTGTGTGGAAGAAGAAGAAGAAAGAAAAAGAAGAAGATTTTAGCCCTATTTCTCTATGTGCTCAAGTCTCTATTGTTCTATGTGTGTGGTCTTGGTTTATTCATCTCTCTCCCCTCTTGTCTATTATCATTGTATCAAAGCCATCCCATAGCTATGTGAAGCTCAATTGAAGGCTAAGATGACGGCATTGGAGCACAAAAGTAAGCAACAAGTAAGAAGCTTTTTCACCTTGCTTGATTTACCTTAGGTTATGGCTACACGAGGCTCTTGAGGTTGGCAAGGCTATAGTCTTCGATTGCAGTGAAACTTAATGAGTAAGAAGAACAATGTTATACTGAAAATAATCCCTTTAGGCCTATATTGCCATAATTTTTGGCATTTGAGACCATTTCATATTCCATTTTGGACCTGCAATGGTCCCAACACCAATTTTTGGATATACTTTAGTTTTGGTTATACCAATTGTTTATAGATGCACAACTTGCAAACCTCAAATCTAAAGGTTTCAAGTATTTGCTAGGTTGCAAATACACAAGGGATTTATATACTAATTGCAAATTGTGTTTATTGTTATGCAATCAGTGTAAAAGGTTATGTGTTTAATTGTGGTACACGTGGTATCAGCTTGCTTGCACATTGCAACTTTTTGCAAAGTTTTCTTTTTTGTCAAAGTGTTTGATACTTCAATTAGATTGTTAACGAGAAGCTTGATAAGAACAATTATCCTACATGAAATTTTAGGATGATAAATTTTTTGAAGGGCAAAGGTGTTCAGTTGGAATTACGTTGAAGGAAACGTGGCAGTAGCACCTAAAGTTCTTGCAAAAAATGCTACTAGAAAATACGTACGACTAAGAAATAGGATTAGACATAGAGTAAAATCATGTATTGGCTATCTTTTTGTGTTACAAATAGTGTGATGGGCTATATATAATAATTTTAAACCCTTGCTATAGCATGGAAAATTTTGGCAAGGTTATTCTAAGTAAGCACAAAGACCACAAAGTTGCAGCTCAAAACTCAGATGGGAATCGAGTGAAAAGAGGGAACTTGTCCATTAATGATTGTGCCTTGAAGATCAAGAGTATTGTGGAAGCTCTTGGATCTATTAGTATGGTAGTTGATGATGATTTTGTTGTGTTGTTATATATGCATGCTTAGATTTACTTGGAGATGAATGTAAGTGCTACAAGTCATCTATGAATATGAGAGATTATACCCCTGATTTTGTAGACTTGATTTTATGCTAATACTTGAGAAGAAGGACCTTGGCTTGGATTCCTCTTCCTCTCAACAAGTTTGAAGAGGTGTTTTACTCTACTAGCAGAGATAGAGGTCATGGTAGAGGCCAAGGTGTTGGCGCCCACTACATGCCTTGGTGATGTGGCAGGATATTATTCACTAGTGTGTTAGGTAACTAGATATGAGGATACACTAGTGATTCTACAACTGGACTACACCCACATAATCTATCCTTGGTTATGGCACATTCATTGTGCCACCTCTCCTTTCCTTAGTATGTTCACACTTATTGACTACATGTACATACGCTGTGATACTTTTATATTAGTGTTTTATCATGTTGTAGACTTAGTTCTTTTGTGTGGAAGAAGAAGAAGAAGATTTCATCCCTATCTTTTTGTGTGCTCAAGTCTCCATTTTTTTGTCTGTGTGCTCTTGTTTCTTGATCTCTCTCCCCTATTGTCTATTTTTAGGCTTCCCATACAACCTTCTTCTTGAGGCCCCAACTATTTGGCACACACAACCTATGTTGATAGTACAAAATATCACCTTCCATGTGGTAGTGCTTGAATTCGGTCTTTGCATTCTAGCTATCTCCTCTAATTTGGATGGACCTCTTTATCTCAAGGTAGCCATGATAATTAGAAATCTCAATAGCTATGGTCTCCAAAATAGGGTTGCTAGGTATAGAAATCATACTTGCAAGAAATCCTCTACTAGTCGACTCTTCCAAAAGTAGAGATTTTAGGAAAGATTTTTTGCTTACGGTATTAGCTACCACATTATCTTTTCTAGGGCAAAATTTGATTTCAAAATCAAATTCCTAGATGAATTCAATCCATCTCCTTTGCCCCACATTAAGATCCAACTATGTGAAGGATCCATTTGAGACTCTTGTCATATATCACAAGTGTGAATCTTCTACCAAGCAAATAGTGATGCCATAATTTCAAGGCATGAATGACTACTAGAAGCTTGAGATCATACGTAGCATAATTCTTCTTGTAAGGTCTAAGTTCACGAGTGTGAAGAATATACCACCGAACATGTAATGGGCCATAGGAACCCTCCCAAGAATTTTAAAAGGAAAATTTTTTATTTTAGTTCAAATTTTTTTATTTCCCCTCTCTCCCCGTCGAGAGCAGTCGGGGGAGGAGAGAGGGAGTGGGAGTGGTAGATTTGACAGGGGAGGCATGCACCCTCTAGGTGGAGGGTGGCCATGCCAACTATCCCCTCCCCTCCCCTCCCCTTATATAGGGGAGGGCTTCTCCCCTCCCTAGGAGAGAGGCTACGCCCGTCGTCATCACGTCGGCTGCTGCCATCTTGCTGCACAACCCCCCCTAGGGCCTCGTACGCATACCAACCCCCTTCGCTAGGACTATAGGCGTCGCCACCACCCTGCGCCTTTCAAACGGGGTCTTCCCCCCCTGTGTCGGACTGCAATGGCAGCTCTGCGGGCCCGCTTCGCCACCTAATCTCCCCCCCCCCCCACGTAGCATTTTTTCCCCCTCAACCACTTGGTGCAGGCCATCTAGGCCTTTGATCCTAGTCAAACCCCCCAGTTACCTAACGCCGCGGACCCTCCCTAGGCCCCAAACAAACCGCCACCCTGGGCCCAGACAAACCGTTTTCCTCCCCCCATGATGCTTCTTGCTATAGGGTGAAAAGGTAAAAGGTGAGGATAAGAAGGAGAGGGTGAGGGAAGAGAAAGAAGGATTGGGAGAGAGAAGGAAGGAGGGAGAGAGAGAGAAGAGAAGGGAAGAGGGAGAGAGAAGGAGGAGGAGTGAAAAGAAAAGAAGGAGGTGGAAGAAGGGAAGAAGGGAGGGAGAGAGAAGAGAAGGGAAGAGGGAGAGAGAAGGAGGAGGAGTGAAAAGAAAAGAAGGAGGAGGTGGAAGAAGGGAGGAGAGAGAGAGAAGGAGAAGGAGGAGGTGAAAAGGAGTAAGAGAAGGGAGGAGAGAAAGAAAGAAAGAAAGAAAGAAAGTTATATTAACGTCTTCTAAAAACCAAAACTGGCCTATGAGACAAACTGTGATACAACTGATGAGGTCCAGCTATCCAAAATAAAAGTGCTAAATGAAAAGGTAAAAACTGGAAACTGAAAATATAGTGCTGTGAGTGTGATAAGTGTCGTGTATGTGTATGTGCGTATGTAGCTCTGGTACTCCAGATAATGGCTACGGAAGGAGAAGGAGAGGATAAGAAGAAGTGGGTGGGAGAAGAGAAAGTAGGTGAGAGAGAGAGAGAGAGAAGAGGAGGAAGAGGATAAAGAGAAGAAGGTGAGATGAAGGAGTGGAAGAAAGAGTGAGAAAAGAAGGAGGAGGTGGAAGAGCAAGAAGGAGGGAGAGGAAGAAGAGAAGGGGAAGGAGTGAAGGAGTAGGAGTGAAGGAGAAGAAGTGAAGAGAGAGAATAAGGAGGAGAGGGTAAGGAGTAGAGGAAGGAGAGGATAAGAGGTAGAAGGAGGGAAGAAAAAGAAGAGGAAAGAAGAAGTGGGTAGAGAAGGAGAAGGAGTTAGAAGAGCAAGAAGGAGGAGAGGAGAAGAAGAAGGGAAAGGAGAGAGGAAGAGGAACAAGAAGGAGAGGTAGAGGAACAAGAAGAGAAGGTAGAGGAAGAGAGGTGAGAAGTGGTAGAGGAAGGAAAAGAGGAAGGAGAAGAACAAGCCACCCGAACCACTCTCTCGACAACGAACCCCATTCAGTGGGTTTCTCCCCAACCAAACATATCTACCCGAAATTCCATTCAGTGGGTTTCTCCCTAACCAAACATATCTACCCAAAACCCGTCAAGGACTCGACTGCCCAATCTTCACGAGGGGAATGGCTCCCAAAAAGAAAGTCATGGGAAGCATAGGCGCCCAAGCCACTGGTAATGCTGGAGGGACGAGCGGAACAACCAATGCAGTGCACACGAACCAAGCCCAGGTTTCAAGCATTGAAAAAAGTTAGTTTAGGACTTAGTTCTCATGGAAGGATTACTGTCGTGCATGAGGTTTTATTTATACTAAGAACGAAGTTGCATGTAATGGTAGGGTTGAAGTCGCATAAGTTTTTACTCACCTAAAGTGATAAGGATCACCTTGCCTCACATGAAATGATAACTTATACACACATAAAATGATAGGGCTATCACCTTATTTCACATAAAATGATAGCTTTTTAACCAATTCAGTGCATGACACAAGGTCAAAATCAGGGACAAAAGAAGAAAGCTAGGACCAAAACAACTTTGTTCCTACACAAGGTAATGGCCGCAATCTCCGTTGCTTCCATTGCAACGAGCCTAGACACTTCAAGAGGCAGTGTCCCAAGCTTAGCCAAGGGCAACACCAAGGGCCATTACAAGGAGCCGCCCATGGCCAAGGAGCCGCCGTCATGGCTAGAGGGAGAACCTCTAGTGTTGCCAACAAGGAGTTGGGCGATGAGGAAGATCCATCCATGGATGCTAACATTGAGATGGCAACGGTTCACACTGCTCTTCACAAGAAAGGTCTGAATCGCCAATTCTCGATGATCCAAACTCCATCGGATTATGAAGGTAAAAGCTTCAAAACCTTAATCGATTATGGCAGTACACATTCCTTCATTTCACCGACCTGTGCAAAAAGACTAGGGATAGACACAATAGACGCACCTACTTTACTTGTGGAATTGGCAAATGGTCGTGAGGTCTCTTGTACCAGGCAAAGTGCTAAGGTGAAATTCCTACTAGGTGGAAAGTCGACTTCGGTGAGATTCAGGGTAATGAACCTAGGTGTCCACGAATGTTTGCTTAGAATGGATTGGCTAATACCCAATGATTCCCACATCCACTATGGAAAGGGCTAAGTCTCCTTCCGAAATTCTGAAGGGGATCTAGTTACAACTCAAGGAGAGGTTGGTAAGCCAAAAATTCAGCTAGCAAAAGCAACACGGATAATAAAAGGAGTTAGAAAGGGTCTACCTGTCTATCTGATTAAACTAAATAGGCTAGATCAGAATCAGGAATCTGGGAAAGAACCCTCTTGGTTAAAGGAATACACAGATGTATTTCCTGAGGAGCTGATAGAACTTCCTCCTCAAAGGGAAGTTGACCACGAAATCAAGCTGGCGCTAGGAGCTGCACTAGTCACAAAGAGACCATATAGGATGTCCATCCCGGAAGCGATTGAACTGAAGGAGAAACTCAAGCAATTGTTAGACCAAGGCTACATCCGTCCTAGCAGTTCGCCATGGGGAGCTCCAGTGCTGTTCTAGAAGAAGAAAGATGGAACGCTTTGGCTATGCATTGACTACAGAAGGTTGAATCAATCGACCATTAAAAACAAATACTCCATTCCAAGAATAGATGAACTTCTTGACTGTCTTCAAGGTGCGAACATCTTCTCTAAGATTGATCTCAGGTTTGGATATTATCAGATAAGGATCAAGGAAGAAGATATCCCGAAGATTGCATTCAGCACAAGGTATGGACACTTTGAATTCCTAGTGATGTCATTAGGACTGATAAATGCTCCTGCTACCTTCAACAGGTTAATGTAGGATATCTTTAGACCGTATCTTGATGACTTCGTACTCGTCTTCTTTGACGATACCCTAGTCTACTCTAAGCAGGAAAAAGATCATGAACCCCAGCTTCGCATTATTCTTGAAACAATGAGAGCACACAAGCTTTATGCCAAGAAAAAGAAGTGTGCATTTTTCAAGCTACAGATTGAATATCTAATTCATTATATCAGAGCGGAAGGAATTTCAGTGGATCGGACCAAGGTTAGAGACGTTCTGGAATGGCCAACACCAACTTCTGTCAAAGAAATACGTAGTTTTCTTGGATTGACAGGATGGTACAGGGTCTTTATCAAAAACTATGCTTTGATTGTAGGGCCTCTGACTGATCTATTAAAGAAGCAAGTAGCAATTGTATTGTCACCTGCTGAACAGACCAGCTTTGACAAACTAAAGCAAAGCTTGGTATCAGCACCCATCCTGAAACTTCCTGATCTTAATAAGGAGTTTGAAGTGGTAACTGATGTTAGCACACTTGCCTTAGGACGTGTGCTTATACAAGAAGGTCATCCTATAGCATACTCTTCAAGGAAACTGAAGAGCCATGAAAGGAATTATGCTACCCACGATCTGGAGCTGTTGGCTGTCATCCATGCTCTCAAACTTTGGAGACACTACTTGTTGGGTAACAAATTTGCCTTAGTGACAGACCACGAGAGTCTTAAATGGATCTTCACCCAAAATGAGCTCAATATGAGGCAACATCGATGGATTGAAGTGCTAGAAGAATACGATTTTGAAATCAAATACCGGCCTGGAAAGGAGAATGTAGTTGCTGATGCACTCAGTCGGCAAGACATTTCTGAATTCTCTAATTTTGCAAGATCCATCAACAGCAAGATCTCTAGCCACAAAGGTATCAATGCCAAACAACCCAATTCTTGAGCAAGCTAGAGAGGAGGCATGCCATGACCCAGTCTATTAGAAATTGCTAAGGGAGGTCCCCATCAAAGATCAAGACCCGAAGCTAAAGACAAAGTATCAAGAATTCCCTGTTATTAGCAGTGGACTTGTCTACTTTAGGATGAGATTATGTATCCTCGCAAGCAAATATCTCAAGTAGAAGATACTTTGGGAAGCCCATGACTCCCCTTTTTCAGGACATCTTGGCTATGCCAAGACCCTTAATGCAGTCAAGAAGAGCTATTATTGGGATAGGCTCAAAGGTGACATTCTCAAATATGTCATCGAATGTTTGTCTTGTTAATGCATTAAGGCAGAACATGTCAAAATGCCAGGGAATTTGCAACCACTTGATATTCCCCAAATGATATGGGAATTCATTAGTATGGACTTTGTTGTTGGCCTACCCCAAGTTCAAGGGGGATACAACTCTATTATGGTTGTAGTAGATATGCTCACCAAGGTTGCACATCTTATCCTTGTCAAGACAAACTATAAAGCCTTAGACATTACCAGATTATTCATCAAGGAGATATTCAAATTGCATGGGTTACCTAGAAGAATCATTAGTGATCGTGACTCTCTCTTCACATCACACTTCTGGAGGGCTATCTTCGAGGCCATTGAGACTCAACTCTGTTTCAGTATAGCTTACCATCCCCAAACCGATGGGTCAAACAGAACGAGTCAACCAAGTCATTGAAGATATGCTTAGGGCACACTGTTGTCGCGAACCCAAAAAGTGGATTCAATATTTGTCACTGGTTGAGTTTGCCTACAATGCTTCTTACCAACAAAGCATTCAGATGACTCCTTTCCAAGCATTGTATGGGCATGATGGTCGTACTCCTTTGAGCTTCTCGGATCCAACCTTGAGGGTTGAAGCTTCAAAGCAGATGCTGGAAGACATGGATGACCAAATCAAGTCAATAAGACAAGACATCCAAGCTGCCAAGGGTAGATAGAAGGATTACGCAGACTTGAAATGGCAAGACGGATCCTTCGTTGAAGGTGATATGTTCTTCATCCACGTGCACCCTAAAAATGTCAAGAATCACGTGGTGGGGGGACTTGCTTAAGATGCTGTGCCGAACACACACAGAATTCACAAGGAGAAGCTCACTCAAGAGACAAGAAGAGAGATGGAGGCCAAAACGTTTTCTTGCTGGTTTCTTCTTCTTCTTCCACACTCTTTACAATGTACACAAAGTATAGATAAGATACAACATAAAGGAAAGTGGCCTACTAAGTCAAACAATGCATAATCGACAACACTAGTCAACTGGCACTATAACTATGCCAGCTATAAATAGGTGTAACAACCTGAATATAATAAGTACTGAGTCAGTGGCCATGTGAAAGTCATAATGACCACCGACATGCTAAGTGTAGACATGTGGACCCATCTAACCAGGCGGTCCATCATCAATGTTTGCATGTGTTGAGCTTGTCATCTCAACACTCCCCCTCAAGCTCACCTACAGCTTTGCAATTCCAAGTAAGCTTCGAAACTTTTGAAGCTTCTTTGTACCCAATGCCTTCGTGAAGATGTCAGCTATCTGATCTTGTGTGCTGACATACACCAAGTCAATCTCACCTGCTAGTACCTTCTCTCTCACAAAGTGGTAGTGTACCTCAATATGTTTTGTCCTGGCATGGAACACAGAGTTCCTAGCCAACTGTATACTCCTCATGTTGTCACAATAAATGATAACTGAACCTTCCACCTGCACATCCAAATTAGCCATTAACTTTTGTAGCCATACTACCTCACATGTTGCAACAGCAGCACCTCTATACTCAGCCTCTGTACTCGATAAACCAACTGTAGATTGATTTTTGCTACTCCAAGCAACTGCTGCACTACCAAGAGAGAACATGTATCCATTGGTAGATCTTCTATCAGACATATTACCAGCCCAATTTGCATCTGTGTATCTCCAAACACATGTACATCTGTACCTGCCTCATAGAAAATTCCATAATGTAATGTGGACTTCACATATCTCAATATGCGACTGACTGCATCCAAATGTGGCTTTCTAGGTACTTGCATAAACTGACTCACAAGACCAACAATGTAGCTCAAGTCTGGCCTTGTAATGGTCATGTAGATAAAACTCCCCACTATCCTCCTGAACATAGTAGGATCTTCTATCTCATCCCCAACATCAGCACTCAACTTTACATTCTACTCCAATGGGACTGAAAGTGGTTTGCATGCTGTCATACCATACTTGGACAACATATCCAAGCCATACTGTCTTTGGGACGGCCATATACCATCATCACATCTAATCACCTCAATGCCAAGGAAGTACCTTAGCTCACCTAAATCCTTTATCTCAAACTTCTTCTTCAAAAAATCCTTGACTTAAACAATCCCACTATCACTATCACCTATAATAATCAAGTCATCCACATAGATGACTATGATGACCAAACCTGCATCTCCCTTTCTCACATAAAGTGAGTGATCAGCATCAGAAACATAAAAGTCAATGTTGACAATATACTCTCTGATCTTGTCAGACCATGCTCTAGGTGCTTGCTTGAGCCCATAAAGCGCCTTCTTCAACCTGCACACATACGTGGGATGCTCTAAATCTTCATAACCTGTTGGTTGATCCATATACACTTCTTCCTGCAAATCACCATGCAAGAAGGCATTCTTCACATCCATTTGCTGCAACTTCCAACCTTTGGCTACTGCCAAAGCAATCACACATCTAACAGTTTCCATCCTAGCAACTGGACTAAAGGTTTCTTCATAATCTATGCCATATGTCTAGGCATAGCCTTTTGCAACCAGCCTAGCTTTGTACCTACTAATAGAACCATCTGCATTGTGCTTAATCTTATAAACCCACTTACATCCAATAGCTTTCTTGCCCTTCGACAATGATACTAGATCCCAAGTTTTATTGGCCTCTAATGCAGCCATCTCCTCATTCATTGTTGCATCCCAATGAGCATGACCAATAGCCTCCTCAAAACATGCGGGCTCAACATCCTCAACTAGTTTCACCATATAAGCATAATGGCGAGCTGCATAACCTTCAAAACCAAATCTTTTATCAAGGTATCTGACCCTGCTAGATCTATTTACCACCGGATCACTCAATGGAGCCTTTACATTACTATGAGCTCTCTGTACACCTGGTGTCGTGACAGAAGGAATACCAAGCTCATCATCCAAGCTCTCTGAGCCACTGGAGTCTCCATCAAGAACTGCATCAATGCCATCTGACACTTTATTCTTTCCTTTGTCTTTACCTGTAGTGCTACTAGATGCACCTGAAGATGTAGAGGTACTCCTTAGTCTCCCAGACCAAGGACTACCAGATGATGTCTTTGGTCCACTAAGAGTCCATGATTCTTACTTTTTAGCCTGCACATGAGTGTCATCATCATCATCATCATCCAATGCATCACCACTAGATGCATACCAACTGCTCATGTCATCAAAGATGACATCCCTGCTCACTCTGAACTTACATATGACAGGGTTATAACAGCGATACCCTTTCTGCTCTAAAGAGTATCCAATAAAAACACATTTTTCTGCCTTTGGATCAAGCTTCTTCCGTAGCTCATCTGGCACATGAACGTATGCAACACAGCCAAATACCTTCAAGTGCGATACATCAGGCTTCTTGCCAGTAAAGTATTCTTCAGGAGTCGTCCCATGAACTGTAGCTGTGGGAGTTCTGTTCATAATATAAACAGTAATATGAACACCCTCAGACCAAAAATGCTTAGGCATATTCTTTTCAGCCATCAAGGCACGTGTAACTTCTGCAATATGCCTGTTTTTCCTTTCTGTAACCCCATTTTGTTGTGGGGTATATCTGCATGTGAACTGTCTCTTTATCCAATGAGACCTTAGAAAATCACTGAACTCATTCGAGAGGTACTCTTCCCCTCCATCTGACCTCAAGCACTTTACTTTCAAGCATGTTTCTCTTTCAACTACAGCCTTGAAAGTTCTAAAGTGCTCAAACGCTTCACTCTTTTCCTTCATAAAATATACCCACAGCTTTCTAGAACAATCATCAATGAATGTGACAAAGTATGAACTGCCTCCAAGAGATACATTTTGTGTAGGCCCCCAAATGTCTGTATGCACAACATCAAGGATATTTCTGCTTACATCTCTATCATGTGAAAAGGGTTGTCTTGCCTGCTTACCAAACTGACATGCTTCGCATACCTTATGAAATTCTGCAACTCTAAATGTAGGCAAACCTGTAACCAACCCTTTGGACTGCATTAATTTCAACCTTTTTACATTTGCATGTCCAATGTGTTTGTGCCAAATTTCAATATCTGCAACAACACCTTTTCCTTTAACATACATAGCAGCATTCATAGTAGGAATTCCATCATCCAAAGTAAACATACGTCCAACTCTACTTCCCTTTGCTACCAACCTACACTTATCATTGAAGTCTTCTACAAAGCAGCCCTTTGCATTAAATCTGACTTGCAACCCTTGCTCTACCATTTTACCGACTAACACCAAGTTCTTTGTAATAGATGGCACATGTAATACATCTGAAAGACTCTTTGTCTTACCATCATGCAAGGATAAGGAAACTTTTCCAATGTGTGAAATTGGGTGGCATGAATCATCACCTGTCTGCACATAACTTGCATTTTGCAAATCCTGCATCTCTCCAAACCATTCTGCATGGCTGGTCATATGATTGGATGCATGTGAATCAACATACCAAACATCATCATGTGTTTTCTTTCCTGTAACAGCATTCAGCATATGTTGCATAACAAACAGACGTTCATTTTTGTCTTCATTCTATCGTGAAGACGATGCATAGTTTCCTTGCTGCAACTTACCACTACGAATATCATCTTTCTTAGCATAACATTGGGCTGCAATATGACATGTTTTGCCACAGTAGTGATACACAATACCAGAGTTGTTAGAACCTCTGTTCTACCATCCACCTCTTCCTCTAAAGCTCCCCCTGCCTCTAAAGTTACTACGACCTCCTGAAACCTGCATATCTCCAAATTGCTGATTCAATCTATTTTGTTGGTTGTCACTACCACATCCTGTACCACGGCCTCTTGAAGAGAACCTGCCACGTCCCCGTCCTGAACTAGAGTAGAAAGCTTGAACCTGTTCACCACTTCTTTCAGATGTCTCACTCTGCATGTTGATCTCTTCAGTGATCATAAGGGAGACCAACTCATCAAAATCTGGAAATGGCTTTCTAACATATACGGAAGTTACAAAAGACTTCCAAGCCTTTTCATTGTTAAGTCCACCCAAGGTAGACGAGACCAAATCATCATCATCGGGCATTGCATCAATCATTGCCAATGCATCTGCAATGCTCCTTACCTTCAGTGCATACTCATGGATAGACATCTTCCCTTTCTTCAATGTATTCAACTCTTGCTTGAGTTGAATCTTTCGTGTCTTTGTATTTATCGAAAACATACTTTCAAGTATGGTCCAAGCTGCATATGAATTCTTTGCATTTCTAATATGTCCTAGCATATTATTGTCAATTACTATAGACAGCCAATACATGACCTTCTTGTCTTTTGCATTCCATTCCTTCTGTGCCTTTGTCTCTTCTGCAGTTGGAGGATCACTCACCTCCGGCTCCTTTTCTTCACCTGAAACAAACTCGTAGAGGCCTTTTCCAATAAGGAAGCTCGTGACACGGAACTTCCATGAAGGGTAGTTGTTCTTGTCGAGCTTCTCAATGATGGGGCTTCCACTGTTCTCTGCCATTATCACAAAACTAATACCAAACAGCAAGCAAATCTTCTGCAACCCTCGATCTGTAGTGCACAGCAATACACCAAACAGCCTTTTTCACTGTCTGCTCAACAATACATGCAATCTGCAACCTGTTTGCAGATAAACCTTATGTTTGCTTCCTGCAAACACCTCAAGAATTACAGCTTTGCAATCTGTAACCTGCGCACCTACTTTCGATCAAAATAGCCGAAATCACAGTGTACCCTAAAACTGTTGTCCGCAACCTTGCGGCTCTAAAACGGAGCCTGAAATGGCCTCAGATGCCCAAAATAACTACAGGCAAGCCCTAAAGATCTTTTTGTAGAATACACAGTGCTCTTCGCACACACCAAACCTCACTGCAATCTAAGATTTTTGCTCTGCCCTACTTCTGGTGCCTCCACAGGCACTATCCAAGAGAAAGAGTGGAAGGATGGGAGAGCTTCTTACCCGTGGCTTGCTTGCTCAAACCTTACTTCTTCTCCTTCACTTCAGCCTTCGAAATTAGCCTCTCTCAGTGGTGCGGCTCTGATGCCATGTCAAGAATCGCATGGTGGGGGGACTTGCTCAAGATGCTGCACCGAACACACACAGAATGCACAAGGAGAAGCTCACTCAAGAGACAAGAAGAGAGATGGAGGCCAAAACGTTTTCTTGCTGGTTTCTTCTTCTTCTTCCATACTCTTTACAATGTACATTAAGTATAGATAAGATACAACATAAAGGAAAGTGGCCTACTAAGTCAAACAATGCATAACTGACTACACTAGTCAACTGATGCTATAACTATGCCAACTGTAAATAGGTATAACAACCTGAATATAATAAGTATTGAGTCAATGGCCATGTGAGAGTCATAATGACCACCGACATCCTAAGTGTAGACATGTGGGCCCATCTAACCAGGTAGTCCATCATCAATGTTTGCATGTGTTGAGCTTGTCATCTCAACAAAAAAGAGTTCACTATCCTTGGGTGAATACAAGAAGCTGAGTCCAAGGTATTGCAGACCTTATAAAATCACTAAGTGTCTAAGACCTAATGCTTACAGACAAAAGCTGCCCGCAACCCTAAAGGTTCATAATATATTCTACGTTAGCCTATTGAAAAAGTATCTACCAAATCCAAATCATGTACTTGATGACCAGCAAGTTGTAATGCCTAGCCAAGGAGTCCTTTAGCTACGGCCTGATGGAGTCCTAGATGTCAGGGAGAGGCATTTGAGGTCAAGGACCTTGAGAGAATGCCTCGTCCAGTGGAAAGATTCTCCCGAAGTGGATGCCACCTGGATGGACGAAGATACTCTCAACCAACAATACCCCTAGCTCCTCTCTAGATGAGGACATCTCGATTCGTCAAAGGGGGAGACGATGTAATGGGCCATAGGAACCCTCCCAAGAATTTTAAAAGGAAGTTTTTTTATTTTAGTTCAAATTTTTTTATTTACTCTCTCTCCACGTCGATAGCAGTCGGGGGAGGAGAGAGGGAGTGGGAGTGGTAGATTTGGTAGGGGAGGAATGCACCCTCCAGGTCGAGGGTGGCCATGCCAACTATCCCCTCCCCTCCCCTATATAAGGGGAGAGCTTCTCCCCTCCCCAAGAGAGAGGCTATGCCCATCGTCATCATGTCGGCCGCCATATTGCTGCACAACCCCCCCTGGGGCCTCGTCCGCATGCCAACCCCCTTCACCAGGACTGTAGGCGTTGCCACCACCCTGGGCCTTTCAAACGGGGTCTTTCCCCCCTGTCTCGGACTGCAATGGTGGCTCTATGGGCCCACTCTACCACCCAATCTCCCTCCCCCCACGTGGCATTTTTTCCCTCTCGACCACTCGACGCAGGCCATCTAGGCCTTTGATCCTAGTCAAACCCCCCTAGTTACGTAACGCCGCGGACCCTCCCTGGGCCCCAAACAAACTACCACCCTCGGCCCAGACAAACCGTTCCCCCCCCCCCCTCCCCAGGATGCTTCTTGCCGTAGGGTGAAAAGGTAAAATGTGAGGATAAGAAGGAGAGGGTGAGGAAAAAAAAGAAGGACTGGGAGAGAGAAGGGAGGAGGGAGAGAGAGAGAAGAGAAGGGAAGAGGGAGAGAGAGGGAGGAGTGAAAAGAAAAGAAGGAGGAGGTGGAAGAAGGGAGGAAGAGAGAAGAGAAGGGAAGAGGGAGAGAGAAGGAGGAGGAGTGAAAGAAAAGAAGGAGGAGGTGGAAGAAGGGAGGAGAGAGAGAGGAGAAGGAGGAGGTGAAAAGGAGTAAGAGAAGGGAGGAGAGAGAGAGAAGAAGGAGAGGATAAGAAGAAGAGGATGGGAGAAGAGAAAGAAGGTGAGAGAGAGAGAGAGAGAGAGAAGAGGAGGAAGAGGATAAAGAGAAGAAGGTGAGAGGAAGGAGTGGAAGAAAGAGTGAGAAAAGAAGGAGGAGGTGGAAGAGCAAGGAGGGAGAGGAAGAAGAGAAGGGGAAGGAGTGAAGGAGTAGGAGTGAAGGAGAAGAAGTGAAGAGAGAGAAGAAGGAGGAGAGGGTGAGTAGAGGAAGGAGAGGATAAGAGGTAGAAGGAGGAGAGAAGTAGGAGGGAAGAAAAAGAAGAGGAAAGAAGAAGTGGGTAGAGAAGGAGAAGGAGGTAGAAGGGCAAGAAGGAGGAGAGGAGACAAAGAAGGGAAAGGAGAGAGGAAGAGGAACAAGAAGGAGAGGTAGAGGAGCAAGAAGAGAAGGTAGAGGAAGAGAGGTGAGAAGTGGTAGAGGAAGGAAAAGAGGAAGGAGTAGAACAAGCCACCGGAACCACTCTCTCGACAATGAACCCCACTCAGTGGGTTTCTCCCCAACCAAACATATCTGTCCGAAACCCACCGGACTGCCCAATCTCCGCGAGGCAAATGGCTCCCAAGAAGAAAGTCATGGGAAGCATAGGCGCCCAAGCCACCGGTAATGCTAGAGGGACAAGCAGAATGACCAACGCAGCGCACAAGAACCAAGCCCAGGTTTCAAGCATTGAAAAAAGTTAGTTTAGGACTTAGTTTTCATGGAAGGATTAATGTCGTGCATGAGGTTTTATTTATACTAAGAACGAAGTTTCATGTAATGGTAGGGCTGAACTCGCATAAGTTTTTACTCACCTAAAGTGATAAGGATCACCTTGCCTCACATGGAATGATAACTTCTACACACATAAAATGATAGGGCTATCGCCTTATTTCACATAAAATGATAGCTTTTTAACCAGTTCGGTGCATGAATAGTCATTTAGAATTCACGTTGCGCAATTATGGTTAAAAGAAACACATGAAATGTTAAATTTTGTTCATAAGCTACAATTGCTTCGTTAGGAACAAAACCCTATGACTCTCATAGACGCAAGTCACATGTGATCTAGTGCATTAGAAATGATTACTCATTGCCAGGAATAAAGGAAGATAAAAGCTATTTAGGGGACAACTATACTAAAATGCACAACGTGCATGATGGTTGGGAACTCCTGCATAGAACCGCACTAAGAGAATTGGAAGGATCGCATGCATCTAAACCGCATCTTGAAATTTTAAATAAGGAATCATGTGTTGCCATGTGTGTTAACCAAGCTTGGCTAGAATTAGAGATTATAAGACCCTTGGTTGGGTTGCGAATAAGGCATATCCATTGCCTTGACTGACCACCTAGTGCTTGAGTTAGGAACTAGGATACCCTAAGAAAGTATAAGTCAACTTACCAAGACCATTTGCTCTTGTTGGAATTATTGGAATTTTGCCAAGTCAAGGAAAGACCTAAGATCGGGTGCTGGGCATCCGGGAAAAAGGAGTCACACCTTAGCAGTCGGTCACACAAACTAACTCCGAAATGTTCATGCTTGTACTTAGATACATTATTTGATTTCTCCACACAATGAACTAATTCAAGGAAAATGGGCCTAAACAAATACTTCAACGACCAAAGACTACAGTGGAGGAGCTACCAAGTGGTAGTGGGGTTAGTTTGATTGAGGCTATACGCGTTAATGATGCTGAAACCTCTAATCTACGAGCTGTCCTTACAAGAGGTAAAAAGGGTAGAGAAGCCGACATGGATAAGCCTGTCGACGGAAACCCTAAACAAGGCGACAAAGGAACGCAAGTTTTGGATCCTGCCCTAGAAGGGGGACCTTTGAAGCCCGTAGAGAGTAAAGCCGATAAGGAAGCACCAAAGAAGAAGGTGAAAGTTAAGAAAGAGGCAATAAAGCCAGTTCAGCGACCTAAAGAGCGGATGATTTGGCGTGAAAAGCGAGCTCTATCGAACTATCATGAATTCGATTTGGCGGGCTCTCTTTGCGAAGTCAAGCCGGATGTGAACCTTTTGCAGCTTATTAAGCTTTCCCCAGGAGTACGTAAGGAATTTAGAAAGATCTTACGTACCGGTTATATCGTAGAACCTTTGGGTATTGCGCGAGTTGGTGATGACTGGTTTGAGCATGCTGAGAAGCATTGCCCAAGGGTTGCAGCCTATGTCGATGGGATATTAGTAGATTATGCTATTGTCGACACGGGATCATCTGTTAACATTATGAGTTCTGAACCAAGGGGGTTGGCCCTATCCAAGGGGGTTGTTAGCCGCCCTGAGTATGTGGACCTAACCCGCCGCGAGAGGTCTCTCCATGGGTAGTGCTTGGAGCGGGAGGACGCTTGGGTGCCAGGGGAGGCTCTGGCTGTAAATCCCTTGCCTTCGAATCCCGTACAAGAGACCGACGTGACTCGGGATGGGATCTCAAGGCCTGTGTACTAGTCTACGAGCGGAACTTGGAACAGTAATCTTATAGATTGCTGGGATGGCCTTTGGGCATGATGTTGGATGCAATCTGAAATTATGATAAATAAAGAACAGATGCTTGAGAAAAAGGAACTTGCTTGACATTGTTTTTATGTCAATGCCTAAGTTACATGAAGGAACCCATGACTAAATTGTTTAATTAAGGGAGATGATGATGGACCTAAAAACGGGCCGGCACTGGCTCATGCACTAGCCGGACCTCGTGCCTACGCGCAAGACAACCCCTCGGCCTCGCGGCCAGGAGCGTCTATCAAAATCTCTGCCTTCCTACACATTGCGTTTGTAATACGTTGTAGTCCAACTGATCCTAACCCAATATTACTCCTCAGAGGGAGTCCCTTTCACATAGCCAAAAGGCTCGAATCACATACACATGGGATTCCTCCTACGGCTGAATGCCGTCAACCCTCTGCAACTCTCCTACACCTTGGGGATTGGCCCCTCGATGCGTCGCTCCACATTTAGACATTTCGCACAAACGTCGCTCAAGGTACCAAATAAACGTATCCAGGAATGTACCATTGTCCTTACTTGACTTCCCCGTTATGATCCCACGACTAGCCTACAGCATAGGAACCTCACGCTCTCAACGGTGGGTCACAGGCCTACTGGAAACAATTGCTATGCATATCCAGGAGCTAACTCTGATACTTTTAATTTCCTCTAAATGATCATGCAAAGAGGTGGATGCCTAGTGCTCAAACATTTAGCAAAACAGTATCGTGCACAAGTGCAAATCATTCTTTTAATGGTTTCCTTTCTAACCGCTTTGTGCTTCGTTGCATGGGCTTAGCACCGAGGTGATCCTCGTGCTACTAAGCTCTTGATCTTAATTATCATCCGTCCTAAATGCTATGCATAGAAATCAGCAACTTTCCCATCACTTCACACGGCATTTAGACATATTTCAACTTCTCTACCCTTCCCCGTTTAAGTAGTGCATCGTTGGATAGATGTATAGGGTATTTTGATATCATTTTTATGTGTAGAAAGCGGAAAAAACCACACTAGAACAAGAAGGTGGGGTTGAACTGAGGCAAATCCTCATGCTTCAATCCCCACAAACATTCACAAACATTGCTCTTATTTATCCTTATTTTTCGGAACCCAAAATGTATTTTTCCCCTATTTTTCATGGTTTTTCCCTATTTTCCCTTATTTTCCTGCATTATTTAATTGCTGAAAATTCAAAACAGGTTATGGGCTGTGGCCCTTAGTTCCTTCTTGCAGAGAAATGAAAGTTTAGTTGATGTTCCTATCCATTTTTCCATTTTTATGCCAAAAACCCTCATTTTCCCTTGTTTTTCATGTTTTACGTGTTTTAACATATTATTTTGAACCACAAAATGCATATTTTTCTGATTTTTTTTATCATGACCAGCAAGAACTCATAGAAAACAGCATCATGAACAATTATTATCCCACATGAACACCATTTCATCCATCAAAAGCCATAAAAACTCAAATTTCCTTTGAAAATTTTAAATTACCGCTTATTTGCGTGTTTCGGGTTTTGTGTCCATGGCTGTAGATTTGGAAAATAGCAACACTTCATGTCCAGCAACATCACAAATCACCATTCTCAGCCCGTGTAGCAATCCGGTCCATGCCGGACAAGCCTCCACCATTCTTTCTTCTTCCTTCTTCTCCCCACATGAACTTGCCTTTAGAAGAGAGAGAGGGAGGAGAGAGAAAGACTGAAATCAGAATTCTCCAAAGAGGGCATCATTGCGCGAGCGAAGGGCGGCAATAGAGTCCACAGACAGGAGGGAATGAAGCCCCATAATCCATTGGGGGGGTTGTTTGCAGCAGCCATGATGCCTCTCATCCATTCATGGCGCATTTTTCGGGCGCCATCTTCTTCCATGTTTTTTCATGCCTCTTCATTCTCTCTTCACGTTTTTTGCTTCATAAGGTGCATAAAATTTTTGGGGGGGGTCCAAACTCAAAAGGCATGCTCAAATTTGGCCTCCCAAGTGTCCATCTTTTCATATCTTGACCGTTTCCTTGGCCATTTCCCCGTCCGGACTCCGAATTGAGCTCTGAAAAATCCTGGGCGTCTGGCTTAGCATCCCGCATTGGCCAGTAGCTCGTGTCAACCCGCACGACTGTCTGAAAAATTATGAAAAATCAACAAGTGTCGCTCGGGCGCCTTTAAAGCACTTTGGCGCTTAAAATCGTCCTAGATCGAGCCGCCGCCTTTGACATTGAATATTTTTCCCTTGATATTCATAATTTTTAGCTATTTTTAAGCACTTCCCGTCTCCTAAATTCCGCTCTCATTGGCGACCACGGGATAGGGCGACACAGCCCGTCGAATCCACGAACATATCTGCACATAAACAACCAAAGAAGCATCAAACTGATACAAAACAAATATATAATAAAACTCAGCACAATGCTTCCCCTACCCTTGGACAGAACCAAAGCATGATATCCACTAGGAATAGGCCTAGCATCATCTAATAGAAGATCCGAAGCGAGTCACTAACCAGCTGCTCCAACACAGGCAAACTAAAACAAACTGTCAAAGAGGTTGCCCTAAGTAGTAGTCTGAACTACTGACCAACTAAAGACAACACAACTAGGAGCTCCTACAAGGCGAGGACTCCTATAGCCTGAGCAAATGATATTTTCTTTCAGTACATGTCTTCTTTTAGGATTTTTATTGGATGCACATACTTGGGCATGTAAAAAGGAGGGAGCTGAGCGTAGTGACCCAAGGAGAACAGGGCATCGGTCTCAGGACCTGTCTCGGCACCCAAGAACCTACCATGGCCTCGCAAGGCGACACTTAATCCTTTTCTAACGCTCACTTTTATTTTCGCTCCAACCTTCCTTGTTTTGATATTATTTTTCCAGCAAGAAGCCACCCCTAGGAAGACAAGGTATCGGCCCCGGGTCTGACTCGTCCCCAGGAACCTACCAGGCCTTCGCAAGGCAATGATCAACTGCTTATATATTTTCATTTCTTTTCTTTTCATTGATAGGGGTTAGAACCCCTTTTTACACACCTTCGCATTTATATTCATCTTTTAGGATATTCAGGATTTCTTGACATCATTATTATTATCTTCTAGCAGGCTTCTCTAACTACCTCACTACTAACAGGAACTCCTAGAACGGCTGCCTAGCAGGTTAGCAGGACAGGGCCACTAGGACTTCCTTCTAAAACAGGTCTTTCAATGTCTAACAATGTCTTTACAGGAGGCAATGACTACTCCGACCTCCCTCAAACATACTTAGCCTAAACCTGGGACTTCATGCCTTGGTTGCCGGTTCCCAACAAAAATGTGCCCCCTCGACAAGTACAAATACACATATAACAGGAAAGAAAGGTACTCGTAAAGGAGAAATATCACCTGGAGTGGCCACCAGAAGCTTCCATCGCAGCAAAGGCTCCTCCAGGCTCCACAAAATTCCACAACCCGAAAAACCTGTCCAGCACAACACTAAACAAAAACCCAATTAAACGCACCCGCACTAGACAGGGAAATGGCCCTCTTGGCCTAATGAAATCAGACATGACTTTGCTACAAAACTGAATCGGCCCTCTTGGCCTAATGAAATAAAACAATACTATGCATAACATCCTCCTGGAAACAACCATGATAGACATCAAAGCATACTATTCCCAGGGGAACAGGGCTTGTAGCCCTAAACTAGGTGCAGTAGATTATGACCTATCCCTCCTGCGTATATCGCAAGAGGTGTTCGCATCACATGTCGTCGAATCAGTCTGTGGGTCCGAGATAATAAAGGTAGATGAGTCTCGCTTACCCTCTGCATCACCCAAATCAACCATCGTCTGCCAAAAAGGGCATGTTCAGAAAGCATACCCCACAAACGACCAGGTCCTGTCTCACCATCAATAGATATATCGGGACAAGGGCCACAATTAAAGAAGAGGTCCTCTTCATACGCAAGATTAGCCAATGAATCGGTAAACTGATTCCAATTCCGTGGAATCAGCTGAAAAGATACTCTATCGAATTCGTCTAGCAGGGCTATGGCAGTGTGATGGTACATACAAAGGATCGGGTTCCGCACCATGTACGTCCCATTGAGTTGATTTAAAACCAACTGAGAGTCCCCTTTCACCAACAATTGGCGGATACCACCCTTTTTTGCAATATTCAACCCCATGATCAGGGCTTTGTATTCTGCCATATTATTGGTAAAATTCGCCCCGAGATAAGCAGCTAACTTCATGACAATGCGTCGTCGGGGGTCTCGGATGACAACTCCTACACTTCCTTTTTTGCATGCACCCCTGGACGCCCCATCAAAGTACAAGGTATACGTCCATAAAGGGTTTACATATTCTGCCATCCTGGACTCTACGCGTAATTATGGTAATCGAAATTCAGCATATTCAATGGGTGGACTGTAGGCTCCATCCCTCCATCATCATTGAATTCGACAGGGATGCTCGTCAAAATTTGTAGGCAGTGATGGCAGAAGACCTTGATGTCCCAAATAAATGTCCCGCCTTCTTGCTCAATCACCTTGTATCCTTTGCTCCACCAAATGAGCTTTCCCTGATGATACCTCTGTTCCAAATATGGGTGTTCTAAATAAGGGATCAGACGACCCATCAACCTCTATCACGATTTCCTTGCAGATGTTTGATCGATCTTGCCTAGACCTGCAAGGCAGTCATAGCATTAGTACAATCAGAAGTAATAAGGTTTAATCTTATTAAGATTAACCTTATTTTTAAATTCTATCCCCTCAAGGTCAGCTAACAACACTGTAGATTTATTCTTTCCTATCCTAACGATCCTATAGGGCCCATCCCATTTGGATTCTAGCTTGCCTGGGAATAATTCACGTCGTGCGTCATAATACAGAACAAGCTGTCCTTTCTTGAAGGTGTATTTCTTGGCTTTGAGGTCGTGTAGCTTCTTCATTCGGCGCTTCGCCACTTCTTGGTGCAATAAGCTCTGCAACTTAAGCTCATCTAAATGTGCCAGTGTCGTCAACCGCTCAAAAAGAGCGTCTTCATCGCTCAAAGAATGATTGATGGCAAACCGAATGGTCAGCAGCTCAATTTCTAAAGGCAAGACACACTCCTCCCCATATACTAACTTGAACGGGGTATGGCCAGTGGCTCGTTTGAAAGTCGTATTATAGGCCCACACTGCCACGTATAACTTGTTATCCCAATCCCGTTTCTTTTCCGACACAGTTTTGGACAGGATGCCCACAAGCTGCTTGTTGGTACTTTCGACTTGCCCATTGGCTTGCGGATTATATGGGGTTGTCTTGTTATGCTTGATGTTCCACAACTCTGTCAAACCTTTGATCACCTTATTCAGGAAATGGGTTCCGCGGTCCGACACTAATTCTTTCGGCGGACCAAACCGGCATATTATCTGCTCTAAAAGGAAACTAGTGGTTTCTTTAGCATCATCTTTCCTTGTTGCACGTGCTTCTGACCACTTTGTGAAGTAGTCAGTTGCTACAATGATGTACCGCTTTTGCGTAGTCGATGACGGAGTAATAGGACCCACAAAGTCTATTCCCCACTTCTCAAATGGAAGTATCGCCATAATAGGGGTGAGTGGTCGTTTCCTATTCTCTCGACTATCATGTCGTTGGCAAATATCGCATCGCTTAACATACGCAAACGCATCCTGGAAGATGGCAGGCCACCAATAACCTGCTCTTAAAGCCTTTTGTGCTGTAAGCCGTCCAGCAAAATGGCCACCGCAAGCAGAATCATGGCACTCTTCCAAAATGAATGGCACCTCGTCAGGCGTCACACATCGGCGATAGATATCATCAACCCCTTGCCGATATAATGTACTTGCGATCAAGGCAAACTTTAACGCTTGCTGCTTAATTTTCCTTTTCTCAGCCTTAGATAATTCGGATCCCGCCTCTCCTGTTGATAAATAATGCGTTATTGCAGCATACCAGGAGGGAATAGATGCCGTATCTATTTTAAATATCATCTCCATGTCACTACCTTCAGCCACAGATTCTTTCGGCTCCCCAAAGTCCACTAGACATTCCACGATGCCTTGCAACCTTGGTGGCTTACTCTTGATTTCATAATCAAATTCCTGCAAAGTGATTAACCACTTCGCTAAACGATCAGGCGGCTGTAACTTGTTCATCAATAGTCGAAGTCCCTCCGCCTTCGTATAAAGCACGACTTTCTCATAGAGAATGTAATGCCTGAACTTCTTGGTCCCAAAGACCATCGCTAGACATAGCTTCTCCATGTAGGTGTAATTGATTTCGGATACCCCCAGCTTCCGACTAGCAAAAGCAATCGGGTGGTACCACTTCTCTTCCCAAATTTGGGCTAAACAGCAGTTGATACTATACATGGTGGCTGCTGAGAATATATAGAACACCTCACCTCTTTTAGGTGCTTTTAAAACGGGCGCTCTTGCTAGCTCTTGTTTCACATCCTCGAATGCTACCTTGCAAGGATCACCCCACACAAACGAACAGCTAAAGGACAATAAATTTGTAAGTGGCAACGTTCTTTCTGCTAAGGCGTTAATGAATCTACGGTAGTAACCAACCGAAGACAAAAAGCTATGAACTTCTTTCGGAGTGCGTGGTGGACCCATGGCAACTATAACTTTGACCTTCTCGGGGTCTGTCGCAATTCCTACCGAACTGACCACATGGCCCAGCAATAGCCCATAAGGTACTCCAAAAGCACACTTCTGTGGGTTTAGGGCGATGCAAAATTGTCTACAGCGCTCAAAGCATTTTCTCAAAATGATCAACTGCCTTTCTCTCACGGTGGCGGCCCCTAAGTCATCAATAAACACCCTCAACTCTTCAGGGGATATGTCACCGAATGTCTTATCGGCTGTTCGTTGCCACGAACCAGGCGCATTGCATAAACCAAAAGCCATCACGTGGTAAGCAAAAGTGCCAAATACAGTGATAAAAGTTGTTTTCAACTTGTCCTCTTCTGTAATTGCCATTTGGTTGTATCCTGCAAAGCAATCCATAAACGAATATATCTCCCTACCCGCTAATTGATCCAAAATCTGGTCAATAAATGGTAATGGGTAGTAGTCCTTAACTGTCTGCTTATTCAGCTCCCTAAAGTCTACACATAAACGGATCTGATTATTCTTCTTCTTTCTAATCACAACTGGCGAACACCATTCCGTGTGTTGCACAGGAAAAATCAAACCCGCTTTTCGAAGCTTCTCTAACTCCTCAAACAGCCCGTCCCTCAATTCGAAAGGCATACGCCTTACTTTCTGCCGTACAGGACGACTGCCCTCTTTCAACGGAATTGTATGAACAGCAAGACTAGGAGGAATGCCTCTCAACTCATCATAACTCCATGCAAAAATATCACGGAATTCCTGGATCAAGGCCACATAGTCCTCCCTTTCTGCTGTGCTGAGCATAGAGCCTAATTTGATTGGCCGCGAATCATCAAGCGTACCAAGGTCTAGCTCGATAACATCTGCATCTCTTATACGATCTTGGGCCTCTATCGGCTCATTCAAAGTGATCTGATAGATGTCCTCCGTGGTGGATCCCTCTTTGGACTCATCACTCGATGATGTCTCACTAGCAGATAAATCTTCTAATGTCTCTAATTCTATAGAAGATAGAGGAGCTCGCTCACTCTGCGGGGACTCAGGATAAGCATCAACCACCACACGCTGGGCACCTCTGCCGAATAACAGTCGACCAGCGGGTATATCTACTTGGCAATCCGCTTGCAAGATCCAAGTTCGTCCAAGTAATACTTGGTAACTTGGCCGCCCTGCAAAACGAATCACCCTAAAGTCCAACATGCATTCTACATTTGCAACAGTGACATGGACCTTAGTAATGTAGCCTTCCGGCTGTCTCAAACTATCATCTGCCATTCTAAGAATTGTGGAAGTATCTTTCTGAATCGCAAGACCCAACCTTTCCATCAGTTCAGAACTCATAACGTTAACAGATGATCCCGTGTCGACAATAGCATAATCTACTAATATCCCATCGACATAGGCTGCAACCCTTGGGCAATGCTTCTCAGCATGCTCAAACCAGTCATCACCAACTCGCGCAATACCCAAAGGTTCTACGATATAACCGGTACGTAAGATCTTTCTAAATTCCTTACGTACTCCTGGGGAAAGCTTAATAAGCTGCAAAAGGTTCACATCCGGCTTGACTTCGCAAAGAGAGCCCGCCAAATCGAATTCATGATAGTTCGATAGAGCTCGCTTTTCACGCCAAATCATCCGCTCTTTAGGTCGCTGAACTGGCTTTATTGCCTCTTTCTTAACTTTCACCTTCTTCTTTGGTGCTTCCTTATCGGCTTTACTCTCTACGGGCTTCAAAGGTTCCCCTTCTAGGGCAGGATCCAAAACTTGCGTTCCTTTATCGCCTTGTTTAGGGTTTCCGTCGACAGGCTTATCCATGTCGGCTTCTCTGCCCTTTTTACCTCTTGTAAGGACAGCTCGTAGATTAGAGGTTTCACCATCATTAACGCGTACAGCCTCAATCAAACTAACCCCACTACCACTTGGTAGCTCCTCCACTGTAGTCTTTGGTCGTTGAAGTATTTGTTTAGGCCCATTTTCTGGCTGGGAATCATTTCCTTGGGCACGATGATTAACAGGCCCTGGTTGCCGACTACCACACTGGAGAGAACTGATCTTACTCCAGCAAGTAGCTGCTAGATGGCCAGATTTTCCACAAATGTCGCACTTAACATTTGGGCAATTTCGTGGATAGTGTTGCCCACCACACCATTTGCAACTAAACCTCGAAGGTGCACCCTCCTCTGGGTATCTACTTCCTATCAAATTTTGTTGTTTTTTAAGGAAGTTGACATCAACGGCTATTTGTCGATACTGCTCCGTAATCATGTCAGTATAATGCTTCATCATGTCCTTAACCTCGCCAAGAACATTGGAAGAACTCGACTCATAGCCTTGGTCATTACCATGTCGCTCCATCGGCCTAACAATCCGATTAGGCACAGGCTGTTGAGTCGCAGGCATGGTATTAGAATTGACCGCCTGGCCTCCACCATTTGGAGCCATTTGACTGCCCGTAGGCATCGACATGCTAGGGGGAGCTGGTAATAAAGGCACATTCTGCATCATGTTCCCTCTCCCATTAGGGTTAGCCATCGCTATCCCTTGGCCACTACTGCCATTGGCTATGGCCATATTGTTTCCCAATACTAAACCCATATTCGAATTGCCTCGAGAAGCATAAGCTGCTTGTAGTCGGGATTCCACCTCTTGTGCTCGTGTAATGGCAGTATCTATATCCCCCAAGGGGACACTACTCAACTGCAATTGGATATTAAAGTCCAAACCATGTAGGAAATATTGCAATTGGGCAGCTGCGGGGATAGGAATAGAGGTGTCCAACTTACGGAAGACCTCTTTTATCTTCTTCGCATAAGCACGAATATCCTCGTGTGGATCTTGGCGGGTCACGTTGAGTACACGCAACCAGTATTGCCCACCCCTTTCAGGGGCAAACTCCCTTCGAAAAGCTCCATAAAATGCATCAATGTTCAATATAGTTCCGGCTTCTAAACCATGATACCATATAGCGGCTCTTCCTTTGAGAGTCATATTGAAGAACATCATTAAATGTCCTTCCTCTTGAATGCGACAGTTAAGCATCAACTTTTGAAACTCCCTAATGTGGAGTTCCGCATCTTCCTCAACTAGCCCATTAAAAATGGGTAGCGGGTAACCTAGAGCCGGCAAATCCGTCGTTCCTGCTGGAATTGCAATAGGCTGCGCCATGACGAGGATTGGATTTGCACTAGGAATAGGGAACGGTGGGGTTACACCTCCCACAATTAATATGGACTGGCTTATGGCAGAAAGGGGAGCACTAGAGCTTCCACCTTCTCCTAACTTACTGCTTGGGGTCCTAAGACCACTAGATCCACTCCCTCGTAAGGGTTCAGCACCGCTACGCTTAGGGGAATATCTCCTAAAAATTTCAGCACGTCGCCTAGCTCTTTCGTCTCTTTCTTGCTTTTGGATTTCTGCTAGACGATGCTTATCAATAAATAACGGATCAAGCTCAGTATCCTCTGGCATAAACTGCTAGTTGGTCCTTAAACAACCAGGATTCGAGAACCGCCACTTTTAAGCGGCTCCCGGCAGACGCACCACTGATGGACCTAAAAACGGGCCGGCACTGGCTCATGCACTAGCCGGACCTCGTGCCTACGCGCAAGACAACCCCTCGGCCTCGCGGCCAGGAGCGTCTATCAAAATCTCTGCCTTCCTACACATTGCGTTTGTAATACGTTGTAGTCCAACTGATCCTAACCCAATATTACTCCTCAGAGGGAGTCCCTTTCACATAGCCAAAAGGCTCGAATCACATACACATGGGGTTCCTCCTACGGCTGAATGCCGTCAACCCTCTGCAACTCTCCTACACCTTGGGGATTGGCCCCTCGATGCGTCGCTCCACATTTAGACATTTCGCACAAACGTCGCTCAAGGTACCAAATAAACGTATCCAGGAATGTACCATTGTCCTTACTTGACTTCCCCGTTATGATCCCACGACTAGCCTACAGCATAGGAACCTCACGCTCTCAACGGTGGGTCACAGGCCTACTGGAAACAATTGCTATGCATATCCAGGAGCTAACTCTGATACTTTTAATTTCCTCTAAATGATCATGCAAAGAGGTGGATGCCTAGTGCTCAAACATTTAGCAAAACAGTATCGTGCACAAGTGCAAATCATTCTTTTAATGGTTTCCTTTCTAACCGCTTTGTGCTTCGTTGCATGGGCTTAGCACCGAGGTGATCCTCGTGCTACTAAGCTCTTGATCTTAATTATCATCCGTCCTAAATGCTATGCATAGAAATCAGCAACTTTCCCATCACTTCACACGGCATTTAGACATATTTCAACTTCTCTACCCTTCCCCGTTTAAGTAGTGCATCGTTGGATAGATGTATAGGGTATTTTGATATCATTTTTATGTGTAGAAAGCGGAAAAAACCACACTAGAACAAGAAGGTGGGGTTGAACTGAGGCAAATCCTCATGCTTCAATCCCCACAAACATTCACAAACATTGCTCTTATTTATCCTTATTTTTCGGAACCCAAAATGTATTTTTCCCCTATTTTTCATGGTTTTTCCCTATTTTCCCTTATTTTCCTTCATTATTTAATTGCTGAAAATTCAAAACAGGTTATGGGCTGTGGCCCTTAGTTCCTTCTTGCAGAGAAATGAAAGTTTAGTTGATGTTCCTATCCATTTTTCCATTTTTATGCCAAAAACCCTCATTTTCCCTTGTTTTTCATGTTTTACGTGTTTTAACATATTATTTTGAACCACAAAATGCATATTTTTCTGATTTTTTTTATCATGACCAGCAAGAACTCATAGAAAACAGCATCATGAACAATTATTATCCCACATGAACACCATTTCATCCATCAAAAGCCATAAAAACTCAAATTTCCTTTGAAAATTTTAAATTACCGCTTATTTGCGTGTTTCGGGTTTTGTGTCCATGGCTGTAGATTTGGAAAACAGCAACACTTCATGTCCAGCAACATCACAAATCACCATTCTCAGCCTGTGTAGCAATCCGGTCCATGCCGGACAAGCCTCCACCATTCTTTCTTCTTCCTTCTTCTCCCCACATGAACTTGCCTTTAGAAGAGAGAGAGGGAGGAGAGAGAAAGACTGAAATCAGAATTCTCCAAAGAGGGCATCATTGCGCGAGCGAAGGGCGGCGATAGAGTCCACAGACAGGAGGGAATGAAGCCCCATAATCCATTGGGGGGGTTGTTTGCAGCAGCCATGATGCCTCTCATCCATTCATGGCGCATTTTTCGAGCGCCATCTTCTTCCACGTTTTTTCATGCCTCTTCATTCTCTCTCCACGTTTTTTGCTTCATAAGGTGCATAAAATTTTTGGGGGGGGTCCAAACTCAAAAGGCATGCTCAAATTTGGCCTCCCAAGTGTCCACCTTTTCATATCTTGACCGTTTCCTTGGCCATTTCCCCGTCCGGACTCCGAATTGAGCTCTGAAAAATCCTGGGCGTCCGGCTTAGCATCCCGCATTGGCCAGTAGCTCGTGTCAACCCGCACGACCGTCTAAAAAATTATGAAAAATCAACAAGTGTCGCTCGGGCGCCTTTAAAGCACTTTGGCGCTTAAAATCGTCCTAGATCGAGCCGCCGCCTTTGACATTGAATATTTTTCCCTTGATATTCATAATTTTTAGCTATTTTTAAGCACTTCCCGTCTCCTAAATTCCGCTCTCAGATGATTTTGCATGTCAAAACGTAATGTGTTAATTAATTAGATAACTAAAGCAAACTGAGGAAAGTGCCCTGGGCATGACTCAAGTCCGTCCTACAGAAGGGTGGTCCCAGTTAGCTGGGAACTTTTCTCAAATGATGAGATGATAAGACAATGAGGACCTAGAGACTTGTCGATAGGAAAGGAACCCTGACCTCAGGTCGTTCCCAAGTGGGAACAGCTAGACTCTTCCGCTCGGGGAGGACTCGGGAAAACCTAGATCGCAAACCGTGTGTTATTCCCTGCGAGTGCCAGTCGGAGCCTTCTAGACCCTCCTCCCAATGGGCTACTAAGACGTGTTTCGACAAATGGGCACATTACAGAACATCCCTAGGTAAGAACACATCCAAGAACCATAATGCTAGCAACTATAATGACCTCAATTTTCTTTGTAAAATTTGGCAACTTTAGAATGGGACTGGTTGTGAGATAGTACTTTACTTTATCAAAGTTTTCCTACTCTCAAAATGTCCATGTGATTTTTGCTTGCTTTTTGAGCAATTCTGTGAGGAGCACTGCTATCAAAGGATAGTCTTTGAACAAAATCCCGCACCACCATATGAGACCCAAAAATCCTTGGATTTTTTTTATGCTGTAGGGTGTTGGCCAATCCTAAACATCCTTGATCTTGGCAGGATCTACTAAAATTCCCTCCTTCAAGACGATGAATCCTAAGTATTGAATTGTCCTCTTGAAGAATATACACTTCTTCTTTTTGGAGAAAAGAGCTTATTCTCATGAAGAATTTCTAGACCTATCCGTAAATGGCCTAGATGAGCTTCTCCTTCCTTGGAATATGTGAGAATGTCATCAAAGAATAACAGAACAATTTCATCTACGTATGGCTTAAAAATATCTTAGACTAGCTTGTTAAATGTAGCAAGAGCATTGGTTGGCCCAAAAGACATTACAATGGACTCGTAATGGCCATACTTGGTGTTGAAGGTTGTCTTTTAGGACAGTTCATCCTTTAGCACAGCAGATAGACGCTCCTGGCCCGCGAGGCCTTGAGGGTGTGTTTGTCTGTTATGAGCATGAGGTCCGGCTAGTGCCATAGCCAGTGCCGGCCCATTTGAGGTCCCATCATATCTGAACAGGACGGCCTGTTGTATTAAATTTCTGTCATAAAAATAATTGCTCTATGGTCATCAAAATTTGATTTTTATGGCATGTTTGGATACTAGGGATTGTTATCTACATTTCTATAGCTCAGCCATGATGATTGGACATTCCTTCTTCAAGTTATGGCCATTCTCATGCAGTAGCCTGTTTTGGACAGTTTCCAATAGTATATTCAAATTTCATACATATACTTCATTGATATATGAGATCTTCTTCAGCTTGAAGTTTCATTCAACATGGATTCATCACTTACAAGCTATTCTTGTAATCTTCCTTTATCAATTGTCCCAATTCCAGCTTTAGGACAAAGCTCTTTTAGGCCAAGATGGCTTGTAGCATAAATGCTTAGCGTAAATGCCTTAGTCTAGGGTAAGTATAAAAGGTGGAGGTGTAACATGTGTAGCATCTTTTTGCCATTTTACAAACATATCTTGTTTGAGGTCCCAACCTCCCACCATCTAAGAGGATGAATACTCTTGGCCACCATAGCTTGGGGTGCATACCTTGTTTTAGCCTCTCATCATTTGATTCTCAACCAATATTAGTAATACCATTTCTTGCCAAGCTACCTTGGCTATGGCTTTCTAGCAATTTATGTCTATTTCTTATATTTTCAGTTGAAAAGCTTGATGTGGAATTCAGCTTTATTACAAAGTCCTTTTGGACACCCCCCAAAGGCCATGCCCACATTATTTTGGCCTACTTTTGATATTCCCCCCTTGATGCATAAAAAGGACTCCTATAGCTTGGCCTTTCATTTACAGATACTATTGATTCATCATTTTTTATACACTTTAGAACTTGATACTCGGGCATGTAAAAAGAAAGGAGCTGAGCATAGTGACCCAAGGACAACAAGTTGTCAACCTCAGGTCTTGACTTGGTACCCAAGAACCTACTAAGCACTTGCAAGGAAACACTTAATCCTTCTTGCGCTCACTTTTATTTTCACTCCAACCATCCTTATTTATTTTTCCAGCTAGACATTACCCCCAAGAAGACAAGGCATCAGCCCCAAGAACCTACCAAGCCTTTGCCAGGAACCTACTAGGCCTTCGCAAGGTGATGATTATCTACTCTTTAATTTTTATATCTTCATTTCTTTTCCTTTTGATCAGGGGTTAGAACCCATTTTTGCACATCTCCATATATTATATTCTTCAGATATAGGTAGTTTTTTTTCTCTTTCTTTACTTAGTAGGCTTCTCTATAGTTGCTTCACAACTAACAAAAACTCCAAGAAATAGTCGCCTAGTAGGCTAGTAGAACACGACCACTAGGATTACCTTCTAAAACACTTCTTAGAGTGCTCAGCAGTGTCTTTATAGGAGCTAGACAACCACTTAAACCTCCCCAGACATACCTAACCTAAACTTTGGGACTTCATGCCTTGGTTGCTGGTCCCTAAGAAAGAAAAAATCCCCACATACACATAATCATTGAGCATAAAGGGAACTAACTCATAAAGGAGATCACTTGGACTTGGCCATGAGAAGCTTCTATGTAGCAAAATATTTGCTCCAGGTACTCCATCAAACCTATTTGGTAAACACTAAAACAAGAAACCATTAAATGTACCTGCACCAAACACATACGTAGCCCTATTGGCCTAATGAAATAGGACACTTCACAACAACCAAGATGGCCCTCTTGGCCTAATGAAATATATAAATTATACACAGCTCTCCTTGGAATACTATTGACATACAACAAGATGCTCCATTCTGAGGAGAAAAGAGGGCTCCTAGCCCTAAACTAGATGCATCAGATTATGACCCATACCTCCTACATATATAGCAAGAGGTGTATGCATAAAATGTCATCTAACCACACTATGGGTCTAATATCACAATGGTAAATGGGTCTAGCCTACTCTTTGTACTACCCATACTAACAAACCATCATCTACCATATAAAGCATGCTCTAATAAAAATCCCCATAATCAGCCGCCATCATCAATGGAGATATTTGAACTAGGACCACATTTGAAAAAGAGATCATCTTCATAAGTATAATTTGCTAATGAATTCGCAAACAGATTCAAGTATCATGGAATCAACTGAAAAGACACTCAATCAAGCTCGTCAATCAGGTTCATGGTAGCACGATAATACATACAAAGAATGGGATTCCATACTGTGTATGTTCCATTCAATTGATTCAAAACTTACTGGGAATCCCCTTTTACTAATAATTGGTGAATACCACCTTTCTTAATAATATTTAGTCCCATGATCAGGGCTTTATATTCTACCATATTATTAGTAAATCCTATCCTATGGTATGTAGCTAATTTCATCGTAATTCTGCATCACAGGTCTCTAATGACTACCCCAATGCTCTCTTTCTTATCGGGACCCTTGGATGCTCCACAAAATATAATGTATACATCCATAAAGGGTCTACGCATCTAGCCATCACATCGGCCTCCTTTATTCTTGACTATAATAGTCAAAATTCAATATATTCAGAGGATGAACCAAAGGCTCTATCCCACCTTCTTCGTTGAATCTAGCAAGGATGCTTAGTTGATCTTTGGTAAAGGTGGTAGACATGTAGTAGTAGAGGCCTACCCTGAATCTCCTCAAAGTGAGAGAGTTCCTTTATCCTCTTCAGAGATAGATACATAGGAGGATGCAGCTAGTAGTGAGACGCCATCAAGTGACGAATCCAACAAGGGGCCCAATATAGAGGATATCTATCAAGTAACTTTGAATGAGCCAATAGAGGCTCAAGAGAGAATAAGAGATGCAGACATAATTGAGTTAGACCTTGGTACGCTGAATGATTCACATCAAATTAAATTAGGCTCCATGCTTAGTTTGGAAGAAAGGGAGGACTATGTGTCCTTGATTTAGGAATTTTACAACATATTTTCTTAGATTTATGACGAGCTCAGAAGTACTCCTCCCAGCCTGGCTATTCATAGCATTCACCTAAAGGAAGGTAGTCACCCTACGCAACAAAAAGTAAGGCGTAATGCCTTTTGAACTCATGGATGGGCTATTCAACGAGTTGACAAAACTACGGCAAGCTAGCTTGATATTTTCGGTACAACACACAGAGTGGTGTTCACCAGTTGTTATTAGGAAGAATAATAATAATCAGATTCGACTTTTCATATATTTTAGAGAGCTTAATAAGTAGATGATTAAGGATTACTATCCATTACCATTCATTGATCATATATTTTAGATGAATTATTGGATAGGTAAATCTATTCATTTATGGATTGCTTTGTTGGATACAACCAAATGGCTATTGCAAAGAAAAATAAGCTAAAAATGATGTTTATCACTGTCTTTGGTACCTTTGCATATCATGTGATAGCCTTTGGGTTATGCAATGTGCCTGGTTCTTGGCAACATACAAATGGTAAGTCTTTTGGTGACATCTCCCTAGAGGAGTAAAATTTTTTTATCGATGATCTAGAGATAGCCACCACAAGAAAAAGGCAGTTGATCATTTTAAGGAAAATTTTTGAGCTAAGGAGATAGTGTTTGATCAAGGGACACACATCTTGAATAAGGTTATAGTAGCCTTGACAAAATCTTTGAAGATTAAACATAATAAAAATACCCCATACAATTTGCAAGCAAATGATTAAGTTGAGAGTATGAATAAACAGCTTGTAGGGATCTTATCCGAGATAGTGTCTGAAAGTAAGCGAGATTGGGATAAGAAATCATATGTGAAAGTTTGGGCTTATAATATGACATTTGAAAGAGCTACGAGCCACACACCGTTTAAGCTAGTATTTGGGGAAGAGTGTGTCTTACTGTTGGAAATTGAGCTGCCACTATATCATTTTCTCTCACTCATTTGTTGTTCAATGCCAAACATGAAGTGGGTGCTTCTCATGAAGAGTAACATGTATCTTATGGCCCATTCACACTACATAGAAGATGTTACTCTACCTACAGGAAGACATGGAGTTGCCTATATACAAATGTCATCAATGTATCCATTTGAAGACCTTGAATACATGAAATTGAAAAAGTTTGAAGTCATTTCCGTTGCCTCAAAGATAATGATATCTTTGCTTGAGGGGGACATGAAGACTAATGCAAGCAAGGAAGACCAAGAAAAAGAGGACCATGAAGAAAAGGACCAAACAAATAATGCAAGCAAAGCAGTGAAGAAGAAGAAGAACAAGAACAAGAACAAGAAGAACAAGAACAAGAAGATCAACCATGAAGACACTGAAGCTGCAAGGCAAGTGAAGAACAAGTATAGAAGCAAAAAGAGCAAGCTAGACTACACCAACAAGAATACCTATAATAAATTGAAGATCTATGCGAAAAGAAATGCTAAAAACTACAAGGGCTTGACGGTCCTTAACCCAAATTTTTACTGACTTTTTTTACCCTTATATTGCCTAGCCCAAAATGTCTTTATCATAAGCTTGTAAAGTCCTCATGTAGCCATGTACTACAACCTCTGTACACTTTGTGAGGCCCTTACAGCCTCTGGATGTCCATCATGTTTGTGGTACCCACACTTAGCCTTCAGCCGTGATTTTCCATGTTTATGGTGTGCCCACACTTTACACGTGTTGCTCTCACTAAATCCTCTACACACTTTGTACTTTCTAGTTGTGATTGAGGAGGGGTGTATTTGCAATCACACATATTATAGCCTCTTTGTATGAGGCAGTTTTGGGCTTAGGACATGCAAACAGACTGAATCCCATAGGCACAGAAAGGGAGACTGCTACCCATCCAAAAACTACAAAGCATTGTACTTGACTACCACTTTTCACATGGAATGAATACAATGTCATGCTTTGTACTTTCAGTTAAGTGTCTTGTCTTTGTCATTCCTACACAAGATTGTGTTTATGAGTCCAAGCTGCCATCTTGGAACCTAATTCACTTGTGTAACAGTTTGTCTCTACTTGTGTATGTCATCTTGAGTTTGGTCTTCATCTTCCATCCGTCATAGCATCTGCCATGCTCTAGATCCGCGTTTCTTTCACGTCTTTTGCTATGGAGCCGGTCTAAGCCTCTTGAAGCTAGCTTGGGGGTAACCTAGCACCATCTTTCCTTTTATCCTATTTGTCAATGTTTTTAATCAAAGATCTACATTCTAGCAAACACAAACAATCCTTTCAAACAATGACAATAACACCATCATGCAGTTTATAGCTTCCATTGCCAAGGTAGACCTTATCCTAAGGTAACTTTACATTCAGATGAGGATTCTCCTCCCCATAAAGAAGTGTTGAGTACATCTCTTACAACATGTTAAGCAAGACATCAATTTCCCGTTTGGGGCTAACTTACCCAACATAAGCAAATTTTCTTTCGAAAAAATATTGTGACAATAATTTAGCGAGATGGTTTACAAGACCCTTAAATAGACATTCACTTTTCATAACAAGCGTTAATCAACCTTAACCTTGTCACATTGACAATATATCGAGTTATTTTATTAATCTCAAGTGTGCATATAGTCTTTTACTTATTTCGTGTAATATCCTCTTGAAATTGTTTCCATCATGATCTTACAAATTATAATCTTGATTAATCTAACTAAAAAACATAGGTAGTAGTTAACCATTTATGCATGTATTAATATTCTCTCTAGATAAAATTATCAATTTGTGTAAATGAAAAATATGGAAGCTTTTTTTTGTACTTAATTCTTATATGGATGATGTCCATGCAATCTAACAAGTAGATCTTGTACCATTTAATGCAAAAGCTAACATTTTATGTAAATTTTTAGTAAAAACTTATTATTTTATGTGGCGATATGAAAATAATAGCCTATTTTTGAAATGTGAATAACCTAGTTTGGCATGACGACATTGGGAATTTCGTATTTACTTACACTTGCATTCGCCACACCCAATGTTTCATTATTAGTAGTGGCAACTCTGGTGACCTCGAGCATGTTAAAATATTGAAGATACATGCTAAGGAGGATCACTGATGAGTAAATAGATAATCATAATTAGGTATAAGTAATGAGAAAGAAAAACAACTGATTTTATCCAAACATAATGCAAGTACAACTAAGTGATAATGATAGATGAAATGAGTGTGGGGTGAGTGCCTTTTATAGGCTTACAGTAGGTGGTATTGGTAGGTGAAAAAGGTGGAAAGTGACCATGGTATTCATCAACTATGGTTTTAAAAAACCATGCATACATGACCTAGTCTAAGGCTTTATTTTCAATGTGTTTCTTTGCCTTATTTGCTCCTTATAAAGAGGCTATGGTGGATGTGATTGCACATTTCTCAACACCCCTCCTCAATCACAACCAAGAAAGACATTGAGTATATAGAGACTGTCATGAGTAGAACCTTGCTAAGTGTAGACATGGAAAGAAACAACCATACAAAGCTAGAGAGTCTCACAAGGCCTCACTAAGTGTGTAGATGATGTAGTGTGTAGAGGTTACATGAGGAGTATAGGAGCTTATGGTAGGAACATTAGGCAAATCCACATTTTAAACTTAAAAAGGTCTATCAGAAAATGAGCTACAAAAGAGGGATTGGTGAGCCCTATCCTTTCATTCGTGAGTGTCTTCTTCTTCTTCTTCATTGTTTTCTTCATCTTCTTTGACTGTAGCAAGATATACTCTTTTATTAGCATGGAAAAACTTCTCAATATGCCCAATTTTCTTATAAAAGTCACAAACTATGCTCTTTTTCCCTTTCACATAGAGGAGTTGTTGGTATCCTCTTGGGATGCTTGTTTCTCCCTTGCTCTTGATCTTCTTTTCCTCTTCCGAGAGAAAGACTTTGATATCCACAAGCTTTGGCTTTGGCATGTCGATTAATGTGGTAGACACATTATCAAATTCAGTTGAAAGACTCTTGAGAAGAACTCTAATGCAAATGTCTTCATCAATCTTTAAGTTGATTTTTGCAAGTTGTGTCAACAAACTTTCCATATAATTCAAATGAGTTGTAAATGAGGTACTACTTTTCATGTCAAGTCTAAAAAATTCAATCAGTAAGCCATATTTGGAGGATTTTGAGTGAGCTCCAAACAGGGTTTCTAATCAATCCCATGTTACTTGAGAGGTTTCACAATCATCAACATGATTAATGTATTTGTCATCAAGTTCAAGCTTGATAATAGCTTGATCCTTATCATCATTTTTATCCCATATGACTAAAAGTGCAACTTCCCTTGGTTTCTTCTCTTGACCACTTGTGATTGACCATAAGCCTTTCTTCATCAGGATCAATTTTGATCCTAGTTTGCCATGTATGGAATCTGACACCGTTGAATCGAACTATTGGTGAGTCCTTGCCCATGTTGAGGTTGCAAGATCAATAGCAAATCACCTCCAAAAATTTTAGCCTTCAGTAGTAAAAGAGTTGAGCACAAGTGCCAAGAAGCACAATGTGATTAGTATTAAGAGATACTAGGTGACTAGTACGCCCTTTGAACTTGAGATGCCTTTTGAACTTGAGATCTTCAAGGTCTTGTAGGTCTAAGTCTTACCCTCCTTGATTTGATAGTGGGCTAGCACAGAAAAAACTTAGATTTGATCAAAGGCAAAGCTGATTGTGTCAGATGACATAGTGACAAGAGTCACTAAATCAATGTCAAGAGACATTGTACTTGACTATGCTTCAATCTTGCAAAAAAAACACACACCAAGATCTCCCCTCCTCAATGATTTGTTGTGAGAATATATGCCAAATCCAATGATATTTGAGTGGTAACACTGTGGCTTGAGTGGTAGAGGAGAAAAAATGAAGTGAAATAGAAGCTTGAAGTTTGATGGCTATGGCTTCTCTATTAGGGTTATAGTAAGCAACTGATTTTTTGTTGATTGCAATATGTACAAGTGATTATTCAGCAAGAGATTTGATGGGAGCTAGATTAGATAGTAAGCTTCAGAAACCCCATGGAAATCGTCAACATTGTTCTATGCTACATAGATGGATTGAATAGTACAAACAGAAATGGCACAGATCTGGGCAGCGATTCATTGCAGGCATAGTGTTGGAGTGGAGAGGCAACACTGTCAAGCCATGAGATGATAGGGAGGAGCACCATGAGTCAAGGAGTATTTCCCCAAAAGAAAGCACGAGCTGAAATGGCCTAGTTTGAGAGATTCAAGTCCTCCACTGAAGGTGGGTGGCTAAGGAGGTAGGTGAGAGATTCACTGGAAAGTGGAGGGAGCCAAAAATTCAAACGGAAATGACCCAATCAATGGCCTAATGACTCATTAGCTTGGAACCTGCTCTGATACCATGTTAAAGTATTAAAGATACATGGTAAGGAGGATCACTGATGAGCAAATAGATAATCATAATGAGACATAAGCTCTGACAAAGAAGAACAACTGATATTATCCAAACATAATGCAAGTAAAATTGAGTGATAATGATAGTTGAAATGAGTGTGGGGATGAGTGCCTTTCATAGGCTTATAGTAGGTGTTATTGATAGGTGAAAAAGGTGGATGTGGTTGCACATTTCTCAACAAGGCACTCTCGTATCTCCACCGACAATACCCGGTTGCGGTGCTTCTCATGGTCTTTCCACCTTGTCGGTTTGGAGCCATTGTTTGCAAGTGAATTTGAGAGATAAATAAGGAGGAATGAATTTGGGATGGGAAAGTGTAAGAGAATATGGCTTAGTCAAAGACCAAGACAGGGGGGTTAAGCTAAGTATCTCCCTTGCAACCTCTCAGGGTAAACCCCACTTTGAGAAAAATAAAAAGAAGTCCAAATAAATCCAAGAGAAATCCAAATGCGGACACAAAGGAAGGAGCATGAAGGGAAATGGCCAAAAGAGCAAGGGCAGCCTCAAAAGCCAAGACAAAGGGAAAATCACATTTTTAAATGCAAGGTGCCCATAAAACTTTTGTAAAATAGCGCCATGCTCCCTCTTGTGTGAATTGTAAAGGGTAGAATGGCATAGGTAAAGAGAAAGGGCAACTAGAAGGGAATGGGAAAAGAGGACCTTGCCAAAATGGCCGGTCATATAAGAAAGGGGATAGGTGCCCAAAGGGATAAGGGATTTTTATATACACTCAAAAAGTGAATGAGAAGCTCATTATTTAGATTTTGGCAAAGTGGACTCATCTTCTTCTCTCGTTCTTGCTTGCTTGAGTGTGTTGGAGAGAGGAAGTGTTAGAGTGTGAGGGAGTGAGAGTGTGAGGGTGAGGGATCAAGGAGAAAAAGCTCTCCATCATCTCCTCTCTTCTTCTCTTCTCTTCTCTTCTATTCTCTTCTCTTCTCTTGCGCACAGCTATGGAGGATGGAGCTTGAAGGAGGAGGCTTGAGGTTGCTTGAGCTTGTATCATGAATTGTGGAGCTACCGGTGTGCTTGAGTAAGGAGGCAACTCAATCGAGCATCAAGAAAATCTCACTACACTTGTAAAGAGGGATAGAGTGTCAACTGTGTGAGAGGTAGCCATTAGTACTCAGCTTGAAATGCTTGAACAAGAGGCAGTCTATGGTTCTTAGTGGTTGAGTGTGAGCTCACCACTACATTTTGGTTATGTTGCTCGGACCAACAGATATAAACCTTGAGTGCTTGCGCTCTCCGAATCTAGCATTGAAGTAGGGTTTTCCCCGAACCGGTGCTTGAGGTAGATAGGTAGGAAGAAGGGAGTTTGAAGAGGTACTCAATCTCCTTAGCAAGTACGTTTTTGGTTTTTTGGATTTAGAAAAGCATATTGGAATAGTGTAGGTGTTTTCTTTATGATTTGGATTCATTAGGATTGGCCAAGGAGATGGCACATCTAACCGATGAACCAAAGATGAAGTGCCTGATGAAGCTTGATGACAAGATGACAGCCATCACACTTGCGTACATGCATGTGGATATCGAAAGGCCAACAACACACAAAGCTCATAGCGGAACCTGTGACATGGAACGAGCAACAACATGTTTCCTCCCCCTATGTGGCTATCGTCGAAGAAGTCATGAAGGACATCCCAAAGGCCACAGCTAGAGCATTGTGCTTGATACCCTCACTCTATACTACTCAATCTGAGACAAACAAGGAAAATCTCGAACCAATCAAACGAAAAAGGAAAAGGACAAGGCAAATTTGTGCAGAAATGGCACTCCAACCAAAGTTTGGCAGCCAAAATTGGCCACCGAATAATGACATTTGGCTTAGCAAAGGAAAGCCCTTTGGTCATCAATACATGATCCCACGTATGTTGCCCCAACCTCATTAAGAGTAGTGGCAATGGTCCATAAGGTCGAGCTTTCTGCCACTATCCAAAAATATCCCTTGTACCATAAACTTCTTTTAGAAGAAGATCTACACATGGCTAGTAGGCTAGGAGTAGGGAGCATGGTACTTGATGTTAGCGCATATGTCTTTTGCCTCACTCAAGACCCTGTAATCCTAGATCTCTATGCTTCCCATCAATACAGCCCTGACTTCTTCAGTTTGTTTCATCCAAGCTTACATGACAGGAATCCTAAATTATCTCTTGGTTCTACACTGGAGTCACCCAAACCTCTTGAGCAAGAGAAAAACAGCTCTAAACACAATGACACTAATAAGAAGAAATGTAGGCATGTTTTAATGAGTAAAGACAAGAGTCTAGAGCAAATGCCCAACCAAGAGCAACTGCCAAAGCAATTGGATGAGGAGCAAAATGGAGGGGAATTAGCTGAAGAGCTAGACTCTCCAAAAAGAGAGGCAGTTGTACCCTCACAACCTAGCGAGGCAGTTCAGCATGCTGCAACTATGTCCCATGAGGACACACCATAAACAGAGAACATTGAGGCTCGACCAAGCACATCAACAGGTGACCTAATTCAGGGTCCCAAGTCTTCAAGGGATACACCTCAATTGCCCAAGAAAAAGAGGAGAAAACGACAAAAACAACAACAGTTGCAAGTGGTTGTAGACGCCAAGAAGGTTGAGACCAAGAGTGCTGAAGAGCTGAGGAATGAAGCATCAAGTCCACCCACAAATAAACCCATTTCCATCTCTCCTAACAGTGGTTAAACCTTAGACACATCCATGTATTTTGATAAGTCAAAGCAACCATTACCATCAACGATTGTTTGCAACAATCAATCCACCGACAATAGAACTTTCATTGACCAATCAAGAGTGGATACAACTCTGTGTTGACAAAACTATACCAATCACATCTAGGGGAAACCATGACACAATAGCAGCAAAGCCTCATGAGAAGAAACATGAAAATCCTGAGGACATAAGAAACCCTAGCATTGACCAATCTTACTCATCTAGGCACCTGAGCCCCCAGCTATGCTAAAGCCTAGGGAAACTCCTAGAACCTTGCATGAGATAGCAACTGAGCAAGCCTTCATAAAACATAGAAGTATCACGGAGTGCTTGATGGAGTTGGATGCTAAACTCAAAATATTCGCACGTCTTTACGTCCTTACAGACATGGGCACATTCCCTAGGGAGCAGCTTGAGGAATACTTGCCATATCCTCTATCATGGGAAGAGCAAGAATATCTTGACGAGCACTATGACAAGCTAGTAGATAAATGCATGCAACTCATCTCTGATGAGGAAGCCGACAAATTACCCTTAACTGTGACATTCAATGAAGCACTTTGCCAACCAAATCTCTTAGAGATAGAGCAACTAAAGCAACAATCAGAGGGTCAAAGTCAATTCGAAAAAAGTTAGTTTGAAAACCGCATTACAATGGCCAAACTGGGAGCCTAGATTCTCAAAGGAGTGATTGGCCAAATGGCAATCTCAAAGAGACCCAACCTATGTGGTGCCAGCTTCCCTTCAAGTGTACTAACTACCATTCGGGGTATGGATTTAGCTGAAGCTAGCCAAGAAAACTCTCTAGTTGATAAGATTCTCATTGAGGAGGAGCTACATGTTGCGAGTAGACTTGGACAAGGTAACATGCTACTTGATGTTGCAAAATATCTGTTGTTATTGAGTAAGCTGCCATGAGTACTGAATGTGTGTGCCACACTCCAGTACAATCCCGAGTTCTATAATTGATTCTTATCCTCACAAAGTGACATGGGTTCATAAATATGTACATAAATAAGAAATGAATTTTGTAACTATGTATAGATAATGCCAACACACACAAGCAATGATAGTCAAGTGCAGGGAGAAAAGTTTGGGTTTGGCAGGCTGAGCTCCTAGGGTCCTCCTCTCACCACACATCTAGAAGTTGTGTGACCATTCTCGCCTCCATGTACAGGGCATGTAGTCCTCTTGGCCGCCATGGGAAGCCCTTATCAACACCTTTGAGGGTGTACACGGGGCACTATCCCCTGCTACAGGCTCTTTCCCTTTTTTGATCTATCCTTCCTGGGACGAGTCCTACCCCATTCCATCACAACCAGTTCATGCAACTTGGTGTGAGAAAAGATCTACTACTAGCTGGAATACGCCCCTTAGTCGAGGCAGGACGAACATAATCACGAGGGCCATCTCTCTACAATAAACACTGCATGCCTCACCTCACCCCTCCTCGTCATATGTGCTTGATAATCCACTGTTTAATCCCTTTCATGCGAATAATTCTACCCTACCTCATGGCCTAACCCTTGGCTCACATTTTGCATGTTCCCCCACAGTAGTCGTCACATGGAGCACACAATGCAGCTGGCCTACAAGGAAGCTCTCTACTGATGGAGGGAGCATACGGCACAAGCTCCTCCACCAGAGCACTACATACCTACCCTAAAGAGGTATACGCCGAAATGAGGCCCAAAGAGAGACCATCCAGGATGCAGGCCGCAAGCTCCTCAAGCCAGGGAGAGAAAGGCATAAGGGAACACCTGGGGGGTGGTGAGCCCTGCCGTGCAGGCCCTCCCCAGACGCTCGGGCACCAGGTGCTTGAAAGAGGAAAAGGCAGCTAGAAACAATAAGGAATTTACTAAGTTATTCCAGAGCATTCTTAATACCACGGGCCGCAAGGGACTACACCACTTGGGTCCTAGTCGATGTCTTCCCTGCCCAGCCTGACAAGAGCCCACCGCCAACACTGCCCCAGCCGCCTGATCATCCAAACTCACCCTGCCTCATACAAATAGAATAGTCCCTATGTCGTATAAGCTACTTACCAAATGCCATCTTGCCATAGCTTTTTGTCCTTAAGTGGTGAAAGGGGTAGGCTCCTTGGCTGTACAAACTTTCCTTACCTGCTACTAATACATGTCACGTCTTTAACAAGCAATATGCATCGCAATCAACACCATAGGATTTAGATAAAGTAATGTCTTTTTTGTGTTGCATCTGTTCATTAAAGTTGATGCATGTGACTTGCATATGCTCTCACGAAGTGTCAAGTGGATGTAGGACGACACATGTCCTTGTACGAAAGTGTTCAATGTCCAAGTCACCTCCAGACCACCAACCTCACAAAGAGCCATGACGGAAGCCTCACTGCTGGAAGAAAAAAGCATCCTTGCAGAACGCCCACACTGCATTTGAGCACGGCCCACAGCACGACCCACAGCATAGTCATTGGCCACTCTCTCTTTCTGGGTCAGACTCTACATTTGGCTCATGGCAGTTGGTACCTCAATTGTACCGACATCGCAAGTCACAAAAAGGTATTGGAAAATCTCAAGTGTATCTCTCCATCTTCACAACGGTTCCCCCAACAACAAGGCTAATAACACACTCATCATTGTAATATCCATTTTCACAGCCTTTAACTCTCTATATTTCCCAATACAAAGGAAAGGCTAATGGCCTCAACGTATCGCAATGGTTGTATTTTCCACACAAAAAAGAGAGAGAGAGAAGCAAAAGAAGAAAAAAGAAAATGAGAAAATGAAAACAAAGGACAAAAAGAAAGAAAGAAACAACAAAAGAAAAAAGAAAAAACACTCATAATTCACAACACAACCCCTAGGGGTCCTCAAATTAGGTGCATCTAGTGACGTTGGTCGGCTAGCTCCGTTCCTAATCCCCTAGCCCTTTTCACATCCCCCACATTTGTTTAGGGCACATCAAGGGCACAACATACCTAGGGAGCTTGTCTCGCCTATGGTTAGACCTATCACCCTGACCCATTTGCATGCTTCCTTTTTTGCACTCCACTTCACTACCATTGCAATTGATCGTGGTAGGCAATGCATGAACAACCATAGAAAGTACACCGTACTCGTCAAGCAATATGAGTAGCTACCAACTACCAAAATTTAAGGTGTCGATGAGTTCAATTATGCTACATTATGTTGCCACAGCACAAATGATGTCTCATCCACCTTCAGGTTTACTTCTCCTCAACCACATGTTGCCATGCAGCACCAAACCAATAGTCTTCTAACTACATAATATCTAAGTATGCACGTGTATGCTACATTATGTTGCCACAGCACAAATGATGTCTCATCCACCTTGAGGTTTACTTCTCCTCAACCACATGTTGCTATGCAGCACCAGACCAATAGTCTTCTAACTACATAATATCTAAGTATGCACGTGCACTCACATAATATCTGCACCACAATCTATACACAGTTTGGCTCCTCAAGTGTAGGACATTTGGAGCCCCAAGAGAAACACTAAGGAAAAGGGGTTTCTACTACAAGAAAATATATATTGTAGCATCAACAAACTTTTGTTTCATTCTTTTGAGAACCACAACAAGGAAAATAACAAATCTTCATGCAACACCATAGTAGGTATCTCCCACGGATTTGATAGAATCAACCATAATCTTCAAAATCTTCATAGAATCCATCAATAGAACAAGAAACACAAAACAAAGACACCACTTTTGAATGGAAATAATCACATAGTATTCATCTTCATTGTCTTCATAGTTCTCTCTCATAATCTCTCATAGATAGATACATTGTTTTTATAGGATTGGCTATCTTGGACTCTCTATTTCTCTCTCAATCAATAGTACACGATCTCCTTACTACAATACTCAATAATGACTCTCAATAATCCTCTCTTGAAGGTGGATGCCCCTTCCAAGAGGCATGGGAGGTATGAAAGGGCACCAGAGCCACTACATTGTCTCTTCATAGCTCACTACTGTCACTTCAGTCCAGTCTTCTCTTCAGTCTTCAACAGCTACTTCTTTCATTTGTTTTAGCTCTTTTGAACTTAGATTCATCCTTTCCAAAATTTAGAAAACTTCCCAAAGTACACCCTCATATCACAGAACACATACAAAAGTATACATAGGATTTACAGAAGCTCTACAAAAGGTCTACAGAGGTTCAATAGCAACTAAACAACAAACATTCAGCTCAACTAAACCAAATAATCCCATCATAAATCACTCAATAAGCTATCATACAATCTCAAAATTCATCATTCAATATCCCAACCTTACTTAATCAAACAAAACAAACCAAAACATAAGAAAACAAAAGCTCAACATGCTCAAACATGATCATACAAAAGCTATCAGAACATCATCAGAACCTATCACATTAATGTATCTTCACAAAAAAAATATCATGAGCTATAAAAATCAATCCAAACCTATCCAAATAATTCCAAATCATTCTAAAATCAATCAAATTCATACCAAATCAATCATTTAGTCCACCAAAAACAACAAAAATCAGTCAAAAATTCAATCTTTTTCAACTCTCAACATATCCTCACACTTAAAATAGAAAGTGTCATCGCGACCTAAGGAAAAGAAGAATATAAGTTCAATAAAGAGCTCAATGTGATCTTGTGTCTTCAACAACACTTCATAAAATCATCCAATCACGACCCCAACAAGTAACCTATATATCTAATAATACTACAGTAAAAGGAAAGCACCCTTTGGATATTATCTCCATTTTTTAAAAAAATTTGATAGCAACACAAACTCATAAAGGATATAAGATTTTTCTTTAAATCAACATCATCTTCTTCATCAATCCAGCTTTAACTTCAACTCCATTCAACAAAGATAAACAATATACACACACCACAACTCACACCACTTACACAAATAATATTTGAATGTCACCTCTTTGGGAGGAGAAAGATAGATAGATGTATTCAGATCAAGCATCCAAGTTACAAAGGATAACGGATCAATGAAGATGATCCCTTTTAAAGGGTTGATGATTTTTAAACCTTTCTAATGATAAAGATTCATCCACAAAGGTTTTTGGAGGATTTTGCAAGAATTATAAACAACGCATTCTCTCTAGTAGGATAACAAATCTACTTGGCAAGCACAAAGCATGAAAATAAAGCACATCCAGCTAATGGATATCCACATCTATATTGACATCCAAACATAGCTTTGGCACTTGCTTTTGATCACTATGAGAGTGACGGTGCATAAAGGCTAGATACCATGAAAAATGGGCAGTTAGTCTCATTGATGGATTCAAAGATTGAGAATGAAGCTGAGCAAAACATAAATAGTTGTGAAATGTTTGATTTGCAGTCTTCTATTCTCCTAGAATCACATGCTAGCTAATTTGGGGTCCCATCAAAGAATCTCCAATACTCCAGCTTCTTCTTCTCAAGATTTTCTGATCAAAGCCTTCATATTCTGTAACCAACTGAGGGGGAGTCTGAATTAAAGATGAACGAGACAAGAATGGAATAAGGAATAAAGGATGAAGATAGGGATAAGTGAAATCATAAAAAGAAGAATAAGATAAGGTAGGAGAATCCGACAATTTAACAATATCAAAAAGGAAGAGAGTAAGGAAATGTGGTGGGAACGTGGATAGGAAATGAGAAGATGGGGGAGGACAAGGAAGAAGGGGATAAAATACCTTATCAATGATTAAAGGACATTGCATAAAAATAGGAATATGGGGTGCATCTTTAGGTTGAAATAGAAGGGGTAAAATGGCATGTGGGGTATTTTGGAAAAGAGACAGATAAGCGTCATACCTATGAGCCATGTCTTGATAGTAGGTCAAGGATGGAACTGATGGTCCTAAGGCAAAACGTCTAGCATAGGCCTCAAAAATAAAAGGATCAAAAGGAGGTTTCTTGGAAAGATGGGATAACATATCCACCCCCAGTTGGTTAACTTTTTGCACATGAGACAAAGCCTCTAACTGTCTTTGATTTAAGATCACAAAATCTAGCATAGGATGCCAAGAATCCTCTGGACAGTCAGCTACTCTAGAAGAATACTTTTAAAACATTTCATCAATCTTAAGCTCCAACTGATGTACATAGAGTACTGCTTGTAAGAATACATCTCCAACATACCAAGAGAGGTCTTCATCATCTGGAATTAACAAGTCATCTCTAAGGTACATATAGGACATCAACATTGAATTTGGGACTACCTAGTCCTCAAACACCATCCTAACCACTTCAGACAACAGATCTATACACCAGGTTCCACTCCAACCATCCTCTGGAGGAGGAGATAAATCCATGGTTGAAAGTTTAACATAAAAGGCCAACTTCTGTTGTTGTTGATAATGAACAAAGAAAGAGTGGGTGAGAGGAATAAACTCTATAAAGTACTCAAAAGTAGTCCATAATATATCCATTCTCTAGACTGCAATCGCTCAACCTTGGCTCAAAATAAAGGACATAAAGTGGCGTTCCGTTGAAGAGCAACCAAGTCCTACTGAGACATAGAAGGAATCATGGGGACGCTGGGACTTGGGGGAATGGATTGTGACTGCGCCAGTTGGTCCTTCAACTATTTAATCTAGGAGGCTTGGGATTCCTCTGTATTGTGAGCAGTCTGCAAGTCTGACAATTTCGTATCCAGAAGAGTCTTGAACTCTTGAGCTTTTTTAGACATTTTCTCTTTCTCTTCAGAAACTCTAGTGACCTCTGACTGAGCTTCTACTAACTGATTTTTCAAAGAAGATATTTCTTCTCTCTAGGTCTCAATCATTTTAGTCTGCTGCTCCATTTGCTTAAACATATCGGAAAGAGTGTCCTTGGCAGAGGCTAGCTCTATGGTTGTCTTATTCATCTGGTCTTTGGATTGCCTCAATTCTTGATAGAAAGAAAAATATAACTATTGAGCATAAGCTATCACTGAGAGTTCAATAGAACTCTAGATGTCTTTACAAAGGAAAGGGGTGGCATCCCCTGTCACTAAGCGGTTCAGCGAAGGAACTGATATATCCAAAGAACCCTCTCGATGTGCCCTAAATAAGTTGTTGCATGTGAGATAGGCAGGGAGTTCACTTCCAGAGATAGCAGGAACTAAAATTGAAGGAATGACTGGTGGAATTGTCTCTGCTACACACTTCAAGCACTTCCACTGAATGTACAAGTGGAGGAGAGGAGTCAGTATCCTCTATGTCAATGGGTTCTAAATCTTCTGAAGGTGGAGAGGGAGGGACTGGATCAGATGGAGAAAGAGGTAAAATACCCTTCTTAATGCCTGAATATGTCAAAAAAGCATATAAATATGAACCAAAGGTTACATTGGTAACATTCCCTCTAGTCACCTTGACAAAATGCTAGTCCATCTTTGTAAGAAGGTAAGTGCTTCACTCAATGGCAACCCCTCTCAAAACCATCTTGAAAGTTGTGAAGAGTTCCTTGGACAAGTAGTGAGATGGTATCTTGGCAACCGTAAACCTATCCTGGAGAAATTGATAGACTAGCTTCTAGAGAGAATCAGTGGCCATTGAGAAGGACACTCCTGAAGTGTTAATCACCTTCTTGACATGGAGGATCTCTTTATTCTGCTTCTGTAACAGCTTGAGGATCTCTTCATTTGAGAATAACTTTTTGGCTGTGACAAAGGGTTCCCTTTTGTAGGGAAGGGACAAAACCTTCCCTAACCCTCTAGGTGTTAGGACCATGGAAGTACCACAAACCAAGTCAATAGGGAAGAATAATCCCTACTAATCAATGGGACATACTGAACAAGAGGAGGTGTTACGAGATGCCATTTAGATATAGTGAACACACAACACAACTCACAAACAAAAGAGATGCCTACAAAACCAACAGAAAATATCAAAGATAGGATATCAACCAAGGGTTTTGAAACGAGACTTGACCGACTATCCCCAAGCAAGGCACATCCTAGAAAACATTCGACATGACCTCTAGACAAATGCGGCCGAAAGCTTCATGCTATGCAGCAGACATGCACCCGAGACCCTGTATCAGGCATATAAAATGAAAAATAAACTCAAACCGTACCCATAATCGTATAAATCAACCAAATTAATAACCACACACAGCATAACCAAAAGATCATTGACCATCAGTAATAAGAGAAGACCATTTTAAAGACTACATGTTCCCATCCCGCAAAGCGTGTTTATTGAAAAAGGGAAAAAAGAAAGTGCATTGAGGGGAATGATTTTACTGAACGGTTCATTTTAATAAATTATTAAAAATGGGTGAAATTTTATTAGGTTGTAAACCTTAGAAAAGAAAACTGAGGCTTTTTTTAATTTTTATTTACAAATTATTAATGTGAAACGATGCTTTTAACGAATCCCAAACTCAATACCCAGACTACAGATTCATGAACTAAGAATTTAATGTGTTTGAAGCACTCTTCTTTTCCAACACATGCATTTTTGTGATGGCTAGTTGATTTTATTTAAAATTAAGGTGCCTTTGAAGCGCACTTAGCACGTGCAAAGTGAATGGCTAGTTGAGTTTTATTTAATTAAAAAGAATGTGTGTTAAGCACGGATGCACGTACCATGGTGGTGATTAGGGTTCATTTTAGGAATTAATAGGTGAATTTCGGGGTAGCGAAAAAAATAAACGAGAGGAAAAAAGAATTATTTGAGTATGTGTGTGTGTGTGTGTGTGTGTGTGTGTGTGTGTGTGTGCGCGCGCGCGCGCGCAAGGATACTGAATGTGCGCGTATCAATCCCACAATGCAAATGAGTCTCAAAAGAGAAAATGCAACAGCTGAAAAAGATTTGAACAATATAAGCTCATAAAAAACCAAACCAACAACTCATTTTTATTAAAAAAATCAAGAAACATATGATGTTTGGTTAGATTTTTGGCAATACAATACTTGTACCGACAAGATTAGGATGGGTGTATTTAATTTGATGGGGGTTAGTGTTTCGGTTGTGTGTTGACTTTTGTTTGATTTTGTTTTGTTGTTTTTAATAAAGAAATCCCCCAGGTTGAAATGTTTAGATGTGAATCCAAATTAAAAGCATTATGGAGGTTGGATTTTTTTTTTTTAATGTGTTAGGCTAGACACATAAAAAAGGTTTTGAATTTTAAGTATGATGTTTCAACCATCCAACATGAGTGAAAATTGAACCAACAAATTTCAGCAAGATGTCAAGATTTTTCCAACATTTTTTCGCTTATGTTTAGAATTTATCGTGTTTTTTTCAAGAATTTTGCCCAAAAATAGAATTTAACCATTTTGTAAAGCATGTTCAACTTTTTTGTAAATTTAAAATTAAAGAAAAATGTGGATTAACTTTTTTTAATTTATTTTTAAACAATTTTTTACCAATTTTTAATGGATTTTAAATTAATTTTGAATTTTTTGCAATTAATTTTTGGAATTTTAACCTTGGAAAATAATCTAGAAATTTTCTACTTGGTCAAAGGAATTTTCATGTATTTTTTGTACTTTTTTATTACTTTTTAGGGATTTTTAGTATTTTTTATTTTTATGTGTTTTTTAAGGTTTTTGACAATTTTTAAATGAAAACTTGAGTACCCGGCTGCATGTGAACAACAGCTCCGCACACCCATGAATGAGGCTGACGCCCGTCCTAGCGCGTGAACACCCCCGAAGACCACAGCCACACCAACCACATACGAAAAACCACGCACAACAGCGTGTGAATAGCCGTTACAAACCCGCAAATGCATCCCCGCGCACGAATCCGCATGTAGGACGGGTCGAGGAGAGAGAGAGAAGACGAGAGAGAAGAGGAAGGAAGGAGAGGGGAATTTTTGAGAGGGTGGGGGGGTTTAAAATTTTTTAATTAAAAAATAATTGAGATAAATAATTAGAAAAAGAAAAAAAAGAAAAGCAAGGAATCCCCCCTCATCCCGCGCATAAGCACCGGGCGGGGTAAAAAAATTTACAGTGGCAGGAAGCAACAGAAGTCGCAATGGCAGCACGGGTGTGAGATGATGCGACGAACGCAACGGCAAGATGAAAAATCAAAAAAACGGGTGATCACACACGACGCGAGAGGGATGACATGTGCAAATAGACAGAAAATTTCATAAAACACAAACCCTACGCCATAACGAAATGCAATAAAAAGGAAAACTATGCCGAAAGTCAAGGGAAAGACAGTGAAAAAGTGCAATGAGGTGTCCGAGAACAATTTTGGGCGTTCACATGGAAAAACTGCAAAAATCGGGTCTGAAAATGCATACGAGAATTAATAGCAGACAATTCGTTTGCCAAAATGAAGTGAGAGAATAAGGAAAAATGTGCGAAAAGGCATTTCGGAGAGGCTTATCATGTCAAGACACAGTTCCGAGGAAGATAAGACCCATTCACATGGAAAAAATTCAAAATCGTACCTGAAAAGGGATTCGAAAATTAATATTGGATGAGCCGTGCACCAAAATGGAGGGTAGTAAAAAGGAAAAATGTTAGGACACAGATGATCATCAGGACTGTCATATGAGAACTCAGTTTTGATGGGGTTAGGAGGCGTTCACATGGAAAAAATAATAAAATAAAGCTCGAAAACACCAATAAAATTTAATAACAAAAAATCTAGAGATCGAAACAGAGTGGAGGAAAAAGGAGAAATGTGCAAGAAGGTTGGTTGGACAAGTTTATCCAATCAGAATTGAATTCTCAAGTGAATAGGGCAGGTTCAAATGGAAAAATGGTAAAAATAGGCATGAAAAAGACATGAAAACCTGCAAAAATTAATTACAAACAAATTGGGCAGCGGAATAACAAGTGGGTAAAGGAAAAATGGCCAAGGGAAGGCGTAGGATAGGGCTAGTATGTCAAATCGCTGTTCCGAAGTGATAAGGACATGTTAGCATGGAAATACATCCAATTGTGTGAAAAAAGCTTTAAAAATTAATAACACAAAAATAGTAAGCTGAAACAAGGGGATGTAAAAAGGAAAATTCTGTTATTCGAAGGGACAAACAAGGCTATAAGGTTGGATTGGGAGTGTGGTGAACATAGGGGGTGTTCACATAAAAAAGGAAAAAATTTACGCAATAAAAGCAACCACAAGGGAAATGGCCGCGACGACAGGGGTACGAGGGTGGGTGGGTGCGGAAGGGACCCCATCAGGGTAGAACTAGTATGTGGTAGACATGCATGATTGGGTAACGACATATGCAAGGGGTGTGCACATCAGACGCGCAAGGATGCGTTCCCACACTTAAGACTTTATCAATTAGGATAGATTGATTGATACGGCCTAGGACTTGTCAATTGATTGGATGCTGATGTCCCCACACTTAAGACATAACATGCACTTGCAAACAAAAAGGTAGGGTTAGGAACACTTGGCCCATTTCGTAGATGGTTGAAGGGAACCGTCATCATTGATGCAAGAAGATCGGAGCCATCGATAGGAGGTACCAGGGCTCGCCATAGAACACATCCGGCATAGCAAGGACCATGCAACAACACCCAGGAAGGTAGCTTTGTCGGCAAAGTCCATCGATTCAAGTATTGATGACGAAGAATAGAACTCTTAGCTCACAGGCACTCAAGAGGATGATAGAACAGTCACTCGCCCCATGATGCCCATTGCTCAATGAATAAGCATGAAATCCCATAACTCACGCCCGGTTTAGAATTGAACAAGGGAAAAATGATTTGGAGGGAGTATCCAGTGTTCACAATTGATGGTGCATTCGTGCGTTCCACTCGATGTCGGCATACGATGCGAGAAGGAAGGCCAGGGAGTCTTGTCATGCAATGTACAGAACAAGGTGATATGTCCTGCGGTGATAGCAGAGACTAATCCTGTGGGTGCATAGGGAAACGAGAACGTACTTGACTCCAATTGTCGTAACGTCCCTCAATCCTCACCTCTCTTGATAATTGATTTAGGAAACACCGATCATGCTCAACCCCCCTCTAACTGACACTCTATTGATAGATAGAGGAGGGCAACTGGTTCCTAAAACCCATTGATGTTAGCCTCACAGCCACTTGTACAAAGGTTATATGCCTTGTGTGCATTTGGTGGTGCAACTGTGCATCTCGCGCTATGTCGACATACGATCCAAGAAGGAAGGCTAAGGAACCTTGTCGTGCAGTGCACAAGAACAGATCGTGCTTTGTGCATTGAAAAGCCCAACCCATGTGTGCAACACTCCATTCCACATAGCTCATCTCTCATTTGAATTGAAGGGAAGGGATTGGTCACTCACCCCACCCTCTGTCTCACACTCATTGATAGATACAAAGGGCAAACCATGTCAAGATTGTGGGAGAGAAGAAAGGAGTCTCACTTGTAGCTTTCGTGCTTGCACAATGGGGGAATACACACAGAGGTGGAGGCTGAAAAACAGTTTTCCTCTTCTTAGTTGTGTAAGCCAAAAAGAACTCTCATACAAAGAAATAGAAGAACCCTAAATATGGGTCTCAAACCAAACTCAACTAACTAAGGTGGCATACTAACTGAGCCACGAACTAGAGTAGATAAGGATAGCTGTCATGTAGCTATTATTCATGGGCGGTGTACCAACCGCATCTGCAACTAACACGTCGGTGACATAAATGCACAACGGTCACCCTGGCATATCACGAGTGGAGCTCGATATCTCAACACTCCCCCTCGAGCTCAATCCCAATTCCTGCACACCAAGCAGGTCTCTGAACTTGCGCAGCTTCTCTGCGCCGCCCAATGCCTTCGTGAATATGTCAGCTACCTAATCCTCTGTGCTGACATAAACTAGATCAATAAGACCTAGTAAAACCCTCTCCCGCACATAGTGATAATGCACCTCAATGTGCTTTGTTCTAGCATGATAGACTGGGTTATTTGCCAAGTGTATACTACTCATGTTGTCACAATAAATGACAACTAGCCCATCTGTAGACTGATGCATATCATAAAGTAGCTTATGCAACCAAGCTACCTCACATGCAGCCATTGCTGCACCCCTGTACTCAGCCTCTGTGCTCAACAAGGCAACTGTAGGCTGTTTCTTGCTGCTCCAAGTGACTGCAGCACTCCCAAAAGAGAATACATATCCACTGGTAGATCGTCTATCAGAAATGCTACCAACCCAATCAGCATCAGTGTATCCGTGCAACTGTATCTGAACCCCAATCTCATAAAATAGTCCATATTGCAATGTGGACTTCACATACCTGAGTATGCGTCTAGCCGCATCCAAATGCGGTTACCTTGGAGCCTGCATAAACTGACTTACCAATCCAACAGCATAGCTCAAATCTGGCCTGGTAATAGTCATATAAATCAAGCTTCCTACTATGCGTCTGTACATAGTAGGGTCTTCCAGAAGCTCACCTGCATCTGCGCTCAGCTTCACATTCTGCTCCAAAGAAACTGAAATAGGCTTACACCCTGTCATCCCATATTTGGATAGCATGTCCAATCCATACTACCTTTGCAAGAGCTGTATCCCACTTGGTGATCTAATCACCTCAATGCCCAAGAAATAACGCAGCTCTCCCAAATCCTTCATCTCAAACTTCTACTTCAATAGCATTTTCACATGAAGGATATCTTCATCACTGTCACCTGTCATAATCAAATCATCAACATAAATGACAAGTAGCATAATACCTTTCTCTGTTTTTCTCACATAAAGTGAGAAATCTGCCTTGGAAATCTGAAAGCCAATAGTGACAAGATACTGTCCTATCTTGTCAGACCATGCTCTAGGTGCTTGCTTCAAGCCATACAAGGCTTTCTTCAACCTGCAAACAAACTCAGGATGAACAGCATGCACATAACCTGGTGGCTGCTCCATATATACCTCTTCTTGCAAATCACCATGCAAGAAGGCATTCTTTACATCCATCTGATGTAAAGACCATTCCTTTGATGCAGCCATAGCAATCACTGCTCTTACAGTTGCCATCCTTGCAACCGGACTGAATGTTTCTTCATAGTCAATGCCATATGTTTGTGCATACCCCTTGACTACTAATCTTGCCTTGTATCTGTTCACAAAACCATCTGCATTGTGCTTCACCTTATAGACCCACTTACAGCCAATTGCATTCTTACCTTTAGGCAAAGGTACCAATTCCCATGTAGCATTTGCTTCCAAGGCATCCATTTCTTCATCCATGGCTTTCTCCCATTTTTATTTTCCCATGGCTTGCTCAAAAGAAGTGGGCTCTGGTTCCTGTATCACTTTGACCATATATGCATAGTGAATGGCTGTAAATCCATCATATTTCAGCCTATCCACAGGATACCTAGCTCTGGTAGACCTACGCAAAGTAGGCTCACTTCCAGGTGCTCTCAAAACATCCCTGGTCTTCCTTACTCCAGGTGTAACAATAGAGGGGATACCCAACTCATCATCAATGCTCTGTTCTGAGCCACTGGATTCACCATCCACATAAGAGTGACTTGCATTCACATCAAACAAGGGCTGATCAACCTTCTCTTTTCCTTTTCGTGATACCTGCATACCACTATCTTCATTGCTTTGAGAAGATTCTCCTGATCTCAATCTACCTCTCCATGGCGAAGAATATGAACCACTGCTAGAGGTTACTCCAGGTCCACTAATATTTTGTGACTGCTGCTGTGAATTCTGTGCAGCATTCCATTTTGTGCATCTACATCATCAATCACATTTATTGGTTTATACCAGCTACTCATCTCATCAAAAACAACATCTCTGCTCACTGTAAACTTACGAGTAGAAGGGTTATAGCATCTATACCCTTTCTGCTGCAGAGAGTAACCAATAAAGATGCACTTCTCAGCTTTTGGATCCAACTTGGATCTCAACTCATCTGGCACATGTACATAGGCAATGCAACCAAAAATTTTCAAATGAGAAATATCTGGTTTCCTACCAGTATACCTCTCCTCTGGAGTCATCCCATGTATTGCTGTAGTGGGAGTCCTGTTCATTATGTAGACTACTGTAGCAACTGCTTCAGCCCAGTAAAAATCTGGCAAGTCTTTTTCGTTGAGCATGGCACGAGATACCTCTCCAATATGCCTGTTTTTTCTTTCTGCAATTCCATTTTGTTGTGGGGTATGACTGCATGAATATTGCTGCTTTATGCCATGCTCCTGCAGGAACCTTGCAAACTCATTTGAGAGGTACTCTCCCCCTCCATCTGACCTTAGGCATTTTATCTAGAGACCTGTTTCTTTTTCAGCCATAGCTTTAAGAGTTTTGAAATGCCCAAAAACTTCACTTTTCTTTTTCATAAAATACACCCAAACTTTTCTGCTATAGTCATCAATAAAAGTGACAAAATAATGACAGCCTCCAAGAGACGCAGCTTTAGTAGTCCACACATCAGAGTGGATTAATTCCAATGGCTTCTTACTCTCTTGAACATGTCTAGGAAATGGTTTCCTTGCATGTTTTCCAAACTGACAGGCTTCACATACCTTATGCATTTCTGCAACCTTGAATTTAGGCAATCCTGCAACAATATTTTGGGCATGCATTGATTTAAGTTGCTGTACATTAACATGACCAATGCGTTTATGCCAGATATCAATATCTGCAACTACACCGGTCCCATGTGCAAACATTGTTGCACTCAATTCAGACATGTCTGCATCCAACGTAAACATTCTGCCCTTCTTCTTTCCTTTTGCTATCAAGCGACCTTTATTTTTCATATCCTCAACAAAGCATCCATGAGGATTAAATCTGACCTGCAAGCCCTGCTCAACCATTTGACCAACAGAAACTAGATTCTTGGTGATATTCGGGACATGAAATACATCAGACAGGTATTTATTTTTCCCATCTTGCATAGACAAAGGAATTTTTCCAATCTGCACAATAGGATGTGCAGTATCATCACCAGTCTCCACAAATCCTGGTTTTTCCATTTTCCTTGCATCCTCCATCCATTATGCATGACCTGTCATGTGGTTTGATACACCTGAGTCAACATACCACACATCGTTGCTTTCTTCTGCACTTGTCACAGAATTCTTCATGTGCTGCACCATAAACAAATGCTCATTTCTGTCATCACCCTGTCTACTAGAAGATGCATAATTTCCTTGTTGCAAGTTTCCATTCATGATGTCATTCTGCTTTTTATAGCAGTCTTTAGCCATATGACCCATTTTACCACAGTAGTAGCATTCAACATTATTGTTTGCATTTTGGCCTCTTTGCCATCCACCACGACCTCTTTGGCTCCCCCTGCCTCTAGAGTTACAACGTCCTCCTCCATAGGACTGGTTTTCTTGAGTTTGCTGCATATTCTGATTTCTACCACGGCCTTCAAATCGGCCTCCTCTACCTCTGCCTCTACCTCTTCCAGCATTTGAGTAGAAGACAGCTTCTTTTGAAGTTCCTCCTGAAGAAGATGCACCACCATTTCTCTGCTCCTCAGAAATTAGAAGAGCAATCAACTCCTCAAAATCAGGAAATCTTTCACGGACGGAAATGGATGTTCGGAACTGTGCATAATCCTTTCCTAGACCATTCAAGGTCACTGAGACTAAATCATCATCTTCCACTGGCGACCCAATGGAAGCAAGTGCATCTGCAATCTTCTTCACCTTCATGTGGTAGTCATTAATGCTCATACTTTCTCTTTGCACATTGTGCAACTCTTGCTTGAGCTGCATTTTCATGGCTTGCGTATTTGTCCTATACATTTTTGACAAAGTATCCCATGCCTCCTTTGGCGTACTTGCATCTTGAATATGCACAATCATAGAGTCTGAAATGCTGATAGACAGCCAGTACATAACTTTCCTGTCTCTCTCATGCCATGCTTTAAATGCCTGCATTTGCTGTTGATTGGGAACATCAGGAAGAACTGGTTCTTCTTCATTTCCTGCAACAAATTCCCAATATCCTTTTCCCATAAGGAAATTCGTCATTCTAAACTTCCATGCTTGGAAGTTGTACTTGTCAAGCTTTTCAGTGACAATCTGTGAAAGAGAATTAGACACCATTACAGAATACTGCAAAAAATTATGTCACTGCAAAAAACACTGCTTCACCCTCAAGCGAAAGTGGTATTTGACCACACAGTCACTTCCTAGTGACAATTTTGCATAAACAGGAACCAAGGATGATTCTGAAGCTCCCAATGTCTCTACGCACAAGCATACGATGCAATTTCTACAGTAACTTTTCACCGACCTGTAGAACAGTGGCTGCATAGCATAAAACTGAGCCTTTTCCTGAGTGCATGCAGAAAACTTCCGCCTCCAAAACAGGCCCCAAAATGGCCTCAAATCAAAAAAACAAGGTCGCCAAGGGCTAAAGCCCTATCCCGCAGCATATACTACCCTCTTGTTTCACCGCGAAGGGCGTCTCAACCTGAGACAGTGCACTCTTGCAATTTCCGACTGTGCTACCTGCAGAGATCTGCTCCCAAAACAGAAAATGAAAGCAACACTGCTCCTCTTACTAGAACAGGGCGAGCTTGGCTTGCTTTCTTGAGCTCCTTACCACGAACAAGGCTCTGATACCATATCAAGATTGTGGGAGAGAAGGAAGGAATCTCACTTGTAGCTTTCTTGCTTGCACAATGGGGGAATACACACAGAGGTGGAGGCTGAAAAACAGTTTTCCTCTTCTTAGTTGTGTAAGCCAAAAAGAACTCTCATACAAAGAAATAGAAGAACCCTAAATATGGGTCTCAAACCAAACTCAACTAACTAAGGTGGCATACTAACTGAGCCACGAACTAGAGTAGATAAGAATAGCTGTCATGTAGCTATTATTCATGGGCGGTGTACCAACCACATCTGCAACTAACATGTCGGTGACATAAATGCACAACGGTCACCCTGGCATATCACGAGTGGAGCTCGATATCTCAACAAACCATACTCACATCTCCATCCAATTAGGATGAAAACTCACATCACTCAATGGGTTATCGATGAAGATTGTCTTGTCTATGATTGTCATCAAGGTGTTGAAGGAAGGCAGCCATCACGTCTGGTACTTCGATGATTTTGCATGAAAGATTATCTGTTAAAGAGGGTTAGATTGAATGATGAAGTTGAAGGGACAGCGCATCAAGGGAGGTGGCTTGAAATTGTATCTGAAGAAGTTTTGTTAGTGATTCTGCTATCCTGAACTGTGGGGTGTTACCACCTTTTCCACAGCCAGCTTCACAAATCAATAGTACCCCATATGGCCTAGGAAGCACTGAACTCCCTTGTAATCAACTGGTGGTGGTAGATGGATAATGACCCTAACTTTCGAGAATTCTGTGGCAATTCCGTTCACCATGTGCCCTAAGATGCATCCATGATTTACCCAAAACTAACACCTTAAGGGATACAATGAGAGATAATATAATCTGCACCGTTCAAAGATTATCCATAGCTTATCTAGGTGTTCCTTCCAGCTTGAATGGACACACGGGTCATCAAAAAATACTTCTAGCTCTTTCCTAAGCATGTCCTTGAAGATGGCACACATGAGTCTTTGGAATATGGTTGGTGCATTTGTCAACAAGCCGCCGAAGGGCATGAGTATGTAGGCAAAGATGCCCCACTCAGCAGCAATGCGACCTTGTGCCTATCGTCAGGATGCACTTGCACCTGATTGTATCCTGAGAAGCCATCCAGAAAATTGTAGGCCACTTTACCAAAAACTCTCTCGAGCATGTGCGCCATGTACAACAATGGGTAATTATCTCTCTTGATAACAGTGTTAACCTTCTTATAGCTGACGCACACTCTGATTTTTCCATTCTTTTTCAGTACGATGACTATGGGCAAGACCTAGTCTGTGTGCTCAATCTTATAGATTAATCCTACTCTCAACAGTTTATCAATTTCCTCTTTGGTACCATGAGTGTGCCTGGGGATCATAGGATACGATCATTGCTTGATCGGCGTCGCCTCAAAGGTGTCATGGGGATATTATGAGTCACTACACTTGGATCTACCCCTTTTAGCTCATCAAGGGACTAAGCAAAGATGTTTATATACTCTCGTAAGAGAGCAATGAGACTTGCTTCCTCTTCCTCAGTCAATTCGTTGGCTATAAAGATAGGTTGAGACGTCTCCCCTTCCTTAGCTAGATTAACCTCCTTAACTTTGGCTAGTCCTTCTATTGGTTCACTCGCTTTCCCTTGTCATTTGGCTCCTAGCAAGATCACTACTCTATTGCCTTTCTTAAACTTCGTGAATCATTTCAGCGGGTCTTGCAATTTCCTTTGCTCTCAGCTTCTTGTGGTTCCTTGGGTTGTTTAATTTGTTCCTCCTTCAACCTTCGGTGCCTTACATGGACTAGTAGGTCTCCCTTGGTACGTCTAGTCTTAGGTGGTTGAGGTATCTTAGGATCCCTGTTTGAGCTTACTTTTGACTCAAAATCAAACTCTCCATCTTCGCTAAAAGAGGGTGTCTCTCCTAGTGGTCGTAGCTCAGATGGTGACTCTGTCATCCTGAATAATGAGATGGCACTTGGTTGGGCTAGGCTTGCTTTCTTATAGTCAATTGCACCTATGTGCTCCAACCATGTGCGATTGCAATCTATATGCATGACTCCTCTCTCTATTCTAAAGATGTTATTCTTCTGCGGCTTGGAGTCTGCCCTTAACTATGCAATCACATGTAGTACCCTATTGTATCAATCTCTCCTTCCCTCTTGTCACTGAAGGAACAGCAATCTTTGTACTCCTCACCGAAATCTTCCTCATCTAACTGCTCATCATCAGCTAGGTCTTGACATTGCGTTTCCTTTTCATCGGTGACTAAGGCCCAATTGTACATCAAGTTTAGGTCGTGAACCTTGGTCAACCACCACTTGGGTTCATCCAAGAGATTCTTGAGCGATTTGAGATTAGCAGCTGGGTTGCTGGCTAGCTTGTCTGTCAGGTGCTCTAAGATCTCGTGGAGCTCTTATTTATTGCTTGGGATATGGAATGTGACAAGGGTGGGTCATCTTTGTGAGCTTCTAGCCATCATGCAGATTGGCACTGAGGGCATGTCTCTAGACTTACCAACTGCCTTAGCAACTTGTTCATACTCCTCGTTATCCAAGAATGGCAGATCGATTGTGGCTAGCACATGCATCCAATCTTGCTCATCCTCAAGACAAGGGACATATTTTGTCAATGGCCCATAATATTTTCTAACTTGTGCATCTCCCTTCAATATGACTGAGATCGTATCCAAGTTGACTAGTGTCGTCTTCCAAGTATCCATCTCTACTCTCACTGCTTCCCTACAATTACTTAGGAAGATTAGACTATTATCCCAATCCTCTATGACTCGTGCATTACACATTCATGGTCAGCCTAGCAGAATGTCGTAGTCCACTGATGCCATGAGGCATATTTCACGGTGGATTTCGTGCCACGATGGATTCCGTGAGGTTTTACGGTGGATTCTGTAAACTTTGTTGACCGGGGCTCATACACAAAGTGGATTCTTTGTGCGAGAAGTTGATGGGGACGCCTATCCTTTTCATGCGTTTCATTAATTTAGTGTGTACATGGGTGATTCCATAGCGGGTGATTCCGCAAAATACATATTAAATTAATAAACTTTTATGAGTTTAGAGTGCGCACTCGTGATAAATTAAGATTAGGATTGATTTCTAACCAATTGATTTATTTATGTAGCTGAAGACTGCTAGGTATTCACTTTTGTCGGTTTAATTGTATTATTTTACTAACGATTGTGAATGCTTCAGTTGATGTGTAGAGATAGCAGAAATGGCGGAGAAAAGCATTGGAAAATAGCGTGTATTCGAGTTATCATTTATATTTTGATGGGCGCATACCTTAGGCATGGCGCCTATATTTTGTCGCACCTATTTATTAAGGCGTTGGATATTTATTTATTATTTTGTATGTGCATGGGTGCACGATTATGATATTTGTATTTGGACATTGTATTGGGTATGCCTGACTCTCTAGGCGCCCGCCCATTAGCTTTATTTCTATTTTGTGCTAAAGCAAACTTGAAAGCCAAAAGCATGCTATTTTGTAATTTGGGCTATTATTTGAGCTTGAAGATGATTAATACATAAAATACATGCTTTGTGGAGCGCTCACACAAGGCATAGGGGGAGATTGCACCCAATTGGTCTCTTGTTCATGTCATGCATGCTTTCTACCTTGAGTTTTGTGCAAAAAGTAGAGTTCTTTTGTTCTTGGGGACCTTCCAGCGTTCACTACACGAGCATACAGCATCCGATCTCTACACTAGTGGTATCAAAGCGAAGCTGAGATCGAGAGCTTCCAATCGCTAACCATCTTGTGCGAAGGCGGAGCTCCTAGAATGATCGAGCTCTACAGTCAGTCTCATCGCAAACGGTCAATACGGATGGATTCTTGGCGGTCAAGAACCTCTGTTTATAGCCTCTGATCTCGAAGGACCGGCCTGAGGAGGTGGAGGACCACTCCTACATCCCTCTCTCCAAGTCGCTTTGTACAGAGGAAACAATAATCTCCATATCTTTCAAAAAGCTTAAAAGCTTAAGTTTAAAAGTTAGAAAGCTTAGTGTTAAGCTTTCAGAAGCTTAAAATAAAAAATCATCAACCAGCGGCAAGAGGACATGTTTGGCGGCGTCAAATTCGGCGACAGTATATCGACGTCCTCAAATCAAAAATTCCATAAGCTTTAGTTACTAAAGCTACTAAGCTATCTAATCTTCTAAATCTTCAAAGTTTATCAAGTTTCATAAGTTTTGCATCTCCGCAAGTCAATCAAGTCACCAGAAGTCAGAACTGACTTATGCCAAAAACTCCCATAAGGACTGTTCCTGCGCAGAAGCACTAAACTGCAAAGTTGTTCCCTGGAAGACTCTGTTCGCATACGTAGACTTGTTGAACTAGTTTCAGTACACGCAGAAGGTCATACATAGAATTTACGAAGATTTCAAATCCCGCAACTGCAAAAGTCGAAGACCGTGAAAGCCAAATAAAAATCTATAAGCCTTGTATACCCGACTTTAAGCTACGCTCATCCCACTTATTGGATTTTGAGAGTGTGAGGTCTTTTGAATTTTTACAGGATGACAGAACAAAATATGGATGATTTAATGGCTGAAGGCGATCTTCCTGAACCTACAATGGAACAAAAATTGGATTTAATTATGATGTAATTGGACGAAGAACGAAGAGCCCGGCAAGCTTTGCAAGTTCAATTGGCCAATTTACAAAGATCGACTACCGACAAAGATAGACCACAATCTGAAGATCTTATCCAACGAACCATTGATGCGACTCTCGAAGCTCAATCCATTCGCAAAGAAACAAAGATAAGTAAAAGAAATTTCAAATTCTGTACTTTCAATGGCACTCGAGATGGAAAGACTGTTCTTGCATTCATCAGTCAGTTTGATGATTACTTTCATGAAGAGACATACGCTGAAAAAGATAAAATCAAATGTGTCACTAATCATTTAGTGGATAGAGCATCTCTTTGATGGACCGTGGTTCATAAGAGCATAGATTGTCCCACTACCTGGGAGAGTTTCAAGAAGAAGTTTATGCAGAATTTCCTTCCTCCACAATTCCATGAAAAAGCCATAAAGCAATGGGACCTTCTTCAGCAAAGAGATCGTGAGCCTATTTCCCAATACACCGAACGCTTTTAGAATGCCATACTCTAACTACGCATGCTTGAAGACATACCTGAAGCGACTCACAAGCGCAAGTATATGTCTGGATTACTTGAGCATTACTTAGCTGAAGTCAATATGTTCAAGCCTGCAACTCTTGAAGATGAAATTTCTTTAGCTCATGACACTGAAGACAAGCTTCGAGGAAGAGACAAACGTCCACAACAATTTCAAGCAAATGGTAATTATGGTTCTAAGCAATTCAATTCAAATTTTAGAAGATTCAATCAAAGTCGATTTTCTTCATCATCTTTCCGTAAGTCTTGGACAAAACCACATACTTTGCCATCAAATAGCAATCAAAACCCTAAGCCATCTTCACAGCCAAATCCTAATATTCATAGACTTCCTACCATTGCAAACAATGTATCTAAAGCCAAACCTATAGTGTGTTACAAATGCTATCAACTTGGACATCTAGCAGCCAATTGCCAATCGAAGAAGCCACCTGTCCATATCAACTATCTTGGAGCAATGGAAGATGAAGAACATGAAGAAATGCCTGACTTTACGGAAGATGAGGACGATATTACTACTCCTTCGGATACTTTACCAGGTATGCCAACACCACATTCTTTGTTGACAATGAAATGTTTAGTACATGGAAAAGAAAAGATTATTTTGCATGATGATGGTAGTACACATGATTTTATTTCTGCAAAGTTAGTGAAAGAATTGAAATTACAAACTGTTCCTATGCATTATCGCATTAAAGCAGCATTCTTAGGCACAAGGTATAATGGAACACAAGAGGTGCATGATTTAGAAATTCAAATTGGTGAATACACTGAAAGAAGGAATTTTCTAGTTGTACCGTTACAGTCCAGTGATATTATCCTAGGTATGCCTTGGCGTCATCAGCATAATCCTGACATAGATTATCCCACGCATTCAATTAACATTCATTTTCAAGAAAAAAACATTACATTGTATGGTGTGCATGCATCTAATCCTTTCCCACTGCTTACTCATACTCAAGCTAAATGTGCATTACGCAAAAGTAGTAAATCTTATCTAATTTGGGTGAATGAACTTCAAACTAAAGAAAAACATATGCACCCTAGGCATAAAGAATTCCTTGCACAATTTAAAGATTGTTTTGTTGAAGATCTACCACCTGGATTACCTCCTTCACGTCCTAAAGACCACAAAATAGATTTAATTCCTGGTACACAACCACCTTGTAAAGCACCATATAGGCATAATCAGATAGAGCAAAAAGAAATTCAAAATCAAGTTGAGGAATTATTAAACACAGGATTAATTAGACCTAGTAGTTCTCCATTTGGTGCACCTGTTTTGTTGGTAAAGAAGAATAATAATACTTATCGTATGTGCATTGATTATCGTACCCTAAATAAGATTACTATAAAGAATAGATATCCAATTCCTAGGGTAGATGATCTTATGGATAAACTACAAGGTTCTGCCATATTTAGTAAAATAGATCTTAAATCTGGTTATCATCAGGTGAGATTAGATAAATCTAATATATTTAAGACTGCATTTAGAACACAATTTGGTCATTATGAATTTTTAGTGATGCCTTTTGGATTAACTAACACACCTGCTACATTTAGTAGAATGATGAATCGCATATTTTTGAAATATCAACATTGTGTTATAGTATTCTTTGATGATATCTTGGTATTCAGTAAAAATGAGAAAGAACATTATGAACATCTGTCTTTGGTTTTCAAGTTGTTGAAAGATAATCAATTGTATGCTAATCTAGAAAAGAGTGAGTTCTTTCAAACAGAAATTGAATATCTAGGTCATATTGTGTTATCAGAAGGTATTAAGGTTGACCCTAAGAAGATAGAAGCAATATTGAATTGGCCTATACCCAAAAATGTGCATGAGCTACGTTCTTTTCTAGGTCTTGCTAGTTTTTACAGAAAGTTTGTGCGAAATTTTTCATTACTTGTTCTGCCTTCGACTAAACTTTTAAATAAATGTATTGTTTATCATTGGTCTGATAATCAACAGAAATCTTTTGATTTATTGAAACATGCATTAACCCATGCTCCTGTATTACAACTACCTGATTTTAATAGACCATTCCTTTTAGTAGTTACTGATGCTAGCGGATCTGGAATAGGAGCCGTACTTATGCAAGATAATCATCCCATAGCCTATTCTAGTTGTAAACTGAAACCATCCGAACTTAAATATTCCACATATGATAAAGAATTGTTAGCTATGGTACAAGCTTTAAGACAATGGAAACATTACTTAATGGATTCTGAGTTTATGATTAAGACTGACCAACAAAGTATTAGACATCTCCTTAGTCAACCTCAAATATCTGACCGACATATCAAATGGGCAGCTTTTATGCAGATTTTTCATCCCCTTATCCAATATCAACCAGGTAAAGAAAATGTAGTAGCTGATGCATTAAATAGAAGACCGACTATTCATAATATCTCTATCATATCATTTGATTCTCTAACTCCTATGAAAGATACTTATCATCAAGACATTACTTTTCATGCTGATTGGAATAAATTAGTTGGAAATCACTGGATTCCTATTGATTCGCTATCTTATAATGATGGATTCATGTTTTATGAAAAGAGATTATGTGTTACAGTTCCATTTAGATCCTTTGTTTTGAATCGGATTCATTGTCCTCCATATCAAGGTCATAGAGGTATCATATCTACTTTACGTACATTGACTGAAGATTTTTATTGGCCACATATGGACACTGATGTATCTAACTTTGTTTCTAAATGTTTGGTTTGTCAAAGAGTTAAGAGACATCATGGTAAACAATATGGGTTACTTATTCCTTTATCTATTCCATCAAGACCATGGGAACATATTTCTATGGATTTTATTACTGGTTTACCTAATACTAAAGCTAACCATGATATGATTTGGACTATAGTAGACAGGTTTAGTAAACAAGCATATTTCATCCCATGTAAGAAAACTTTAACAGCATCTCAGGCAGCACAATTGTTTTTTAAAACTGTTTTCACTAATCATGGATTACCAAAAGTTATTATTTCTGACCATGATTCTAGATTTTTTAATACCTTTTGGATTATTTTGTTTGCTAACCTAGGAACAAAGATTGATTTTTCATCTGCATTTCATCCTGAAACTAATGGACAAACAGAAGCCACTAACAGTACTATTTTAGATCTTTTATGTGCTTACACTATTTCTAAACCACAGACATGGGACACAAATTTGCATTTACTGCAGTTTGCATATAACAATACACCACACACAGCTACAAAGAAAGCACCGTATGAAGTGATTTATGGTTATAGATTGTCTACACCTGTTGCATCTTTATCAAACAGAATTCAGAGTACTGATGATATTGCTAATATGCATGCTACTATTTTTGATGAGGTTAAAGACATTATTGCCAAAGCCCAGCAATCATATACAAAACAAGCCAATAAGAAAAGACAGGCTATGAATTTCAAAGTTGATGACTATGTTTGGTTAAGAATAGAAAAACGTAGATTACAAAGTGTAGACAAACACCCAGTTGTGAAATTAGCACCTAGATTCTATGGACCATTTAAGATCATTCACAAAATCAATGACAATGCATTCAAGTTAGAACTACCACCTCACTGGAAAATTCACAACACCTTTCACATTAGTTTATTACGACCCTTTAGAGGCCAATTACCTGTACACCCTATTTATGAAAATCCACCTTTGCTAGATGAAGAGACTGAGTTACTTGAACCTGAAGCTATCATAGATACTGACTTTATGACCACTAGAACTGGTCGTAGATATTTTAGATATTTGGTCAAGTTTAAAAACCATCCTGTTGAAGAAGCCCAATGGATGCATGCTAGAGACTTAAATGCTTTCCCCACTCTATTAGCTCCACATTGAGCTAATAGCAATTGAGGACAATTGCTATCCCACCCCGGGGGTATGATGCCAAGAGGAATATTTTACGGTAGATTCTGTAAACTTTATTGACCGGGGCTCATACACAAAGTGGATTCTTTTTGTGAGAAGTTGATGGGGACGCCTATCCTTGTCAGGCGTTTCATTAATTTAGTGTGTACATGGGTGATTCCATAGCGGGTGATTCCGCAAAATACATATTAAATTAATAAATGTTTATGAGTTTAGAGTGTGCACTCATGATAAATTAAGGTTAGGATTGATTTCTAACCAGTTGATTTATTTATGTAGCTGAAGACTGTTAGGTATTCACTTTTGTCGGTTTAATTGTATTATTTTACTAACGATTGTGAATGCTTCAGTTGATGTGTAGAGATAGCAGCAGTGGTGGAGGAAAGCATTGGAAGATAGCGTGTATTCGAGTTATCATTTATATTTTGATGGGCGCATACCTTAGGCATGGCGTCTATATTTTGTCGCACATATTTATTAAGGCGTTGGATATTTATTTATTATTTTGTATGCACATGGGCGCACGATTATGATATTTGTATTTGGACATTGTATTGGGTATGCCTGACTCTTTGGGCGCCTGCCCATTAGCTTTATTTCTATTTTGTGCTAAAGCAAACTCAAAAGCCAAAAGCGTGCTATTTTGTAATTTGGGCTATTATTTGAGCTTGAAGATGATTAATACATAAAATACATGCTTCGTGGAGTGCTCACACAAGGCATGGGGGGAGATTGCACCAAATTGGTCTCTTGTTCATATCGTGCATGCTTTCTACCTTGAGTTTTGTGCAAAAAGTAGAGTTCTTTTGTTCTTGGGGACCTTCCGGCGTTCACTACGTGAGCATACAGCATCCATTCTATGCACCATCCACTCCCTTCATGACTATGAAGTCTATAAAGAATTGGACTCCCGTGATCTTCACTAGCCAATTCTTTAGCGCTCTAAATGGCTTCACTTTCATTATGTTAGTCAGTGTGACATTGAACCTAGCATTCTTGACAAGCGGGTTACCCTAAGCCTGGAGTACCGTGTGGCTCAACACACTGACTCCTGTCCCCATGTCTACAATGCCCTTTCTCGTGGTATCACCTAGATCTGGGACTGGTAAGACTACATGCATCTCGGTGCCTTCCTAGAAAGTGTTAACATGCAAGGACTTGGGCATCAAGTGCAGCGTTAGACTTGGTACCTACATTACTACATCATGCTTGTGTAAGTCAGCTACTATAGCTTGCTCTATCGATCCTTCTATCCATTACTTCAGTTCTTACCATAGTATTGGACACTGCCTAAGAAAATCTCCTAAGCTTAGAGTCACTGGGGTGGTCTCTAGCATTGTAAGAAGATTGCTAGCTGCTTGCTTTTCTCCTAGTCATGTGCTCCTTGGCCAATGGCCTTTACTAGTTTACTCACTTGTAGCGTTTAAGCTCTATCTAGGTGGTACTACTTAAGGTGCAAATGTGTCTCTTGACTTTGGTCATGGAGGCAAATCTGGTGTGCTTACGCTTGAGAGATCATCGATCTCGTCCTCCCAGACGGGCTCAACGTCCTTAAGGTGCTCCTAGGCTTCTTCACCCTCTCCTTGACTTTTTCTATGGCTTCTAGTTTGTGCTTTAGGTTAATAGGATACTCCCCTACCTTAGCACTCCCTTTCTCAATAGTTTTTGGAGTGGATGTCTTTGCCTCTACGTCTGTGACCTTCTTTCCAATAGGCAATGTTATGGCACTCTCGGTTTTGAGCATGACCTTTGTATCTATTTTCTTTTTCCTTCGTATTTAACTTTTCTTTCTGATTGAGGCTGCATCTAAGTTGCTAGGCCCTGGCAATGATATGCCAACTTACTTTGTTTGTGCTCAAGTCATGACATGTAATGGGATGGGTGTAGCCTCCCCATCAAGTGTCTCAATGCCAAACAGCCCCAATGGGACTCATGGCACGATTGCCAAACTAGAGGATAGTTTTCATCTCTAGGGCAATCGGCAAAGAGATGAGTGATTCCACACTCAACACATCTGAGATCTTCAGCCTTATCTTGATTCGCTTGCTCCCTCTCGAAGTAGCATGAAGAGATGTGTCTTGGGTGACCGCAAGTCCAACAAGAGATAGCTCTTGGGTCTGCCCCCCTAAGCCTCTACCTCTCCCTCTTCCTAAATCCATCACTCTTACTAGTTGATAATCCATGAGGATTGAATTGCCCTCTTTGTCATACGAGACGTAAGGGTTCACATAAGGTTCATCATCATTCAGCTTCTCCACATAGTGGACTGGAGTGTCAGCGCGGTGGATAGGTGGCATAAGGTCTAGGTGGCATGGGTATATACTTGTGGGATTAATCTTTACTCTAGGAATGGATGGTTTAGCATCATTAGGTGTCGAGAGAGCCAATGGGGCTCCCCTCCTAAAGAAATTTGATGGCATATTCCCTAGGTAAGGTTGGTTGTAGGGTTGTGAGTGTGGGAGTCATCTCGATAGTCTGCAATACATGGCATCGTGACCGAACCTACCGCAATTAGCACAACGTCGAGACCTAGGGTCTTGACACTCAGTTGGCAGGTGGTTTCTACCACAATAGGTCTCCTCATCATCTCTTATAGTCTCGCTAGCTCCATCTTCATCTCCGCTAGCTTCTGGTTCTTGTCGGTACTCTTTCCCTTATCCTGGCTACTTGGGACCAACTGTTCGCTGATGTGGTTGCCCTTTTTGAGGTTCTAGAGCTAGTCTCATTGCGGCTTGAGCTCCTAGAGCTCCTCTCCTTGAGTTGGCCATCCACTTTTATGGCCTCTTCAAAGACCCTAGTTAGCACGTCTCGATGTAAGCTTGAGTTGGCTGCCAATGCCTTGTAGAGTTCCTCACTTTGTATTCCGTTGATATGAAGACCGTGGACATTGCTCTTTCTGTGGATCGTTCATTTGTTGGGTTTCTCTTAAAGAGACTCCTCATATGGATCACATAATCCCTGATATCTTCCTTATCTCTTTGCTTCATGTTCATGAGTTGTACGATCAGATTGTTTGAGTACCCAGCCTCCGTGAATCTCTTAATGAAGAGGTTCTTGAGATGGTTGCAATTGTTACATTTTGCGGTATCTAAGCTGGTGTAGCAAGTCCTTCCCTTATCACGGAAGCATAGGCTGAAGACTTGCAAGTGCTGGGTGAGGTCTATGAGGCCATTCGCCTCACAAACCTGCTCAAACTTCTCTACGAAGCTATAGGGATCATCGTTCAGCTAGTAGTTGTCTAACTGCTTAGCAACAACATGTATCTTTAACTAGCTCTTGGAGCCTTGGTTCACTCCTAATTCTATGAGCAATGAGTTTTCTAGTGTTGTTGCCCTTTGCTCTATTGATGTGTTATCTAATAGTCACTTCATGAGAAGCTCACTTAGTGTAAGGTCTCCCTCTAGTGCTCTCTCTCTCTCTCTCTCTCTCTCTCTCTCTCTCTCTCTCTCTCTCTCTCTCTCTCTCTCTCTCTCTCTCTCTCTCTCTCTCTCTCTCTCTCTCTCTCTCTCTCTCTCTACATCAAGTCTTGTTCGATTTCTATTTGCTAAGGCTAACACTGGCTGGATCTCTTGCATTTCTATGTTCTATCGCAAGCTTGCAGCTTGCTGTTATCCTCGGATGGCCTACCGTGGTGGTCCATTTGGGGTTTGCAAGTCCTACTTGCTCACCATCTGTCAGATTTCATCCGAGAAATCCCCCAAATCAAGCTCCTCATTGCACCTACAGTTCTTGCTTATCTCTGCCATGTTTGCAATCTCTTGCTCCACCAGGATGTCGATGAGGTTGACATCCCCAATGATGTCTATCATCGATGCATTGACTCCTATGTTGTGTCTTTTCGCTTGGTCCTACCCTTGGGATTCTCAATCCCTCGACTAAGTTTAAGAGTCTTCTCTACTAGTGGGTTCATTTGAATTGTTAAGTTTGAGTGTGTTCCTTGTTATTTACAAACAGTCCTCAATTAATGTTCACTCAATGTGTGTGCGTGCTCTTTTCCATGCATGGTGTGAAATCAAGCTTTCAGTTTAAGTGCACTTCAAGTGTGAAAAATAATATGAGTGCAAACACAAGGTGGTAGGTGTAGCTCTTGCACTCTCATTTACGTACTCGACCTAATAGGGCTTTAAGCTTGGTTTCTGGTCACTCTCACTAGTCTCTAGGGTCTGTGCTGTGTCTTTCCGCTCATAAAAGGTTAAATCAGGGTCTGTTGGTTGGTTTATAGCTCTAATAGGGGCTAAATGTTGACGGGGCTATCAGCAGCATGTCTAGCTATCCGACTATGATTTCTAAGGTCAAAAATGCCTATAAGGCTTTCGATGGATTCCCATATTGTGGGTGGTGCTCTCCTTCATTCGGGACACTAAATTTATCATTTTTTGCTTGTCACGGTCTGATTCAAATTTTTAGAGTCTGATTTTGCAGTGTGCAATTCTTGGAATCGGACGTCCGATTTTAACATGTCTAATTTTCGTGATCTGATTCTTGCACGTCTGCTTATGGTGTATCTAATTCACTCTCTCTGATTTTTTCAAGTTTGATTTTCAAAATATCGAACTGGTGTGTCCGATCTTCAAAATCAGACAGGGTATGTCCGATCGGATAGGATGGTTGAGTTTGATGTTCGATTCTCAAAAGCAGATAGGGTGAGGTGGTTTTCTTCCTATTCGAGTGTCTGATTCGTTCAATTGGTCGTCTGATGGTTCGATCAGACTGGCAAGGTTGTCGAGTGTCGCCCGTCCGATTTTCGAAATCGTACAAGGAAGTTGGTTCAAGTTTCTGATTCACCAAAATCGGACATCCGACTGTCCAATTTTGGGAATCAGACACTATGAGGTCTGTCAAATTCTGACAGTCGAAGCGACAAAATCGATGAAAATCACCAAAATGAGATGATTTTAAGCATATAATGCTTCAAGTAATTCCAGATCACTACTATGGACAATAATCAAGATTTGTGTATACCTAATGTGGTCGAAAAACACCTATACACACCAATCAACTTGTCCAAAGGGGTAGGTATTTCCAAGCTCTCTCTCTCTCTCTCTCTCTCTCTCTCTCTCTCTCTCTCTCTCTCTCTCTCTCTCTCTCTGCCTTCCATTAGCGACCTACAAGTGCCAATCCCATCTCCTTATGGGCCTCACTAAAGAGAAGAGAACCGCATAAGCAACATACTGAAGAAGTAGCACAATGTAGAGGAGCACCCTGACCGCTCCCATTTGCCTTGACATGGTCGTCTCACCATAATGCAGTAGCACAAAAGCCTAAGATTACACCTTGTCTAGATGCCCAGGTCACATGGGACAATGGCTTCTATCCTAGTTGCAGAACCAAAGGACCATTACAACCAACAATAACCTCCAACTGTCGTTGAAGAAGGACCTATGTAACACACATACACACACACAGTCTCTCTCTCTCTACACCTGCCTAGAAGTCACATGCCCTAGAAATACCCATAGGTCTAAAGTGCCCACCTTCCCTACCCATCTAATGCACCTGCCCTGATCCTCACATTCGATTACTTGGACCACAAGCTCAATATCTAGCCAGTAAAAGTGTTTTCATGCACTAATGTAGTGAGATTGAAAAACTGTTGATGTTCTGCACCACTCTCAAATGGTCCCTGAGAAACCAGACTACACACCTCTCTCTCTCTCTCTCTCTCTATCTCTCTCTCTCTCTCTCTCTCTCTCTCTCTCTCTCTCTCTCTCTCTCTCTCTCTCTCTCTCTCTCTCTCTCTCTCTCTCTCTCTCTCTCTCTCTCTCCAGCCAGACCTCCAGGCTCACACTACAGCAGGCTGAGGACCAGCGTACCCGACGCCGCACGAGGATCCGTGGGTTTCGGACCCCACAGCCACACCGACAGGAGATCCGGAGGATTCTTGATCTACATGGACAGTAGACTGAGATCCGACGACACTCGACACATTGGATCTCAAATCTCCAGTTTGCTCTTTCTCCACCGCCGATGTACCACATCCTACATCCAGGAGGGATCAACTGCTATTAGCAACTTCGACGACTGCTACTACATCCCAGGATAGTATATCTCCTTGCATCTGTTACATATACACATCGCACCACTTTATCACAGCCGACAGTTGTTCCCCTATCACAGCCAACATTTGTTCCCCTTTTGTAGCCATTATCTGGAGTACCAGAGCTACATACGCACATACACATACACGACACTTATCACACTCACAGCACCGTATTTTCAGTTTCTAGTTTTTAGCTTTTCATTCAGCACTTTTATTTTGGATAGCTGGACCTCATCAGTTGTATCACAGTTTGTCTCATAGGCCAGTTTTGGTCTTTAGAAAACGTTAATATAACTTTCTCTCTCTCTCTCTCTCTCTCTCTCTCTCTCTCTCTCTCTCTCTCTCTCTCTCTCTCTCTCTCTCTCTCTCTCTCTCTCGTACTTTACCCGAAGCTAGTGGAAGAGAAACTGGGGATAAAGGCTGAATAGGGAAACATAATAGAATGCAAAAAACACCCTAGTTCATAAAGAGATGGTATGATTCAATGATAAATAGTGAAGGAGTCCCATTGAAAGCTATGACTAATGAAGAACTTAGGGTCACAACATAGATATTCCATCACCTCTTCACGTGTAACAAAGGCATGGACGACCGTTCCAATGAGAGTCTCAAAATGGCTAATAGAGGACATTATAGAAGAAAATATAGCCAACTAGGACTTGAATGCCCTCTAGCTAGAATGTGTGACTAAGTCCCTGGCAAAGGCACATAAAGTTCTCTTGAAGGACCCGACACAGAAGCTAAACCACATTGAGGTACAAAATAGTATCTTCAACTATGGCAATGCAATGATTCATGTCATAGTTAGTGTGGGAATCCCTCTATAATAAATTATGCCATCCCAATATGTGCACCCACCCCTATCACCAAAGTATCACACTAGAGAATGCAAATACTTAGGATAAGAAAAAGAGGCAAAGAGAAGAGACTGAGAATTGAATCCCAATGCTGAGTCAGATATGCAAAAGAAAAAGCAAAGGGAAGAAGAGTTGAGATCATCAGGGGAATCTAATGAGGGAAAAACAAAAGATCAACACATGATTATAAGAGCTACTAAAAGTATGTCAAAAAATTAATGGAAGAAGTTAGAAAGAGGCTAGGATGAAGCAAAGCTAAGAAGAGCATGAGCAAGCAATAAGGACCTCCATCAAGAAGTAATGCACAAAAGGGATTAGTCCATCTCATAGCAAGTGGCTGAGATTCTAGCAAAAAAATGAGAATCTTCTAAAGGGAAGGAAAAAACAATGAAGGAATCACAATCCTCTAATTCAACAACCTTGTGTGAGCTAATGATATCCATAAATAGGGAGCATGAAGGTGTAGATCAGTGAACTCACTAGGGCAAAAGAGATCATGACTATGAACCAGTACCTAAGGAATCATCCAAGGGTACATAGAAATCTCCTGTAGGAGGGAAGGAGCTTACAAATTTGTCATGGCTAAGCAACAAGAAATGTTCAAAGAAGTAGCACTATTGGCTTGCATCCCATAAATGGAAGAATCTAAAGAACTGAAAGCTTGATTAGAATTGATTTCTCGAACCTTGAAAGGCATGGAGTAGATCCAAGAGATCAACCTAACAATATTGCAGAGAAAACCAAGGAAGTTTTGATATGTGATCTAAGAAAGAAAGGTTATGAAGATCATGAACTAAAGGCATCAGGCCTTCTACCACAACTTGAAACGCCCCATCGAGCAACCAACATTACCATAGACCCACCCATTGACATGACAACCCCCCATTGACCTGCCAGAATCACCAGAGTTTGCATGCACATTAGAGGAGCAGACTATAGAAGAATAAGACCCATGGCAAAAGAAGGTCTAAGCCATCACAAGATACAAACCTTGAGAGCACAATTGTGGAAGGTGATGAAGTACCCTATTTCCCCTAAGCTTCTACCACAGGGGGAAGAGGAAAATGAAAGGAAACCATGCAAAGCTATCAAAAGAGAGGCAACTACCAAGCACATTGGCAGTCCAAAAGGTGAACAAAGGAAGCAAGTTCAGAAGACCACTCCCCTTCTGAATAGTGTCACTACTCATATAAACATCAATTAACATAGCAATGAAGTGGCTTGACCCTATAGATCCCATTATCTATCAAAGATCCTTCCAAGTATATGGAAGCAAGGGTAAATACCTCAAGTTGAAGCCAAGGCAAGCATGGCTAGGTCTACCAAAATGGTGATACCCCATCTTGGAGAATAACAAGAGGGTGCAAGAAGCCTTTTGTTATTCACGTAAACAAGAGAGGGTAGATCCACTCTATTTCCCTTACCCACGAAGGCATGGCAAGAAGTATAAAGAAAGTCAACATGGTAGGTACAACTTCTCTAGGATTCCAAACATAAGAGCCACCCATGTTGATAAGGCATCGCATCATTAAGGACTATCGTAAACTAGCTATTAAGGAGGTTAAGAAGAAAAAGGCTAGCATGATGGTTGCAGATACCTCTTCCACTAATTCAAAATCAAAAAATGTTATGCAAGATAGCTAATGGAGATCATGTCACAAATCAAGTGGTGGGGAGACTTTCTTTAGTTAATATTGCATCAAACACACACAATACATACAAGAGGAAGCTCACTCAAGAACACAAGAAGAGATATGGAGGCCAAAACATTTTCTTGCTAGTTTTTCTTCCTTCTTCCTCACATAATCCAAAATGCACACAAAGTATAGATAAGATACAACACAAAGAAAAGTGTCCTACTAAGTCAAACAGTGCATAACTAACTATACTAATCAATTGGGACTATAATTATGCTACCTCTAGGTAGGTGTAGCCAAAGAAATATAATAAGTGATATTTCAATGGCCATGAGAGGATCATAATTTCACTGACATGCTAAGTGTAGATGTATGGATCCATTTAACCATGCCATCTATCATCAATGTTTGCTCAACATGTTTAAAAATCCTTGAAGCCTCTCTACACCCCTCAATGCCTTTGTGAAAATGCCATATATCTGATCGCATGTGCTAACAAATACCAAGTCGACCTCTACCATAAGTACCTTCTCTCTCAGAAATTGGTTATGCACCTCAATGTATTTTGTCCTAACATGAAACACTAGGATCTTAGCTAATTGTATATGACCTATGTTATCACTATGAATGACAACTGGACTATCTCCCTGCACATCCAAATAACCCAATAACTTTTGCAGCCATACTACCTCACATACTACCATTGGAACACCTCTATACTTAGCCTCTATACTTGATACAGCAACCATTGGTTGCTTTTTGTTGCTCCAAGTAGTTGTTTCACTACTAAGGGGAAACATGAATCCACTAGTAGATCTTTTAGTGGACTTGTTATACCATCCCAATTTGCATTTGTGTCCCCAGATACCTATACATCCTTACCTGCCTCCTAAAAGAAGTCCATAATGCAAGGTGGACTTCACATCCCTCAATATGCATCTGACTACATCCAAATGAGGCTCTCTAAGTACTTGCATAAATTGACTCACAAGTCCAGTAGTTTAGCTCAAGTCTACCTTATGATGATCATATGGATCAAAATCCCTACTATCTTCCTAAACATAGTAGGGTCTTCTATCTCATCCCCAACATTAGCATTCAACATTACATTTTGCTCCAATTGTGCTGAAAGAGACTTATATGCCATCATATCATATATGGATAACATATCCGATCCATACCACCTTTGGGATAGCCATATACCACCAACACATTTGATCACCTCAATACCAAGAAAATATCTCATCTCACCTAGATTCTTCGTCTCAAACCTTTGTTTCAAAAGGCCTTTGACATTAGCAGTCCCACTATGATCACCTATAATAATCAAGCCATCCACATAGATGATTATGATGACCAAACGTGAAGTATCCTTTCTTTCATAAAGTGAGTGTTCTGTTTCAAATGCAAAACTTTAGCATGCATAAGTTGGTCATCTAAATTTTTCTATTTACTGAAATTATAGAAATCTAATATAGTGTGTTCATTAGCTACTCTTGAGGTACCTATAAAGCACATTTATGAGACATGTATATGTGGTAAAATGTAGTATGATTCATTTCTTGAAAAGATGGTCTATAAAAGCTATTTGCAAACTAAAACTTGTGCACAATGATGCAAATATTTTTCAGCAATTAACCATACTTCATAAGTTTTATTGATAATCATTCCAAGCATGCATGGGGGTATCCTTTGAAAGCTAATTCCAAAGATTTTTTTTACTTTAAAAAATTTGTAGGAATGGCTGAAAATTTGTTAGGATCTAAAGTGGATACTTTCATTTTGATCAAGTCGGGAAGTATTTGTAAAGATTTTAATGCATTTGTAGTTGAACACAGGATAAAACACCAATGTATAGTATTGTGTACACCACAAAAAATGGTATAACTAAAAGAAAGAATAGACCTCTCCTAGATATTGCACAATGTATGATCAAAAGCAAGCCTTATTACATGGTTTCTAGCTTTAGGTTGTTATGTGCACGGCTTATTTACTAAACATGTGTCTCATTAAAACAATGTAGACTATCACTTCATATGAGGCTTGGCATGGCAAAAGACCATCTATTTATCAATGGTGTATTTTTTCTTGCTTGTCTTATGCATTGGTACATGTGCAATATCACAAAACATTGGATGATAAGGCTATAAGATGTATGTTTATTGGTTACAATATTAAAAATAAAGGTTGCAGGTTATGTCATCCACAAAACTAAGCATATTTTGTATATCCTTTACTTTCATGTACTAAGGAGACATATATATGCTCCCAAGGCATGTATGGCTATTTATTGCCTCTTCTTAGAAATCAAATGTAGCACCAGATGAGGTAGTCTCTTTACGTCTATGGATGTTTTTAATGAATCTAGAGGCTAGCATATCTTTGATGCAAATATGAATGATGCCTTGATGAGAGAGTGAAGACTGAGAAGTCCAAGACTAGACCAAAATTGCTGGTGCAAACATAAATGATAGCAAATTGGATACATCTTTGTCTAATCCTACTCATTTGTCTCTCATAATGTATCTTATGCATCACATCATTATGAACTAGCTCTTTCCAATATATGTGATAAAGGATGAGCTTTTTCTTTTGAAGAGGCACAATATTTGAAAAAATTGGATGGCTATTATGCAATATAAGCATGATATTATTGTTAAGAATGGCAGCTAGTCATTGTGTCATTGGCTTCCTAGCAAAAGTGCCATTAGTACTAAGTCGTTTTACAAGCTGGAATGTAAGCTAGATCGTACTTTATTATTATAAGGCTAGACTTATGGCAAAGGGTCATACTTAGCAAAAGAACATTAAATTCAATTAGACCTTTGCTCCCACTTGCCATATGATGACAATTTGTAGCATTTGTAAATTAGTAGATTATAATGGCTAGAATGTACATTGATTGTGCATTAGAACTATTATTTAAATGGTGATTTGCACAATGAAACATATGTATTTTAGTCTAATGATTTTATTCAAAAGGGGCAAGAAAACAAAGCATGCAGTTCACAGAAGGCATTGTATGGCCTGAAGTAAGCACCTTGGACTTTGTATGATAAAATACATGAATAATTGAATACACCTAGTTTTCATAATAGTTCAACTAAGAGTAGCATATATGGTAGATATGAGGGTGATGCACCTCTAATAAGTGTGGTTATGTCAATGACATACTTAGTAGTCCTAGTGAGACACATGTTTTTTATTTCGAGGCTAAGTTGAATTTGGCTTTTGGCATGTCAAATTTGGGCCTCTTGCATCATTATTTGGGCAATTAGTTCAAGCAATGTGATGGATGTATTGCTTTGTGCCAAGAAAAGTATTTTGAGACATTGTTGCAAATGCTCTAGAAAGAGATGTCTTGAATCCCATATGCATAGTGAGGAGAGTGGTACTATCAAAAAAGCCATAAAGACATGTACTTGGTTGACACTCATTACAAGGAAATGAAACTATCAGTTTGAGTCATTGTCAGTGTCATTGTCCATCTTACACAAGAATGTGTTTATGAGTCCAAGCTAATCTATCTTGGAACCTAATTCACTTGTATAACAAATAGTTAGTCTATCTAATTCTATGTCATTATGAGTTGTATATTCATCTTCCATCCTCCATAGCTCCTGCCATGCTCTAGATCCACACTTCTGACATGGTATTAGAGCTCAGTCGAGCATGGCACTACTCCTTTAGCTCCGTTTCATTCTCATCTAGGTTAGCTTGAGCTCAATCCAGCTCAGGACAAGTCTAAAACCCCATCTCCTACTCCTTCTCACTGCCCTGCTTGGCAACCATAGCCACCCTACTTTAAGCTCTTAGATCTCTTCAACTAGACAATAGCTTGACAAGCTTTATTCTGGATATCTCTACTCGTGCTCCTAGAGCTCCTCTCTGTCACCTCAAAGCTCAACATTAGGTCGTCTGTTAGATGAGCATTGTCAACTGTGTCAACTTCTGTTCTATGTGTCCTCCATAACCAAATAGGACCTGCAGCCAATTGAGCTCTTGGATCTCACAGTAGAGGCCATATCTCATTATGATATCTTCTGAGGAGTTGTTCAATAACTTAGGGTGCAACTTCCTACCACAACAGCTCACGACATTGAGCACTCTATACTCCAGCATTTCCAATTTTCGTCATCGCTGATTTGCACCTACACCTATTCGTATGGCCTGCTCTCCCTACACACATCATGATTCTCACTGAATTCATAGAGGAAGTGAAGCTCCATACCTAAGCTCTCTCGTACTCAAAGAGTTTTCAAAATGGTCATCTCTATGAGCTGCAATATGTGAAAAATCAAGCCTCTGTCCTGAAACCCTAAACAGGAAGCCATAGCAGGAAGCCATAGCCATTTGGATTGAAGCTCATAAAACACTACATTTTCTCACTCCTGCCACTTGAACCAAGTTCTTGCTTCCAGCAAGATTTGCACATCACACTAGCAAAGGACGGAAAGTTCTATGAAGATTTGAAGGATTCAAGCTCATCATCAAGCCTGACATCAAACTAGTATCTCTTGATACTAATTTAGTGCTTCTTGGCACTTGTGCTTTTTTAGCACAATCAAGATCATCTCGGTTGTTGATCATTTGAAGTCGATTTCCTTTCACATAATACCAAGCATGAAGAATGTTAAACAAATGTTTCTCATGAAGAGTAACGTGACTCATAGTGCTCATCTATACTACATGGAAGAACTAGTTGTTTCACTTGCAGGGATGGTTGGATTTACTTGTTTTGAAGAGCAATCAATGATCTTATTTGAAGACCTTGAAGACATTTCTGCTACCTCAAAAATAATGATACCTTTGCTTGAGGAGGTCAAGAAGAGCAAAGTCAAAGTCAAAGGAGTTGCAAGCAAAGTAAAGAGTGATAAAGCAAGCAAAATGAAGCATAAGATGTTGTATGATCTCGGAAGAAAATCCAATGAGTCAAGGCCATATGAAATCTCAAAATCTATAGTCATGTGAAGTCACAGCAATGTACCCATCTCAAACTCATTGAGAAAGAAGACCAAAAGACCTCATAAAGAATACTAGAGCACAAGATAAAGAAGAACAAGTCAAAGATGAAAAGCATGAAGACCAAAGGATGCCAAAGAAGCATGAAGAAGATAAAGAATTTTTCACTGCTGACAACAAAGAAATTTTCCCATAGTGGATCTTCCCATAGTGGATCTTGTTTCCCATAGTGGATGTAAAAAGCCCTTTACCAAAGATGTAAAGTTTCAAGCCTTAACTTGACTATGCTACCAAAGAACTAGTCTCTCGGGCCATGTTATCATGTAGGGGGGGGCAAAAGCCAGCAAGGGTAGAGACTCATCATTTGAGGGGGGGTGTTCAGAATAGCAAATGATGCTTGCCCATAGAGGCTAGATGTATGCCGTGAAGAGGCTAGAAGATAGACAAATGATGTATGCTCTAGAAAGAGATGTCTTGAATCCCATATGCACAGTGAGGAGAGTGGTACTATCAAAAAAGCTATAAAGGCATGTACTTGGTTGACACTCATTACAAGGAAATAAAACTATCAGTTTGAGTCATTGTCAGTGTCATTGTCCATCTTACACAAGAATGTGTTTACAAGTCCAAGCTAATCTATCTTGGAACCTAATTCACTTGTGTAACAGTTAGTCTATCTAAGTATATGTCATCATGAGTTGTATATTCATCTTCCATCCTCCATAGCTCCTGCCATGCTCTAGATTTGCACTTCTGACAAGCATATCTTTTGCTATTTGGGTAGTACTCCGCACCTTGGGCTGTTGTATTCCAAGGGGATCATTGTCATCATATTTACATGCTTTTTTGGATTCTGAATGGATTGGCTTTCACAACTACATCTAAGTGGGTTTGGCTCAAATTCCTTTTGGCTAATTTGGGTGTTGGAAAACTATGTATCACTACTATCTTCACTATAGTTAGAGTGCATAGGCAATTGCATAGGACCTAGTGTTCTATGGTTGCAATAATCACATTGAGTTGTATTAGAGAGAGAGAGAGAGAGAGAGAGAGAGAGAGAGAGAGAGAGAGAGAGAGAGAGAGAGAGAGAGAGAGAGAGAGAGAGAGAGAGAGAGAGAGAGAGAGAGAGAGAGAGTCTATACAGGAGACATTAGCTTGCCCTTTGTGCCAATACAAGTTAACCTTGTAGATCTTTTTACAAAGGATTTGCTCATGAGAAGTCCGAAGCTTTTTGTGAAACTTTACGTTTACTTCCCTACGTGGACATAGTCCATTGGACTTGGCACTGCCATATACATGACTGCGAAAACTTGTCTATTGCATCAGTATGATATTGTGGAAGTGATATGTTTGAATACACTTAGGACCTCCAAGCTACTCTTTTCCTCACTAGGATGGTTTTTTTTCCCGATTGATTGCATCCTTTATCCATGGTTGTCATTTACACTTGGACTTGTTAGTAGTCAATATTTTTTGTCACATCTACAACTTCTTACTAACATTTGATATGCAAAATTTTCACTTCTTTTTTTTTTGAGAATGTGTACCTTTGTTTCATTATCGAGACCTCATTTACATTGCTTATAGTAGTTACCACTACCTATTGAAATCTTTTGGCATCCTAAGTCACTTGATTTGGTTGAGATCTAAAAGTTTGTCATGTATGCCCCCTAGTCCTTAAGGTGATAATCTTGCTTCCTCTTTTCATGAGAGTTTTTTTTTTGCATGGTCCATGATTACATACAACATCTTTGCCCTATGCACTACTCTTGGCTACATTTTTTGGTGCTCCATTAGAAGGAGAGCCATCAACATGCTAGCATTGTTTAAGACAAAGGTATTTATTAAGGCCACCTTATCATACATATACCCATTACCATCATCATCCCTAGCACCCCTCATTCTTATGAAAAAAGCATGGCACAAACTCAATTCCATTATTGTATCCTCAAAGGAATCTCTAGATGAGTGTTCTACTCGTCTTCTTGTTTCTATCATTGGAACCAATTTATCTATAACAAGCGATCATTAAGTCAATACAACCCAAAAAAACTGCTTGATTTTGACAACTCGCCAATGTAAAATTCATGCCATGTTGTCACTATTCACTCATATGTGTCTCAATAAGCATAATTTCTAAAGGGTTCACTATACATAAAATCAAAATATCACATGTTCAATTCATTATCAAATAAGTTTATCGTTAATAAATAACACCCATTTTCTTCACAAATCTGTACATTGTTTCCAAAGTTGTAAATATCACCCTCTTCTATTAGTGTTATTTTATTATGATGACCACTAGTTCTCATCTGAGAGAGAGAGAGAGAGTGAGTGAGAAAGCTAGCAAAATGGTGGTGAAGTGGCAAACAAGGTGTGGAGGAGTGAGGATAGATTTCAATACAAGTTTCACCATAGCTTTCATAATTGCTAATGACAATGATCAAGAGTGACAATCATGTGGGTGCATGCGCTTTGTCAAGTGTAATGAAAATATAATCAAATCATTCATCCAATAATGACAAAAGTGACATGGTAGTGCAACTACATGAGAATCCAAAAGGTCCTTGGTTAAAGGCTTGGGAAGGAAGCATTCCCCACATCCTTTTGTGTACCTCACATGGTTTGTTCACTTGGTTACTTGGTAATCAAGTGGCCCCATATGCAATGGCAAGGCCCCTACTAGGATCTATCCTCATGTGGAGTGGCTCTAGAGGGGTTATTAGGAGTGGTGAGGGGAAGGGGGTGCACACTTTAAGGGGCTACCAAGGGTATGCCAAGGGGGTGCTAAGGGATTAGCCAAGGGGGAGGCAATGTGATAATTAATTTTCGATTTTGAATTCATTATTAAGTCATCAATATTTATGGTAATTGATTGATTTTGGACGTTTATTAAGTATTATAGCTTCTATCTTCTATCTTTATTAACCAAAGGTTTGGGAAGACTACCACATGGCATGAGCCCAGCCTCCCCCAAACCTTACTGCGAGAATGCCACCTCTCTCTCTCTCTCTCTCTCTCTCTCTCTCTCTCTCTCTCTCTCTCTCTCTCTCTCTCTCTCTCTCTCTCTCTCTCTCTCTCTCTCTCTCTCTCTCTCTCTCTCTCTCTCTCTCTCTCTCTCTCTCTCTCTCTCTCTCTCTCTCTCTCTCTCTCTCTCTCTCTCTCTCTCTCTCTCTCTCTCTCTCTCTCTCTCTCTCTCTCTCTCACATGGCATGAGCCCAGCCTCCCCCAAACCTTACTGCGAGAATGCCACCTCTACATGGCATGAGCCCAGCCTCCCCCAAACCTTACTGCGAGAATGCCACCTCTACATGGCATGAGCCCAGCCTCCCCCAAACCTTACTGCGAGAATGCCACCTCTCTCTCTCTCCCTCTCCCTCCCTCTCCCTCTCTCTCTCTCTCTCTCTCTCTCTCTCTCTCTCTCTCTCTCTCTCTCTCTCTCTCTCTCTCTCTCTTATATATATATATATATATATATATATATATATATATATATATATATATATATCTGTGTGTGTGTGTGTGTGTGTGTGTGTGTGTTTATTTATTTATATTTCTTTCTTTCTTTCTTTCCCTCGCTTGAATAAGACCACGCACACTTTTTTCTCCCATGTCTCCAATGTGGAAATGTTAAAAACCTTTATGACATTATCACTTTAATATTTAAACTTTTATACTAAAGAATGCTACACTTGTTCTTTGACATTGCAAAAAGTTGATACACAAGAGTCTCTTCTAATTAATTAATTGATACACAAGGGTCTCTTCTAATTAATTAATGTATAGATCATTACATTTTTTTCCTCATGCACAGCTTGACATGCTCAATTAAAACCTTGATAAATGTTAATTTAGTTCAATCCTAAAATATATCACACCATCACTTTTTGATTGGATTTAAAATTATAGTTGCCAATTGTGTGTCTTTTATAGATGTTTGTATTCTTTTGGAAGAGGGATGTTAGAAGATTGTAAAGTATTTTTGTCCATTGCATTGGCCATCTCATCTCTGAGACCATGCCCATACGACAACTCTAGACTTACTAGATCAAGTCATAGGAAGTTGTAGAACATATAGAATACAATGGTTATATTCAATCATTCTCATGGGAAAAACGTCTAATTCAATAAACATATTACCATCTAATATCATAGACAATTGTTAGTAAATTTAAAACATATCTATGGTTTCGTTTCCAATCAATAATGGCTAAATGTGTTTGTGAGAGTATGTAATGTTGTAGGCTCAATATGTGTGGATAATATGAATGTCATGATAGGCTCTGTGTGAATAGAAATCACCATTACATGTGTTTGTCTTTGAGAAACGATCATCAAGGTTTTGTAGAGATATATTTTAGGCTTGATCCTATTGACATTGGTCTTCCACTTTCTATATATCATTGCATTGAGTGCCACATCCCCATATATTGCATTTTCATGTATTCAACGAGGTATTAGTCTAAGTTGCAAAATCTTTCAAACTTCGAATTATATTCCTTATTTCAACCTCCCATGAATCCTCTTGCCACATGAAACTTGCCTTCAAACCTAGTGCAAAGCACCGGGAGAACACCAATGTGAAGCATTGGCAAAATCTAGGTGTAGAGTGCCTAGTATTCATTAAGTTGCATATTTCAAAATAATTGTTAATATTTGATTAAGAATGAGAGAGAGAACCACAACAATCCCTACGTCGACAAAAAATATGACTTATCCCATCAAGTCATAATTCCAAAATATTAAATTATAGCCACCCCCAAAAAAATCCATACCCCCTAAAATCATAGCCACGTTGTCTCTCACAAATCCTAACCATCACACCTTAAACAACCCTTAAATACCCTAATAAATTGAAATATGCTTTTTTGGAAAGGCACATTGTGGTTGCAAAATGATAAGTTCGCTTTGCTCAATGTCACTTTGTGACAACTTAATGTTGTGAAAAGCACTTTAGCATTGATGATATTGTTTCATTTTTGGTACATTTCAAGTTATAATATGTGGCAACACAATAAGCTCTTACAATTTAGTAGAATGCAAAGAATATTTGAACATGACAATACTCTTTGGTCAAATTAGCACAAGCATCTCAACTTTGCTTTCTCACAACCTCGTTGATGGCTACTTCACATGATAAGCTACACAATTTTGTTTGTCCCATAATCTTAGTTCCTAGTCCATTTTGAAAGCCTAATTCTAGCCCTTAATCAAGCCTTGTAGGTATCACCCACCTTGAAATCTTACAATCCCCCATAGACTCTTAACATTCCCTAACTTTAACTCTAATACACATGCACATGCACCTTGAACTCCCTAAGAAAAACCATGAAATAGAGAGAGAGAGAGAGAGAGAGAGAGAGAGAGAGAGAGAGAGAGAGAGAGAGAGAGAGAGAGAGAGAGAGAGAGAGAGAGAGAGAGAGAGAGAGAGAGAGAGAGAGAGAGAGAGTGTGTGTGTGTGTGTGTGTGTGTGTGTGTGTGTGTGTGTGTGTGTGTGTGTGTGTGAGGAAAGGATGCAAAGTTTGTACATGGGGGAAAAAGAAGTAAGCTTGATAGTGCAAAGCTACTATGAAGGGGCCTAAGGTTCCTTTGGCATAAACCATGCAATGAACATTAGTAGTTTCAAACAAGAAAAGGAAGAAGAACCTTGAAACTTTATAATTCTCCGTAGAATCCTAATGTTTCCCTAAGAATACATGTGTGTGTGTATATACACACACATATGTGCACCATGCACGCATGCACATCTTGAAATCCTCAAGAAAAACCATAGGTCCCTCCCCCCCCCCCCCCCCCCACACACACACACACACATAGGAGCAAAGAGAGTGAAGTTTCTATGTGGGGGAAGAAAAAACAAGTGCTATATATGAGTTGTGTGAATTAGCCTAAGATTCCTTAGGCATGAAGTGTGCATGAAGTGTGCACATCTTGAAATCCTCAAGAAAAACCATAGGTTCCCCTACACACACACACAGAGGAGCAAAGAGAGTGAAGTTTCTATGTGGGGGAAGAAAAAACAAGTGCTATATATGAATTTGTGTGAATTAGCCTAAGATTCCTTAAGCATGAAGTGTGCAATGAAAGGAGAAGAAGAATGAGAAGTATATCACATAAGTTTACAATGATCATAAACACACTAAAAGGATTTTCGCATAACTCCATTCATAGCTTGGGCCTCTTGTACATGAATATGGAAAACATGCTTTCTTTTCTTGTATGTCTTGTTAGCACCCATAAGTGGCATCCACGTCAAGCTAAAGGCACATTGGTTTGGATTACAAAAGGAATACGTCCTTTTTTGTGCTTAAATTGGTCCTTTGATAACCAATGTATGTGAGGAGGAATTTTAACAAGTGCACATCAAATCTTATGTGTTCTTCAAAAATATACATATCTTTACTTTATGTCCAGGAGATTTTGATAATGCACACTTGAAATGTTTTACAAGTATCCACAAGTATGGAACAAGTCCAATTTTGAATTATGTTGAGGGAAGTGGAATAACTATTTGGTTAAGTTTGACTTTGATAGCCACATACTAGGCTTGGTGTAATGTTCACTATCAATTTGACTAGACGTTTGCGATATTGCCTATAACAAGACTTTATAAGCACTAAGAAAGTAATATATTTAGTCAACGATATTGACATTCAACGTGTTTAAAACATGTGTCAATTAGCTAGCGATGGCTATGTTACATAGTTTCGGTATCCTTTGGTGTAAAAACCAAGCTTTTTCTCATTGTTCATTGGGAATTTCTATTCGTATTATCTAGCTATAGCTAACCTCCGCTCTTGTATTTAGCATGAGGGAGGTTACCTTATTGGAAATGGTAAAGTTAACGTATACTTGATGTTGACAAATTGAGAGAAAAAAATTCACACACACATACACGCACACAAGCTAAGCACCAATGCCTATTGCTAGAGGACGAGAAAAATAGATTACAAATCATTTTCTCTTTGTTAACTCCTCTTATATGTAGTGGTCTTGTTTGTCATTTTTGAATAAATAGTCCTAGAAGTAGAAGTGTTATTTTCCCTCTTCACCTACTTTCTCTTTGTGCTATCATTATTTTTCTCCTATTGTTTCTACAGGTTAATATCTTAAGCATTTCACCTCGTCCCATGGCATTGGTCGTTTTCTTTTTCATAATCTTTACGTTACCCCAATGGTGACCTGTCGAGTTATCAATCCAAAACTTTGGGTTCAAATCGTATTTTTTGTTGATTTTACCATCATATGATTGTATGATGAGCCAATTGAACTAAAGATGTACTAGACACCATGCATTCAGTGCATTGATTAAGCTACACCCATTGGATCAAAACCACTACACTCATGCATGCATGGTGACGTGTTGGCGCACATGCATGAACACACACACGCAAATGACAAATGAAATTATCTTTGGAATTCTATATCTTTAGGGTAGGGAAAATTTGCTCTGGCGAGACCGATGCCGATTCTTTGGCTCATGTTTATATTGAATGTTGATATGGCTTTGTCATCCTTGTTGCTTAATGAGTTTCCAAATTTTTGAGGAAAGGGGAAAGCTAGCATGATTAAGTGGCACGAAACACTGAAAATTATTGCATGCCAACTCCTCTAGCATTCTTATATTACTGCATGCCAACTCCACTAGCATTTCGTAGAAGGTGGGGGCGTTCGAGGTGGTGAGGTGGTTACTTTAGAGAAAAGAGAAGGGATTTCCACCTAAAAGAAGTAGATATCGATGAGCCTTGAAGATGAAAGAATTGGGGGACCATGGTCCATGCATGGCCAAGGGAGGAGGGTAAGGTAAGTAAGTAAGAGACGGCATGGAAGGGAAGGGAAGGGGAGGTGGGATATGATTGGCCCCTTTGATGGAGGAGCTGATAATACGGGGTCGGCACAGTCCGCATAAGCGGAGTCGTATGAATCATGCTCATGCATGATGAGGCGCAAAGCGTTTGTCTAGAAAACTCGACGACTTGTGATGTCTCACCTCGGCCCCACCTTGATATTTTACGAGAGTGGGCGGCAGGGCGTGGGTCCCACCCGGTGGGCAAGGAGGCAACGGCGCCCGGTCTCTCACCAGCTGGCAATCGATGCTCTGTTTGCGTAGTCTCACCAGCTGGCAATCAATGGCTTGCCGCTTCCCCCCCCCCGGGCGCTGTCATCTGTGCCTCGTCGGACAAGATGGATATATATATCCATATGTGTGTATAAAATGTTCTGCTTGGACGGAGGAGAAGGCGCGTTGCTTTTCCACTCGGGCATCCATCGTCATTATTCTAGCCTATGCGTCAACCAGTTCCTCGGGACCTTTGCCTGGCAATTCCGCACATGCCCATGCCCTGCATTATATTCGATCGCCTCCTCTTCCTCGCCATCATCTCGATCAAAATCAAACCGCATACATTGACTCCACAGAATCCCAAATCTCATATTTCCAAATTCCCCTCTTCTGTCCCTCCCTTCCTCTCTCGCTATTGACTTGTTCATCGGATCTAACACCCCCTTCCCTTCCTTCCTTTGTACATACATACCCGCCCTACATATCTCGACTCTGTGTTACCCGCCCTACATATCTCGACTCTGTGTTTCTCAATTCTCATACCCAGTTTTCCATCCTTTCCTCAGAGTCTGAATTCCTTCATGGCCATCGCCTCCACCAGCAGCAGCTGCAGCCGCATGAGACCCAGATCAGGTCCTGCAATCAGGCGCTATCACCATGGTCTGCCCCTCATGCCTCCTCTCAATCCAACCGCCCTGTCTCTCGTCAAAGCTCTGATCAACCTCTCCCAGGAGGTGCTCTGCTCTTCCATCGCCAGCAGCTGCCCTTGCCAGAAGCGTAACATCGCAGCGATGGCCAGACGAGTCAAGATCTTGTTGATGATGTTCGAGGAGATCAAAGACGCCGGCACGGTCCTACCTCCCTCCGCCTTGCTATGCTTCAGCCAGCTTCATGTCGTCGTCCAGAGGGTGAAGCTTCTCATGGACGACTGCGCAGACTCCAGCAGGATATGGCTCCTTATGGAACACCAGCGCTTGTCTACGGAATTCCACGATCTCACGCAGGAGATGGCTGCCGCGTTGGAAATTCTTCCTCTGTCGCTGCTGGACGTGTCGTGCGATGTCAGAGAGCAAGTGGAGCTGCTGCGGGCGCAGGCAAAGAAGGCCAAGCTTTATGTGGATCCCGGAGAGGCGGAGCTGTGGACGGAGGTGCAGTCGGTCATGGCGGCCTTCGAGAAGAAGGAGACGCCGGACGCGACGAGGTTGGCGAAGATCTTCGGAAGGCTGGAGCTCAAGGACGCCAAGGATTGCCAGAGGGAGGTGGAGAGGATGCAGGAGGAGGTGGAGGTGGAGGAGGAAGAGGGGGGGCCGAAGGCGAGGCTGATGCGGGTGTGCTTCAACGACATGGTGAGCTTCGTCAGGTACTGCAAGTGTGTGCTGTATGGGGTGACGGAGATGGAGACGGAGGAGGCGAGCGAGGAATTCACAGCAGAGGAAGAAGATGATGATGAGGTGAAGGTGCCGGACGACTTCCGTTGCCCGATTTCGTTAGAATTGATGGGAGATCCGGTGATCGTGTCGACGGGGCAGACGTACGAGAGGGCAGCCATTAGCACGTGGATCGAGAGCGGCCACCAGACGTGCCCGAAGTCCGGCCAGCGGCTGGCGCACAAGACCCTCGTCCCCAACTACGCCCTCCGGAACGTCATCCGCCAGTGGTGCCTGCGCCACAACGTGCGCCTCAAGCCGCCGGAGCCGCCCATCCGGGCCAGCGACATTGCCTCCCCGCCGACGGCAGCCGCGATGGAGGCCACCAAGCTGACGGCGGAGTTCCTGCTGCGGGAGCTGCCGGCAGCGACGCCGGACGCGCGGCGGCACATCGCGGGCGAGCTCCGCCTGCTGGCCAAGAGCGGGTCGAATAACAGGAAGCTGGTGGCGGAGGTGGGCGCCATCCCGGCCCTGATCCCGCTGCTGACGTCCGGCGACGCGCGGACGCAGGAGCACGCCGTGACGGCGATACTGAACCTGTCCATCTACGCGCCGAACAAGGCCCTGATTGTGGAGGCGGGCGCGGTGGAGCCGCTGATAGGGCTGGTGCAGGCGGGCGGGAGCGAGTCAGAGGTGGCGAGGGAGAACGCGGCGGCGGCGCTCTTCAGCCTGTCGCACGTGGCGGACTACGCGGCGCTGCTGGGCGGGAGGCCGGAAGCCATCGAGGGCCTGCTGGATCTCCTCCGCGGGGGCAGCCACCGTGGGCGGCGGGATGCTGCGTCGGCGCTCTTCAACATGGCGATCTACCACCCCAACCGCCCGGCGCTGGTGGCCGCCGGTGCCGTGGCCGTTCTCATGGACTCCCTCTCGCCGTCCGGGGCCGGCCTGCTGACGGACGAGACCCTGGCCGTCTTGGCCGTGCTGGCCGGATGCCGCGAGGGCCTCCTGGCCCTGGCGGCCCGCCCGTATGCCGTGGCGCATCTGGTGGCCCTCTTGCACACTGCCTCCCCCAAGAGCAAGGAGAACGCCGCCTCCGTGCTGCTCCAGCTCTGCCGCCATGGCGGCGACCCCTTCGTCCAGGGCCTCCTCTGCGACCAGCCATCCGTCCTGCCTTGCCTCCGTAGCTTGCTCAGCACTGGCACCCCTCGCGCTACCCGCAAGGCCACCTGTCTCCTCCGCATCTTCCACAGATTCTCCTCCCATCAACGCAGCATTGCCTCTGATCTGCAGCAGCAGCAGCATCGTCATCAACATGACGCCACCACCTTGGCTCACTAGCCCGCTCCCTCCCCGACCCCCCACAACAAACATTCTTCTTCTTAATGATCGATCATCATCGACATGAAGCCACCACCTTCGCGGGGCAGCATGAGTCTCATATCCCACAGAATTTCACATTCTTTCTTCGACATTCTTTTCAAAGAGAGGAACAAAACCTTTCAATTGACGACATGAAAGACGCTAGCATTCTTTATTAGTGTGCACACTTTACTTGTAGGTATAAATCCATTCTCCAATGTTTGTGTGTGCGCTTCTTACAACTTGAGAATAAATCTCCAACAAAGGGAGAGACCCTATTATTATTTGAAATCAATCTCTCTCTCTCTCTCTCTCTCTCTCTCTCTCTCTCTCTCTCTAAACATTTTGTTGTAATGCAAGGAATCAATCAACAAATTGTCTACGGTAATATTTGCTATAATGGTGGGAATCAAGCAACAAATTGTCTAACAAACATTATGTCTCCTAGATTAACATCATTATATCTTAAGAAGAGGTTAACATGCCACCCTAGTCTACCTAATAACTACCCAAAACCATAGTCAAAGCTTCTCTTTTTAATCATCTCACTATGAAGAAGAGAGTTACCATTGTAATGGCTTGTTGCAAATCCAAAATGCTATGCTAATTATCATGTGATGCTTCTTCATGGTTTCATGAAGTTATTTTGGTGTTTCATGATAATACTGCTACAGTATATCACTCTACTAGTTCTACATACAAGAAAAGAAGCCAATTCCTCTTACCAAACTCAACCTACTCATTATCAAGTGGATGAGCGATTGCAACATTTAGTGATGGGTAGAGTGGTCTTGCTGCAAACTTCTATAGCAACAAGCATGAGATTTTTAACTTCCAATCCCTTACCATTGTTAAGAAAGACAAGAAGGTAGCCCACAATGAATCTAAATCCACCAGTCAATCCTAAGGTTAGGGCCTTCAAATTTTCTGGGAAGAAGAAGAGAGATCCATACTACCATGTGGCTCAATTCAAGACAAGATGGCTTGCTAGTGGCTTCCATAACATGTATGGGGACAAGATCAAGTCCTAGCAATTTGCTGCAACCTTTAAGGGTTAGGCCATGGATTGGTATAGCACATATGGCATTGGCCATTTTGCCTCTGATGATGTACTCAAAAATGCATTTTTAAGTAGGTTTAGAAAAGATAAAATAGCTACATATATATTAAAGAAGTTGAAACAAATTAAGCAGAATTCAATGTTGGTACAAGGCTGTCCATAGAAATCCAAGAATTTGCTGAACAGAATAGTGGTACAAAATCGTCTTTCCGCAGAAAGACACTGTCCAGCCTAGGGTAGAACCTTCCAAACCTCAAGATTGGGTTGTATGTGATCGCACTCCGTCCGCGGTCAATAGGGAATTTACTGGCTCAGAGCCCCTCTAAGCTTCCTTGAGCCTCAAGAGCTGTCCTACATAGCAAGGGCACTTATCACTCGGCCCTTTGCCCTCTCAAGTGCTTGTAATATCCATATGCCCCATAGGAACCCCCCCCCCCCTTTTATATTTTTCTTTCAAATTTTTTTCCCCCTCCCTCCCCCCCTGACAGTACGTCGGGGAGAGAGAGAGGGAGTGAAGTAGGGAAAGGGGGGGCATGCTGCCCAGGTGGCAGCAAACAGTTGCGCCCCCCCTTTAAAAGGCCACCCCTCCTCCTCCTCGTCAACGAGTCCCCCCCCTTGCTTGCAGATGCCACCCCCTGCCGTCATCCTGTCCAGCAGCCCCTAGCACCCACAGGCCCCCCCTCAGCGACAGACGACGCCCCTGAGATCGTGTATGAAGGAGTGGGGAAGACAAGGGAAGAAGAGGGAAGAAGAGGGAGAGAAGGAGGAGGGAAGAGGAAGAAGAAGAGGGAGAGAAGGAGAAGGAGGGAAGAGGAAGGAGGAGGGAGAGAGAGAAGAGGAGGAAGAAAGAGAGAGAAGGAGAAGGAGAGTGAGTGGGAAGGAGAAGAAGAAGAGTTAGAAGAAGGAGTAGGGAAGAGAAGGGAAGGAGGAGGGGGGAAGAGGAGGAGAAGAGGGAGAATAGAGGAGAAAAGAAGAAGAAGAGAAGTAGTGAGAGAGAAGGAGAAGGAGAGAAGGAGTGAGGAGAGAGAAGAAGAAGAAGTGGGGAAGAGAAGGGAAGAAGAGGGAGAGAAGGAGAAGGAGAGAAGAGGAAGGAGGGAGAGAGAGAAGAGGAGGAAGAGGGAAAGAGAAGGAGAAGGAGAGAAGAAGAAGGAGTGGGAGAGAGAAGGAGTGAGGAGAGAGAAGGAGTGGGGGAAGAGAAGGGGAGAAGAGGGAGAGAAGGAGGAGTGGGAGAGAGAAGAGAAGAAGTAGAAGAAGGAGGAAAAAGAAAGGGGTAGAAGAGAGGAGAGGAGAAGAAGAAGGAGAAGGAGAGAGGTAGAGGGAGAGAGGTAGAGGAAGAAGAAGAAGAGGTAGAATGAAAGAGGGGAGAAGTAGTAGAAGAAGAAGAAGAAGAGTAGAAGGAGAAAAGAGAGAAGAGGAAGAGAAAGAGAGAGAAGGAGAAGAAGGAGAAGAAGGAGAAAAGAAGTGGGAGAGGGAGAAGGAGAAGAGGAGAGGGAGAGAGAGAGAGAGAGAGAGTAGGGGAATAAGTGAAAAGAAGAAGAGAGAGAGGGAGAAAGAAAGAAGGAGAGGGAGTGAGAGTTGGTGAGTAACCGCAATAAGCCACCCCCAAACCACTCCCTCAGCGAAGGATCCCATCCAGCAGTCTTTCCCACCTGAACCTATCAAACTGAACACCGTGAAGGTCCGGACTGCCCAATCTCCGCAAGGCGAATGGCTCCCAAGAAGAAAGTCGCGGGAAGTGTAGGCGCCCAAGCTACTGGTAATGCTGGAGAGGCGAGCGGAGCGACCAACGCAACAAACACAAATCAAACCCAGGTTCTAAGTTTTAAAATTAATTAGGTATTATTTCTCATGGAAGAGATGAAAGGGTTGGTGACATGCATGGAACAAGAATGAGTCATAGGGTTTTTGTTTACTCTAAGCACTAAGTTGCATGCATAAAACGGTAGAGTATGGAATTTTACACACAAAAAAATGATGAGGCCTTCGCACTATTTCACATAAAATAATAGCTTTTAACCCAATTCAGTGCATGAATAGTCATTTAGAATTCATGTTTCGCAAACATGATTTAAAGAAACACATGAAATGATAGTTTCCGATGGATAGAGACCTAGACCTTCATGAGATCTGGTGCATTAGGAATAAGTATAGTTGCCTATGAATTGTTTTATCGGTCTTGCCGTAGACTATCGCAATTGGATATGCTCCTAGCCTAATTGAAGCTGGTGACCTAACCCTAAATGGATTGTTAACCCAAGTTATGCTTGGCGGTTTGAAAAGGTTGTAGAACCCTTAAGCAAGTGTTTTGATACATCTAGTTAAAATTTTGATTGTGCATGCAATGGGATTGTGATGCCTTGAAGCAAGAGGTTGTGCATTCAACTGTTTGTTAATGTGGTTTTAGATGTTAACCCAAGTGGGGAGTGTTTGATGATTTCATGGTCGGGTCTGAGATGAGTGATTGCCATGGAAACAAAAGGGATGTTTTCCCTAGCAATTGTTATTATGCTAGTTGCTTCAACTATGGTTGATTTCCTAAAGGGATAATTAAGGAAGGATGGCGCTAGCTACCCCCCACGAGCCACCAAACCCTAACCAAGGGGGTTATGAATCCACGCCGAGAATGTGGACCGAACCTGCTGTGAGAGGTCTCTCTGTGGAAACCACTTGGTGTAGGAGGATGCTTGGGTGCCAGTGGGGGCTCTGGCCGTAAATCCCAATGCCTCCGGGCCCTACACAAGTGTTCTACATGACTCAAGATGGGATCTCGAGGTCTTGATACTAGTTACAAGGCAGAATCTTGGAAGGATAAACCTTCGGATTTTATTACCGAAAGATGGAAGGACTTTTCTGTAGAGGCAGAAAGGAGTACTTAATTCTCCTGTATGGGCAGGAGACACACATTAATGCGAAGATAAGTTAAGGAAGTGTTTGATCTTGTTTTATCTTGTCTTCATGTCTGTGGCCTAAATTACGTAAAGGAACCTGTGATTAATGGGTTAATTAAGGAAGATGCCTTTATATGTCAAACATAATGTGGTAGGTAATTAGATAACTAAGACAACCCTCGAGGGAAGCGTGGTGGATGTGACCAATTGGGTCTATCCTATGGAAGGGTGGCCTCGGTTAGCCGAGAGCTTTCCTCAAAGGAAATGTTAATGAAGAATGTTAGGAAAGGTCGGATGATGTCCTTAGACAATGTTGGCCAGGACCCCGGTCTTCAGGTCGATCCTAGTGGAAACGGCCGGATAAGTTCCGTTGCGGGGCAGACTCGAGAGACCCTAGTTGGCAAAACCCGTGTCATTCCTTGGGAGTGCCGGGCAGCGTCTTCTAGATATACCTCTCGATGGGCTGCTAAGACGTGTCCTGTGATTTGAGGAGCGGGCACGTTACAGTGCTCGAGTGATAAAAAAACCAAAAACACCTACCTCCCTCAAGAGCGTAGGACCCCCACCTGCATGTGAGTTTTTCCACACTTCGTAGAGTGTTAGGTAGCATTAGGTTGCGGACCCCAACATCCCCAACCACCACAATCTGCAACTCATCCGTCTATGCAAGCACATAATCTTAAGAGCCATAATTCATCATTCACAAATCCAAAAGCAATCATAACCATAAAATATTTTTAATACACTTGTCAATGTATGAGATGCATAGAATCTATCCCCTTCACCAATTTCCATGTTCCTTTTTAAAAAGTATTTGATAATACTAACATGTTTTTTTGTAATTTTTAAGTGTGTTCTAATTGATCGTAATCTATGTAACAGACTAACTTATCCCTCATTAGGAAGTTGTAGAGTTAATAGCTTAAAAGTAATCCTTTTTTTATGTACTAAACCTGATTATCTATGTTCGGTCATCCATCGTGATTATGGGATATGGCCCTAGCCTCGGTTTGTTGTAGAATAATCGGTCCTTCAGGTTGGATGGATTCGGAGGTAACTTTCGCTTGCGCTTCAGCTTCTTGTTGAGTTCCCTCAACAACGGCTACTTCCTTGCGTTGGGGAGCTCTCCGAGCATGACCTCGCCCATTATCTCAACGTCTCTTGGGAGCCATGGAAAAAGCTTCATGGATTTGAGCATGCGCGTAGGTGTGGAGAGAGAGAGAGAGAGAGAGAGAGAGAGAGAGAGAGAGAGAGAGAGAGAGAGAGAGAGAGAGAGAGAGAGAGAGAGAGGCTTGGTTGATTGCAGCAAAGCTTCATCATGTCAACATCAAAGACACTTCTACATGGGTCATTGTGTTTCTGACACGATGCTCTACCTCTATTTATATAGTAATTGGGAGGGGGAGGGGGAGGGTGTAAAAGAGAGGATGATTGCTTTTTACTGTTTAGTGTTTTTTATGACATCATCGATGATAAAGAGAGAATGCCTTCTTTGATGACATCATCGATGACGTCAAAGAGGGGGCTCCATTTTTGTAGCATGAAGATAAAAATCTACAAATATATGGGCGAGCCCCATGCATCGTGTCATCGGGCAGGCGTCACAACCAAGGCATCTTGGCCTTGGCATACTTGGCAACGGGCCATGAAGGCTTTGTTGGCAACATTGGCTACACGTGAGAAGCTCTCACTAGCTTGTAGGAAAATCTTCCTGGGAGGTCACCCATCTCGGCAGTGTCGTCACCCAAGTGCACTTAACTACCAAGTGACTGTCCACTAGGCTAGTTCTTTTTATTATTCTATACTACAAACATAGTTTTAATAAGCTAGTCTCGGAAGGGTTTCCCAAGTCTTTCTTCCATGAGCTACTATATAATACCTCATTAATAGTAACAATTATCTTTATATTTAGAGCTAGTTTTAAAAATGTACAATTTTGTTTTCAACATAAATCAATTTTTGGAATGTGTACGTACATTGTCTATTAAAATAAACTAAGTAATGGGAACATTATAGGGAAGGCTATGGTTCAGAATTTCTAAATTAAAGCAAGATCGGGATGCAGACATAGTGATCATTCCATGCATGGTCAAAGAGGTAAAGCTTTCTATAGCTAACCAAGTTGTTTTGAAACCCAAATTTTTGCCATTAGCAACTTAAACTATAAATGTGGCACATCAAATAGAAAATGATGAAGATGAGGTTTTTTTTTTTTGTTCAATGTATTACTAGAAATCTTGCAAGTAGAAACATATATTCTATTGCAAGAAATAGGAACTGCATGATTGTAGAAAACTACAGTCCTGCTGCCAAAGAAAACCTCAATCCTACAATAGGAAAGTGATAAGCTAATGCAAGAAATTAGCAACTTGAAGCACAAGTAACCACTAATTCTAAGGAAGAAAGTCAAGATAGTGATGAAGAGGCTCAGAAAGTGAAGGATAATCAACGAACAGAGACCGAATTAGTCAATAGGCTATAATTGATGCAGAGTTGAAATTTGAGCACACTATGAATAAAGTAAAAAGGGTACTAGAAAATGGTGTTCAAGTAGTTAATTTGGACTTTGAAGTAGGTTCTAAGCCCATAAAGATGAGTATCTTTATGGAGGAGGACTTTAAGTAGCAATTGGTATAATTATGTAAATGCTTTCAAGATATCTTTGCATGGGAGTATATGAACATGAAAGGTTTTAATCTATAGATCTATCAACACAAATTTAATTTGAAGGAAAATGCTAAGCCCATAATGTAGAAAAGGTATCTCATGAATCCTAACTATGCAAAGCAAGTAAAGGAAGAAATCAACAAGTTACTCAAAATTAGTTTTATCAAAATGGTTAATGAAGTAACATTACCAATAGTGGTTGTTCTGAAGAAGAATGGCAAGATTTAGGTTTGTGTTGATTACAAGAAGTTAAATACAACTAATATCATTGATCCTTTTCCTCTTCCATTTATAGATTCACTTCTAGATTATATTGTGGGTGTCACTAAATTGATTGCTTATTACACATTCTCTATTTAGTAAATTTATATCAATAAAGTATTGATGATCATCTAGCATGGCCATGAGACCATTTAGAGACTAGTATTCCTAGTGCATCACTTAATGGGGTGATCAGAGCACTGTGAAGGGAATATCTGGTACATACAGTACAAGTTATGAAGGGGGAAGGAAGCGTCTACCAAGTGTCAGAGTGTACACAAGAACCAAGGAGTTACACATAAATAAAGATGGATTGAGTTCTAAGAAGAGGAAGTGCATTAGCATTGTGTATATGTATTTATGTATGCATCCGAAGACGCCTGGGAACGTTTACTTGTGTGTAATGAGCATTGCATTCATTTGGGATCATCCTCTCCCTTACAAGTCAAGGTTTAAGGTCTTTTCTCTCTTAATGAATTAATAAGAGAAGTAATTCTTTCACTAAGAAAAAATGAGAGAGGTAATTCTCTCACTAAGAAAGATAAGAGACGTGATCCTCTGGACGTGAGGAGAGAAGTGATTTTCTCTTTCTAAGGTCTAAGATGACACAAGCTTTTGTGGAACGTCAATCTTAAGGTTGAGGCCCAAGGCAATCTAATGTACTCTCCTTATCTATGGCTCAAGGTGGTTGCATGGACAATAAGTTAAGAGTAGAGTTTAAAAAGCTGATTTTCTTAAAATAGACATGGTGAATACATTTTTTAAGTATATAAGAAAGTCGAGCATGTATCTCGGATCCTCTCTCTACAACAGCATAATATTCACCATATATCTTTTAAGTATATAAGAAAGTCGAGCATGTATCTCTACGCCAGCATAATATTCACCATATATCTTTTAAGTATATAAGAAAGTCGAGCATGTATCTTGGATCTTATAGAGAACAAATGAGAGAAAAGAAAGATGTAGAGAGAGAGAGAGAGAGATTGACAACACACTAGGGACTGGAAGATGGGCTAGCCCCCCCCCCCTTATGGAGTTATATTATTGACAAGAAGCAAGCTCCTCCATTACACATAAACTAGTTCTTAACTTGTAGATATTGGGAACAAGATCACGGTTCCTTGCACGGTATACAACCGGCTAACACTTATCTATGGCTCAAGGTGGTTGCATGGACCATTAGTTAAGAGTAGAGTTTGAAAAGATGCTTTTCTTAAAATAGGCATGGTGAATACATTTGTGAAATATATCGTGATAGAAAGACGATCTCTAAAAACGTCCGACTAAAGGTTATTGAAAACAACGAGATCTACAATTTTCGTGCTGGACGTTTTTCCATCTGAGCAACGCACATAGAGATATTTGGAAATTGGTGCTGCATAGTAGGTCCTGTAACAACCACATCTTGCATGAAGATCAATCTTTCCAATCTTTACACTCAATTCTCTCTCCAAGAAGAGAAGCTCTTGAAGCCTATAAAAGAGGAGGCTCTCCTTGGGTGTGGAAGAGGTGAAGGAAGCATCACTTTGCAAGTTCCAAGAGGAGAAGAGAAGGTGCAAGTGTTGTAGAAGCTATGCTAAAATCAAGTTCCAAGAGGAGAAGAGAAGGTGCAAGTGCTGTAGAAGATCTATTGAAATCAAGCTCCAAGAGAAGATCCATGCACATATTGTGTAGGAGAGAAGGTGCAAGTGCTGCGGAAGCTCTGCTGAAATCAAGCTCCAAGAGGAGAGCCCTACACATATTGTGTAGGAGAGAAGGAGAGACTCAAGAAGGATCAAAAGGTACCAATGGTCCTTCAAGATAGCTTACAATAGGGTTACAACAAGTTTAACTTGATTTAATTTGGTGTACAAAATGGAAGCAGTGGTACCCATGGAATTCATAGTGCCTAGTTTGAGGATTGTTATTACCCATAGATTGTCTCCTAAGGAACCAATTCATAATAGGTTACAATAGCTAATGCGGTTGGAAGAAGATAGAATTATGGCTCACTACCTGTCAGTGATAGTATAGACACAAAGGCAAACTTTAATTGTTATGTGAAAAAGAAACTTTTGAAGGAACGAGACTTGGTAATGGTTTATAATTCAAAGCTTGGAAAGCATCCTGGTAAGCTCAAGCTCCACTATAATGGATCGTACAAGATAGTCAAACATGTTAGCCAACATACTTTTATGCTAGTCACATTACAAGGTGACATAATTAACTCCATAATTAAGCCTACAATCAATGGTTTTAGATTGCATAGACTTGTTCAACCGGATTATGATGACTAGATAAGGATTCACAAACCAAGAAAGTAGCTTATATTAACTTGGTCCAAGTTATTGTAGCAATGCTTAAAGCAGGAGTTCAAGATTCTTTGGATACTTTGATTATTTGGAAACCTTATGGGCCTAATAGTCTTCAAGTTTTGCTAGTATTTAATTGCATAATCATGGAAGACACTCTAATATTTGAAGTGGAATTTTCTTGTGCTGAAAAAGAAAAATAGGTTTTATTCCTGCTGGCAAAAAGTGTGGGATTTTCTTCATGGGACCACACTCTTGCTACAAGGGAAACTCTTCTTATCTTGAGTATTTTTTGCAAAAGAGGATTGTTCATGTGGAATATTTATTGGAAGGCCAAGAGTATTCTAAGGATTTTTCAAAAGTCTTTATGGCATTAATGATATGGATTTTAAATGGTTTTTTCTTATGTTTCGAAGATGTACTTTTTGATCATATGAATGAGAAAGTGTGTCTAATTATAAAGCTTTATCAGGGAGAACATGTCATCATCAGTTCTAACTTTCATTTGGGCTAGAGGCAACTAAAGGATGTGAGATCAAGTCTTTATGGAATTTTAAGGACAACTTGTAATCACTGGAGTGAGATGGATGTGTTTTCTTATAACTTCACTCATAGTTTGAAGGAAAGGTTAGTCAAAACAAAATGGGTATGGCTAGAAAAACATCACAAAAATTGATGCCTTTATTTTGCTCTTTTGCTTATCAAAGTGCTCTCCCTTTACATCAATTGGCATCACACATTGAATCTGAGCCAACTCCTCTATCTCAAGTAGCTCCTCTATCACACAGCATGGCTAGGCACACAAGGCACAAAAACTACCTATCAGATGCCAAGGTAGCAAGTTTGATGATGATAACATTCACAACCCATACTCCATTAGAGAATACACCTTTCAAAAAGGAGGAGGCGACACCCAAATCCATGCATATGGCTAATGCTACTAAAGAAGGTGAGCTTTTCATTCCTTTAGTGGATTATATGCTTCATGTGGATACATCAAATATGCAGATACTCGAGGGTGGTTATTACAAATTGCATTGATTAACTTTATTGAGTTACCTTGGAACTCTTGGCAAGTAATCCCCATGCAACCATGCGATTGGAACTCCTTCGAAAGATGGGAAAAATTGGAGGCAAATTGGATCTTACTCTTCTTCTTATTGAAGTATTTGCTTTGGAATGCAATGATCATAGTAAGCACTGGTGATGCATGGAAGAGGTTATGCAAGAAGATTTTGGCATGTTGTTAGGTATTAGAAATTAGTACATTTCAAGACAAGTGGATCTGCTGCATAGGCAACACATAAAATTGTTCATGGAGTGGTTTCTTTTGTTCATTAAGGCAGATTCTACATGAGGGATACCTATGGCATTTTATAGTATAGATAAAATAATGAAATACCAAATTGGTAGGACAAGTACTTTGCATCGTAGGATAATGCAAGATGTATATGTTTTGACTATTTGCAAGAAACATAGCAGCATTGTATGCTCACTTGATTAGTGTATGCCCAAATGTTAGGAGTACTTTATGGGATGGCTCTAAAGGAATTATGCATGATAGTTCTAAAAAGAGGAAGCACCTTGACGGTTTGATTATGGATGTTTATGGTCATGATAGAAATCAGCAGCAACAAGTGTCATTGTAGCATGGAGGTGATGTACCCATAAGCCATTGGATTCTTTGGATATGTCTTTTGGTATGCATGCTACTCATAATGGAGAAATGGGCTCTTCTATGCAAATGAATTTTCAAATTGGCTTGATGTGGATTCTAAGCATGATGCAAAGGATGATATTATCATTGTTGGGATGCAAAAGAAAGTTGGGCTTTCAAAAGTCAAATCAGATGTTGTGCCTAAGAAGGTGGTTACTATGTATGATGTACTTTGTATGCATGGGGATAAAAACCCATTGGTTTCTTTCATATGCCTCAAAGCTTGGATGCAACTTGTGCTTGGGCAAATGGTTTGCATCAATTTTTGGTTAAATTACAAATACATGGTGTGGTCAAGTTGGATGTAATTCAAATATTGCAACAACAACTCAAGGTTTCAAATATTGTAACAACTGCCCAAGGATGAAAGATAGCATAAAGATGTTATAATCACAAAAATGCATAAAATGAAAGAACTTCATGAGAATGAAGTTGAGGCCCTTACAAGGCAAGTTGATGAATATGGTTCCATGCTACAAAAATGTAGGATTTCTTCAAGTGTTTTCAAAGAGTGGACTACTAATATGTAGGATAGGTTTGACCACAAGATTCTATTGATAGGTCAACATAATGCATGATTAAGAGTTGAAAGGGTCTTATTAGATACCTCGAGGAAGTTAATATATGTATATTCTCTACATCATGTGCATTCAATGCCTATTTATAAATATCCTTAATGTCTCTGAAATTTTCCTAAATAAAACATAACCATTTTCTATTCAATCTGTAAATAAGCTCTTTATATTACACCCTTCTGAATGTAAAAAAGTATAAATGGTATTTTAAAAATAGCTTATGTTGAACCCACATGATGCACATGTATATTCGTGAGTAACTTGCCTAAGTTAGATGCATAGATAGAACCTTTGTTCCAAGTAGAAAAACAAATATTGTAGGATATGGATATAGACATTGAAGGTTTGGTTTTACGTAAACATATCTTACCACTATGAAGAGTTATTTGATTAAGTTGGTGCATGAACAATGGAATATTATGGCAAATAGGATGTCTCATGTTATTGGTAGACCTTATGTTATTGTCCAACAAAGCTTTATATTTTAAAATTTGGAGTCCCTCATGCATGAAAAGGACTATTTGAAGGAAAGGATGGATAGGTTGCAAAAAGAAAATGGCAAAAAGCTTATGGTTCTTTCTAATTTGCAAAGTGTTAAGATAGTTGGACATGTTGCTAATATGCATACTTTTAATGAATCCAAGTCTAATATTGATGAGGTCTTGTTAGATATAAACCAATAGGCTAAAAATCAAATATTTAACTCTAGATAAGATCCATGAGGGGACTCGTATGCCTTTGGCTATTCATAAGCCACATGGGATGATTCACCTTCGAGGCTTCAATTTCATATTCTCAAGTTATGCATGAGCATTATAGCTCATATTGAAATGCTTAGACAAATTGTCTATGGTTTTTTTTGTTTGTCCAATCATTATATGTATATGCCTTTTGTTTTGTTGGAAATATCTTGAGCCAGTTATACAACTACATTAGAGGGTTATGAATATCCTACTAGAGAGGCTCTATCCATTATTTCTCTATGTGGCTTACTTTGGAGCACAAGGATTTGGGTAAGGTATAACTATATCTCATTAGATTCGTATACATTTTGATTAGGCATTTGACATTAGAATAACTCGAATCATGGCTGTGATAGCCATCCACTAGGCTGTGTCAAGTGTTAGCCATGGCATTAAGCATTATACTTGTATTTATTGTATTACCCTTAGTTTTTATCTTAGTCTATTTAGTGTCATTATAAAAATAGACTTTAAAGATAATGTGATATGTAGTTAGTTTTTGTCTTAGTTTGTTTAGTGTCTTTATAAAAATAGACTTTAAAGATAATATGATATGTAGTTATTAGAAGTTGTTGTAGGCCTAGCTTGAAGAGGCACTTTCTTCTATCATTTTGGTTGATCATGCCCTATTGTAATATGGGATTTCAACTATGCAAATTTGTCCTAATAGTTTATGCCATGTCTTCTATTTTATCTATGTTGGCTTTCGGTACTTTTCTCTATTCTTTGTCTCCATAATACTGTGATAACTATCATGTGATGTTTTTCTATGGTTTCATGAAGCTATATTTGTATTTCATGCTTATTTTCTAAAGTAGTAGGATTATTTTCCACAAAAACCTGTAATTTTTTAACTTTGTTTGATAAATTTTCTATGCTTTTTTCTAAGAAGTACACTCAATTAGGATATATGAACTCTGTTTATACATATGATAAAGCTCGAAGATAGAGATTTCCTAGGAGTGTAGTCTTTGAGAAGATTGGACAGCATTCAAAGAGAAGCTTTGGAGCTAAAAGTTTGAAAATTACTACAATTTGATTTTATCTATCTGGTCCCATGATGCTCAATAGCTATTGTAAGTTGGGAGTGTACCAATGAAAGGACATAAATGGAGCATATGTGTAAATTTTACACATTTAAATGCTACTAAAGGACATTATTATCCATTACCATTTTAGGATGAGATCTTAGGTCAAGTTCTAGCACATGAAAGATACTCATTATGCAATGGCTTTTGGCACTACTTTCAAATCCAAATTGCTCCAAAAGATCAAAGAAGACTAGTTTCATTCCTCATGGAGTGTTTTGCTAAAGAGTTATGCCATTTGGCTACTCAATGCATACGCTAGCTTCCAAAGCTAGATGGATAAGGTACTAGCATATTTTGTTCTTTAGTTCAAGGTTTTATGGATGATTTTGGAGTCTATAGTGATAGGTGGATCCATGTAAAGAAAGTTGAATAAGTGTTCCAAAGGATATATGCAAATGGAAGACACTTAAATCTAAGAATGTGCAAGTTAAGAAGAGATAAGGCTAACTTTCTTAGACATGAAGTAAGTCAAAAAGGGATTTCTTGAGACCTGGCTAAGGTAGAAGCAAATGAATTTTATACAAAAGGTTAGGTACTTATCTAGGTCTCTTAGAATGTTGGCTAAATATGTGTCTCTATGATGACTATCTTGCTAGTTTTGTTAAATACACAAAGTGGAGGGGACCTTTTTATTCAAGCTTGATTGTTGGACAACATCCTTTGGTGGAGATTATTTAGATGAAAAATGAAACATGTCAATCCTATCATAGATTGGTTTATTTCATTAGTAGGGTTATGTATGAACATGAGAAGAGATAAATATGTGTGGAGTTACTGACCTTGACTTTGGTATACACAATGAAGAAGCTAAAGCGTTATCTAATTTATTAGCCATTTGCTGTTCTAACTTCATCCTCTTTGCTTTTGTTGGGCTTTATTTGCAACAATGATAGGATATTGATGAATCTTTTATTCCTTCAAGAGTTCAATGCACTCAAGGTCCAAGCTACCTACTATGCTTCATCCACTCCATTTCCGTGTGCAAACAAAGCAACCAACTCAAGAGTTGTAGCAAACACACCATACTTACATCTCCATTTTTGTCATCTAAATAGGGAAGAGGGTGTTGATGGTCTTCAATCGATTCAAGTGGTGCACTGATCGAGTTATTACCACTCCCTCTTCAATCTAGAGTGCATCCGAGAAGCAAGCTTTTGGAGCAAGCTTTTTTGGCAAGCTCCGATTTTATTCCACATAGTCCACTTGGTCCTCTTTTTCTTATAGGTATATATCATGCACCAATGCTGCTCCTCCACTACTACCACCACCACCACTACTATTGCTCCTCTAGTGCCACCACCACCGCCACTACCACCACATCTTACTTGCCCCCTCCTCACATCAATACCACAATCAACAACGCCACTAATACTTAGTATCTTTCTCCTGCCCTTTTAATTACCTCAGCTGCCACGTATTTTATAATTACATATTGATGTACCAATACTTCAATTACGCACACACAAGCGAGATCACATATACTTATACCTATATATTCATCTCACTCTTTCTCTTACTCTCTCTAATCCTCATTTGATTAGGCTTACATATGAATTGAAGTTATGAATCCATTTACAATAACCATTGCAATTGCTTCATAATCTCTTGTGAAATGCAACTCCGTATTGCCTCGTTACATATATCGATTATTCCTTCCAAGACTATACCGTTTAACACTCCAAACTTCAACAATCAAATATTTTGATACACATATATTTCACATTATATTGCATGAACTTACTACAAAAAAGTATACTTAATCCACAACTGCATTTGCAAGATAGTGAACTGTTGCACGCAAAGGAAATGAACATATGTATTGCAAACATCAAATATCAATCTAGCTCCATTGCTATTGGGTGGAATGGGTGTTCTCTAACAAACTCCTAGATTTCCCTATAAAAACTTACTAGCCCGGTCAAATACAAAAGTATATACTCCAAGAAGATGGTATCCATGGGATTCCCCTCAAATGCAAGTGGGCATATAAAGGAGGTATGTGGTTTGCTTTGCATCTTCTCTATTCTATCATCCACAAATAGTGCCACAAATAGTGTTATTGTAGGGCTAAAGTATGACCAATCAATACCATCAAAACATTTCAAAAAGTGTGGCTTCACTTAACTCCTTCTGTAAGAATGAGTTACGGGAATTGTTTTGCACCTTCCTTGACCATATTGAAACACAAATTGTGGTACTTGAATTGTTCACTTTATACTATCACTTTTAATTAGTTGGAGTAGCTCACTCAATTTCTTCTCCTTCATGGAGCTTCAAATGGTGATGTCAAAGAATATGGATATTCCCTTTAGAAATTTGGTGAGGCCTCGCCGCAAAATCACTCAATATCCACCTACTTCCAAGGTCTTGATTGGTAATGAACCCTTTTGCCTTGGATGCCTATGTAGAAGTATCCCATTCACATCGAACACAATAAGCTTCCTAGTTGTGGTGGGCAGTTGTAGATGAATAGTAGAAAAGGTGGCCATGCATATGTATTGGTATGAAAAAAAGAGATCTATGTTACGATTTGAGATTATAGAGGTTTATGTCAACATATTACCTTCGCTATTTAAAATCTCCCCTCTTTGGCAAAGCTATACAAGCATACAAGTTGTGTTTGAGAATCTAGCGCTATTGATGGAAGATCATCACACCTTGCATTACAATCTGATATAGTGTACCTTCTTTCGTGTATGTTTCAAAAGAAGCACTCCCAAAATCCTTACCACATTGCATGCTACCTATAGCACATAGTATTTGTATCAGTGTATTAGGAATTTACTAAAAGCCCAAATAACAGCTCTCCATTAGTTTAATGACAATGGATCTTATATCAACCTATCATTGGGGCTACTGTTGTATCTCGCATTCACACTGATCCATAGTTATAGCATCTGTTATGAATTTTCGAGGGATAATTGCTCCATAATTGACATGTATGCACATGTATTCTAGAATATGAATCACATGTACAGGCATTTCAAGCAAAAATACTAACATATTTGATACTATTAAAGAAACCAGAATGACCATATTGTAACTTAATACCACTCGTCTCTCGGCCTTCAACAACACAAACAACCATCTCTCTATGAACAACTTGTGTCATGCGCAAGGCCCAACATCTTTGCTTGACTCTATTTATCAATGTCCGTCCTCCACAACTTGCTCGATGAGCTCCACCATAGAAGGTGCTTTGGCAATGAAAATTAGCATTTCTATGTCTTTGAGCAAGTGATCAACCAGATGCATGACATTGACTGACTTCACCTCAATGTGGAAGTTTCATGATGAAATTGGATCTCCCCAATCCATGCATGGCACTATAACTGGGGAAATGAACCACCATAATGTTGTATACATTGTTTGTGATTTCTTTGTCAACCTAAACCATTTTGAGTTGGTTGATCTTCTTCAATACCTCCATCAATTAGGAGACTGCCTCACTCGCCTGACCACTTCATATAGCATTTATTGTTTCAAACAAGTCATAGAGAATGGTACACCACTCCACCATTACTATCGTAGAACTGTGGGAGATAATGACTTGCAAGGGCACTTCCACATGAATGATGTCGTGACGCTGTGCATCCACCACTGCGAGCTTGAGGGCAAAGTTTTTCGCCAAGAATTTGATCTCATTAGTCAGTGTCATTAGGAATTTTTTTTTCATTGTGTGTGTCTTTTTTTTTGCATTTTTCATGATGCATGAGCACATGTAGTTAGGCTAGGCACATCCTCTTCAGTGCATTCATAATTTTTGTGTGAAAGCATCATTTGATTGATTGCATTGCATGGATCCAACATTGCATATTTTCTCGAATTATGAGTGGATGAGCACAAAGTTCTATTCAAAGCATATTTTCTTGTTAGGGCACTCTTCCATGTGCAGCATGTGGCCTACTTTGTTTTCCAAGCATGGCTATTGTTGAACCTTGCTCAAGATCTGCTCTACATTCCCAGATCCTGTTGATTGTACCATTTCTAAATATGATCTTCAATGTTCATTCCCGAATGTAGGGGGAGAGGGAGTTTGTGCAAGTGAAGATTTAATGGATCATGTGTCTACATTAGTGAGCCGAATAGCCAAAGATGAGTTGAGGATTTATCTGGCAAGCTGGTTAAGAAATTGGATCCACTAAAGCTACCAGTAATTGTAGTTCCACAATAGGATACATGCCAATATGTCTTAGAGGTAGTTATCCCAGACACATGCCAAAATGTATTGTGAAGCTTGCATCTTTGCAGTGCCGCAAACATTGCAAAATTGAAAAGAGATCTAACACATTGGTGACAGCTACAAATGATGTCATATCATAAGATGTAGAGGTAGCTATAGGAGGAAACCTGGAACTTAGTTCCTTGAAGGATTACGGATTCAAAGTTATGGAGATCAATGCTTTCGACTCAAATTTGGTGCCAAAGGCATTTCAAATTCAAAGGAAGCCCGACACATCAGGAACCACTATAAATGATGCTATGTCGAGCTTAGAGCTTCTGGTGGCAACAAAATTGGATGTTTTTGACACAAATGATCCAGGTGATGCTAATGTTGCCCCCTTGCATTTTGAAGAAAGCTTTGAATACACCTCTATGTTAAAGGATGAGCACCCTTTCGCTGATCCAAGGTTAAAGATGTTCACTAATGAATTCGAGAACTTTCAGTCGAGAAGACTTGCCGCAAGAGTTGAGTATGAACAAAAATAATGGTGGAAATTAATCGCTTCAAAGCATTTTTTTTATTTTAAAAGCGGCATATTCTATTGAAGCCTGCGATCAAAGTTGACGCACGGGATGACGGCAAACGCAGATTTTTTATGGAAAGAAAAACGTCGTTGATTTTTCAGGAATCCATTATCCATGCTTTTTGGTGGTCACGAATCACGATCAATATATAGTGATGTTCCCGGAGCGGATCGTCCTGGGGAATTGGATCAACATGGCGTTGCAGGCCAATCCTCTGGGATGTCCATGTGACGTTGGAAGCGATCACAGGAGAGCTTCTGCTTTTCGTCGTCAACCTCCAAATAAGCTTCGTTGGAAGGTTGATAGAGGACGGCAATCGAGATCCAGGGTGTGGAGCGACGATGGGGGCCGGGAACCTTCCTACCTACCTGCAGCTACCTGCTGTCGAGAAACTATGGCGAACTGAGGAACATTACCTGTGGAAGAAGGAGACGTGTTGAACACTCCGATAAGACCATCTCCATCGGCGACCACCACATCTGTGATTCCAGCTGTGAGGACACGGCCACTTTGTTTCTTCAGGAATGCGAGAGCTAAGATTGCTACGGGGTGTCGGCTACTTCAAAGACCAGATGGATGGCGCTCTCTGCTGCCTGCCGCTCTCTCTCTCCGACAGATAGCGTCGCCCACACCGCAGTCGACAGACCCCACACCAACGTGCCCCCCATTGCGTACGGCAATTCGGGTTCGGATGAGAACCAAGGCTCTGGCCACCAACACCACCATCTTCAGAAGCTTTCTTCAGAGGAGAAGATTGCCAACCTTATGCAGCTTAATGAAGCCCTCGTCAAGCTCGGGATGGCGCTGTCCAACTGTCGTAAAGAAGTGCTAGAGTTGGGCTAGAGAAGGATGCCTTGGTGGCTGGGAAACAGGTATTGATTTCATCAAAGCAGATTCAAGGTCGAGGATGCACTCATGAAGTCTGAGACAAACTTGAAAGATGTCCGGAAAAGCTAAATCAAGCACACCATTGCCTTGCTTCCATAGACGGAAAAGTTAATGTTCTAAATTTGGAGGAGGATGTTCTTCTATCGGTTGAATAGAGCCAACTACCCAGAGCAACAGTGCAAACTGTTAGCTTATCCATAAAGATAGAGAAGACTCGGGATATCATCACTTGTAACTAGACATCACACAAAGAGAGGGAAGAGGATGCTTTTTGTATGGAGTGCCACCAAATTTGGACTAGATGACACACCATGGGAGTGTGGAATCTTTTATTTGCATTTGATTTGTTTTGGAGAACAATATCCAAAGAAACCTCCTTGTGCTACAAGGGCTCAATCCTTAGAGGGCAGAGAACTAAATTAAGCAAGCGCAATAGCTCTACATGCACAAGGGATATATGTCACTTTACCAACAGATGAGAGGACTTGCTTATGAGTTTCTACTTGCCTCTTAGGAACGAATCTTGATCTACCATCAATGAATTCATCATTGTATCAAGCCACAAGCAATCAAGAGAGGAAGTGCCATCAAAATCAAGTGAGAGAGGCTAGAGGTGGAGCTTGTCCCTCTTCGAAGATCTTGCCATCAAATTTGGGAGAGAAGGCTTGAGGTCGAGCTTTAAGCCCCCCGCCTACATTGAAGCTTGGTGCTCCTCACCTTCCTTGAAGTTCTTTCTTTAAAACCTTACATTCCACCTTCTTCTCTTCTCTTTGAGTTTGAGATGTCGATCTTGTTTTCCCCGAGATCTTTTGATCATATCTGAGAGTCATCTGAACCTGTATCTTGTCTATATCTTTCATCAAAGAATTTGTTTTCCCATTCGTCTTGAATCTAAAATTCTTTTGGATAATTATTTTATGTTGAGTTCTCCCATCACAAAACATCCCTGCGGCAAGCGACTTTTACGAACCCCCGTGCAAATTTTGTTCGACAACACCGATAGTATGGCCCTCTACAAATAGAGCTACCTATAAGCTAAATATTTTTCATTTTAAATATTTCCACAAATAAATTTCATGAGTCATGTTTGTTTACATGTATGTGTAGGTGTCATGTCCTCTAGCATTGTAGGTTCATGCACTTGAATGATTTCCTCCTCTACACAAGACAAAACATTGTTATTGATATTGTTAAGATGAACAATGTTTAAAAGCTTTCACATCATAGGATTATGGCATCATCTCCCTCTCTCTCTTATTATTAATGAGAGCGAGCGAGAGAGAGAGAGAGAGAGAGAGAGAGAGAGAGAGAGAGAGAGAGAGAGAGAGTATACAACTTGCTTTGAATGTTTTTTTCACCACTGAGAAGGAGGGTAGCTAATAAAATCTCTTCCCAATGAAAATAATTCAAAGCAAGTCCCCACAAACAGATGGAGGAGATTAGTGAATTTTTTTTCATCGAGAAGGGTCTACCGACCAATGAAAAAATAAATTCACAAGTCCCCTCAAAGAGATGGAGACTTATGAAATTTTTTCCACTGAGAAGAGGTTGCCTGAACCCCTTTCTTGGCAAAAAAATTCAACGCAAGTTACACACACACACACACACTCACTCTCTCTCTCTCTCTCTCTCTCTCTCTCTCTCTCTCTCTCTCTCTCTCTCTCTCTCTCTCTATATATATATATATATATATATATATATATATATATATATATATATATATCCAATGGAATTTTAAACCTCAAGTGAGCAGTACGACCGCCCTATAGAAGCAAAGCACCAATGCCAGATGATGTTATTGCTATTGCTATATGACGATCACTGCACAACCTAGCAAGCAAACACTTGTAAAGAAATGTCTTTCTAGACCCACCAGGACCATTTTTTAAAAAAACATCCCTAGAGTTTCCACCAATAGCACCTATAATTGCATCATATCCAACTCTATGTTCGTCATTCAACATTGCCTCCATAGAAACACAAACTCTACATTGCTTATATCGTATTAATTAAAAATGATCAATGATTAAGCTATTAACCAAGCAATAAATTAAGTAATATGTTATTTATAAATTAATTAACAAGATGTTATCTAATAGTAAGTAGTATTTATTGTTATTTAAAAGTTAAGTATTAATTAATTAATATTTATGCTAATTAAATTTTATTTAACTAGTTAATTATGGTATCTAATCAAATTTTTTAAATTAGTGAACAATGTTATTCTCAAGCTTGGGGAAAAGGCTTCCAATGCATACATTCTTTGAACTAATAATGTGTATGTATATGTAAAAGGACTAAAGACATAACTTTAAAGGATATTGCTCATAAAAACTCTAATCTACCTTAAGTAATTTATCAATAGGTTTCCTAGCTTTTAAAATAAAGAAAAAATTATTGTATATTTTCAATTTGAAGAATTTCAATTGGAAAAGCATTAGAACTTGATGAAGAATAGACAAAGGAGAGATAGCTAAAAACAACTTTTGGATGTGTAAGAAAGAGATAGAGAGGAGATAAAATAATTATTGCGATGAGAAAGAAGAGAGAGGTGTCTTTTCAAAATTTATTGATAAGAAAGAAGAGAAATACATATGAAGAGTTATCGTTTTAAAATTGATGTAGGAGAGTTTCAAAAGTTATAGGTGAGAGTTGCTAGGAATTCTTCTTAGGCCAAAGAAGGGGGAGTGGGCGCCCCCTTCTTTGGCTTTTAAAAAATCCTAACAACTCACACCTATAATACTACCATTGACCATCTTGAATATTAATAGCTTTGGACCTCTATGGTAAAACACACACACACACACACACTCTCTCTCTCTCTCTCTCTCTCTCTCTCTCTCTCTCTCTCTAAAATTCTACAATATCATAATACCACCTTCAAGCCTCCCCTATATTAATAACTTTGGATCTTTACCAAAATACACATGTGCAAACATGCGCATATGCTCTCTCTCTCTCTCTCTCTCTCTCAAATTCTACCATGTTACAATACCACCTTCAAGCCTCTCCTATGTTAATAGCTTTGAATCTTTATCAAAATATGCAGGTACTCTCATGCGCACATGCTCTCTCTCTCTCTCTCTCTCTCTCTCTCTCTCTCTCTCTCTCTCTCTCTCTCTCTCTCTCTCTCTCTCTCTCTCTCTCTCTCTCTCTCTCTCTCTCTCTCTCAAGTTGCCATTAAATTCTTCTATTCAAAAGCTTTTGTTACTTGAATATAATTAGACTAAATAGTCACATTTAGACTATTGCTTCAATTGTAAAAAATGTTTCTATCTTTGATAAGGTCTTTATTTTCTCAAATACACAATGTAACAAAATAGCCATCATATGATATGTCAATGTTTAGCTTT